>NC_045605.1:21125977-21472518 GCF_009762305.2 Zalophus californianus
GGGCCCCCTCACCCCAAGCTAAGATGGCTCCTGCTCGGCAGCCCTGCTCCCAGAAAAGCAGAGGCCCAAGAAGTGAGAGGCAAGGCACCAGGGATGCCTTCTACTGTCACCCACGTCAACCCACAGCCTCCCGTGGAGCTGCCGGTGTGACAAAGTATGGCTTTCTGTTTGGCACGTTCGGTTAAAGCAAATGCCATACGAAGAGCGAGTGCAAGGGGTCAGTCTGACTCTACCCCTTCTGAACATCGCTGCTGGCTGCTCTCCTCTCCGTAAAACCTGGGCGACACCATTGCCTCCTCCCCTCTGGGACACTCAGTTATGACCTGATAGGGTCAGCAGCAGGCACATGGCAAGGGCTCCATAAAGGTTTTTGTTTGAAGATGGGGCTGTGGAGGGGCGCCTGAGTGGCTCAGTCGGTTAAGCGTCTGCCTCCGGCTCAGAACATGATCACAGGGTCCTGGGATCGAGCCCCGCATCGGGCTCCCTGCTCAGTGGGGAGCCTGCTTCTCCCTCTGCCTTTCCCCTTGCTCCTTCTCTCTCTCTCTGTCAAATAAATAAATAAAATCTTAAAAAAAAAAAAAGATGGGGTTGTGGGAATTCATGGGGCTCTTGTCATTCAAGCCAGAAGATGGAAGCCAAGCGAGTTCCGAGCTCTGGCTGTGGTGAAATCAAGGCAGCATCCAGGTGTGAGGACAACAGTCACCTGCTGGTCCCAGGAGCAGCAAAGCACCCAGGAGTCGGACCTCTGGGGCTGCAGGAAGGGCAGGGGAGGGCGCGCACGGCCACAGGACACCATTCCCCGAGGTCACTGGGGCGCTGGGGCAATGGCCGCGATCCCCCAAGCTGGGCTTGCTAGCAGAGCTGACTCCCTCCAGCCCCCGAGCCTCCGGGTCCCCGCAGAGGGTCTGGCAAGGACCAGTGTGGCCATCTCAGCAGGAGGCACGGGCTGCGCCTCGAGACTCACTGCTAATTTCCCCGTCCCCCGCTGGTCTGACACCCCCCGTCCGTAGTTCCTAGAACACATTGCGCAGCCCCCTTTACAGCTGCCAAGCAGCGAGATCTTGGGGGTCTGTGGATGGCCTGCTCTTTCTGACTGTACCCCATGCAGCACCCCCACGGCCCACGGCGGGGGGGGCCCACACTCGGGTCCCTCCATGCCCGGCCATCTGCCATAGGCCCCGGGACGTCTCGCAAAGGCAGCTCCGCAGCCTTTCTCTCTCCAGGTATGACAGACCACACTCCGGGGCACATGAAGAATATTAATTAAATGAAGGTTTATTTCAAAATTAGTCTTAGAGGGTAAGCTGTTTTCGAGGGCTGGAGCCAGGCTACATCGTGAGCAGTGAGAGCGCCTGCCTTCCCCCGGCGGAGGCGCCTCACCAGCCCTGCCCCTCGGTCATGCATCCAATGATCACTAGGACTAGAAGCCAACAGCAAAGGACCCCGCGCGCTTGCTCATGTTTAATCCAGGTTAAGCTATACACGTTTAAATACACATCGGAGGTTACATGGTGTCATGCAGTCCCTGGGATGGAATGACTCTTGCTCTGTGACCTCCGTGGCAAGGCTGCCCCTGAGGGCAAGGTTAGGTGGGGCAGAGCACTGCAAAGAGAAGGCGAGAGGAGAGAGGTCAAAGCACCGCGTGGGTCAGGACCTGCCAGCCCAGGGGGGCCCCAGCCGAGAGGCGGTCCTGTCCCGAGCAGAGAGCCGCCCTCCAGGACCCAGGGAATAACTGCGGTCACATGTCTTCCTTCCGGAAGAAGGAAGAGACAATGGGAGGTAGCCTGTCTGGAGCACTGATTAGGTCTCGGATGCCTGTCTGCCTGGGTTCAAACCCTAGATCTGGCCTGTGCTAATTCTACGACCTTGGGGAAATCGCTCCACCTCTCTGCGCTCGCTCCTCCGTGTGTGCAGTAGACGGTGCCTCTGCCTACCCCACAGGGTTGTTCAGAAGCAAATAGAAAGTGCTCAGTAAATGTTAACTAGTTTTATGAATTCACTGACATTTCCGTGGATCACGGTGGGGAAAGGGGTCCAGCCCTCGGGCTCCCAGACTTACCGATCCCATTTCCACAGACCTCCTTTGAGAAATTGGCTTTGAAAGCCTTTAAGAGGCAGAAGTTCTTCCCTATGTTCAGCCTGAAGTCCTCCTGCAGAAATTTAAGACTAATCTTTCTGATCCTTATGGAAACAATACCACCCAGAGGTTCTTAACCGAGATCCACAAGCCTACTGGAACCATACCCAACGTCGTGTGTGCATGTGGTGCAAAGCTGAATGAAATCAAGAATCCAGACAACGGATGACCATCAGTGAATATTGTTACGGCCTGAATGTCCAGGGCACCCCACCAAATTCCCATGTGCAGCTGTATTTGGAGATGGATCCTCTAAGGAGGTGAGGTTAAATGAGTCATAGGATGGGGCTCTGCTCTGATAGGATTAGTGTCCTTATAAGAGGAGACACCAGAGAGCCCTAGCATTCTCTCCCTTCACATGCACACAGGAGAGGGAGGCCACGTGAGGACACAGCAAGAGGGTGGCTGTCTACAAGCCAAGAAGAGAGCCCTTGCTAGGAACTGGATTTGCTGGCATCTTGATCATGGACTTCTAGCCTCTGAAACTGTGAGAAAATACCTTTCTGTTGTTGAAGCCCCTCCCCTCCCCGCCCCTCCCCCCCCGTATTTTGTTGTAGCAGCCTGAGCTGACTAATACAGATATTAACATCACAAAAAGAAAGACAACCAGAGAATGTGTGTCTCTTAATGGAGCACCACTGACCGCGTAATGCTTATCAAAAGATTTGAGAATGAGTCTGATCCAGCCTCTAGCTCTGCCAGCTAACAGGAAATACAAAAAATGGAAGAACATATTAAATTAAACCATGGGGACACAACCGACTGGCAGAAGCCAAAACAAGGAAATTCTATGGGGCAAACAACCTGGTTTCTCCAAGAAATAAATTTCAAGGAATGAGAAGAAAGGAAAGAGAATATATATATATATATATATATATATATATAAAGAGATCTAGGAGACATATTATCCAATTGCAATGTACGGGCTTTCACTGGATCTTGATTCAAACAGACTGAGAAAATGTAACAGGGAAATGTGAACCCTGATTGGATAGTCAAAGATATTGAGACATTTATATTGCGGTTAGGTTTTTTTGTAAAGAGTCCTTATGTTTTAGAAATGTACACTGAGGGGCGCCTGGGTGGCTCAGCTGTTGGGTGTCTGCCTTCGGCTCAGGTCATGGTCCCAGGGTCCTGGGATCCAGCCCTGCACTGGGCTCCCTGCTCGGCGGGAAGCCTGCTTCTCCCTCTGCCACTCCCCCTGCTTGTGTTCCTGCTCTCGCTGTGTCTCTCTCTGTCAAATAAATAAATAAAATCTTTAAAAAAAAAAACAAAAGAAAAGAAATGTACACTGAAATACTTATAGATTAAGAAAACTGATGGTTGGGATTTGCTTCAAAATAATATGGAGGGGAGAAACTAGGTAGGGGTGTAAGTGAACAGTGATCAGCCATGAATCAGTGGTCACTGAAGCAGGATGAGTACATGAGAGTTCACTATTCCGGTCACTCGACCCATATATGTTAACAGTTTCCTTAATAAAAGATAAAACAAAAGTCAGGAAAAGATGTAGCTAGGCATGACTTCAAGCAGCTGAGACTAGTACACGTAGCCTGGGCTCTGGTTTTTCCCCACGAAATAGCCTGCACTCTCCAGAACTTTCACAATCTGGTTCTGCTGCTCTAATGTGGTGGCGCTCTGGTGACTCTGGGATGAAGGAATCTCCTTCTCCCGCCTCCTGGCAACATGCAAGGACAAAACCCCATTCCTGTGAGGGCCTCACAATTGCCCACGGGCGGCCCCTGGCCCTGTGTGCCCTGTGCAGTCTGGGTGGAAGGATGCTCCGGGAAGGTTGAGGAGCAGAGCGGGCTCCCCCCGCGGCAGGCCTGGGGGAGGGGACCCCAGGAAGCCGCGCTCCAGGGGTCCCGGGGGCTGCTCTCACCTTTTAAAATGTAGTCCGTTAGCAAAGTGGGCACCTTCTCATTATCCTCCTTCATGGCAAAGAGAACTAGGGAAGGAGAGAGAGAGAGAGAGATGAGCCGAGATGCCAGCAGGGCATAAAGCTCACTTCTAGGCAGACAACCCACCGACCCAAGAGTGAGAAATGATTCAACGAAACGAGACATTCACTGAGTATGGAGCAAACGTCTAGCAGCTTCTGTCAAGCATCAACATTCCACATGCTGATGGAGTAGAATAC
The DNA here is from genome assembly GCF_009762305.2 of Zalophus californianus. Taxonomy (NCBI): domain Eukaryota; kingdom Metazoa; phylum Chordata; class Mammalia; order Carnivora; family Otariidae; genus Zalophus; species Zalophus californianus. Next base: position 21,130,255 of record NC_045605.1, read on the forward strand.
ATCCAAAAAGTCAGAGTGGCCTGTTGGTGACTTTATTTTCTTTTATATTTTACTTTTTTTTTTTGGCTCATCTATAATCTCCACATTATTTCCTAAGTATCTATTTTTAATAAGCATGAAAAGAAATAAAGCAACTTAAAAAAGAATCAGCTTTCAGATGCAATATAAATTAAGAATAACAATCATCACATTATTGAATCACCAATAAAAGTCTTTAAGGACATTCTAGTATATGTGCTGCCGAAGCGAGCACTAAGGACATTCTATTCATGTAAGCAGATATTGGAAACATTTCTGTAATTATTATAATCATAAATTATTATTGCTATTTATCAATAACAAATGAACTTATTTTAACAAATAATTTATTTTCTATTTTATGCCCACTATAGTGCTAGAATTTGTGGAAATGCAGAAGAATTATGGACCCTCAAGGAGCTCATAGACTTTTCATTGAGACACTTCATGATTTACACACATATAAGGCAAACAAGAGGGAAGTTACAAAAGTGTAAAGGCTTTTTTTATAGAAGTTTTGAAAATAGTTTTTTCTGTTATTAAACGAGGTAGCGCTTTCTCATATTCATAATTCATATTGTGGAAGTCAGCTTTGTAGAAAATCTTTTAAGAATGTTGTTGGACTTTGTTTACAATATCATAAAATGAGGGGAGGAGAGAGTGCACCGATAATATTCTTCATCACAGATCCCTTAAATAAACCATGGTGTGTCTATCCCATGTAGTCTTACAGAGCTCCATGAAAAACAAGAAACAGATCCATGGGTACAAGACATATTTACCGGTGAAGCAAGAAGGCTGCAGAACATTATGGATTAACTTCTAAATTAATAAATAAATGCTAATATTCATAGAAAAAAATCTGGCAGAATGTGCATGAAAGTGTTAAGACTGGTTATCTCTGGATGCAAAACCACAGGGGATGCTCCTTTCTACATCCTATTTCTGCAGGGTCTGGCCTTTTTTTTTTTTTTTTTAAGATTTTACTTATTTATTTGACAGAGAGATATGTGATATTGTATTGACAGAGAGATATTTAAGATATTGTAAACAGCGAGAGAGGGAACACAAGCAGGGGGAGTGGGAGAGGGAGAAGCAGGCTTCCCGCCGAGCAGGGAGCCTGATGCTGGGCTCATCCCAGAATCCCGGGATCATGACCTGAGCCGAAGACAACGGCTTAACAACTGAGCCACCCAGGCGCCCAGGGTCTGGCCTTCTTCAATGAGTACGCTTTGCTTTTCTGCGAGGAGGGAAAGCAGTAAAGGTCAGCCAACACCGGTCACCAGGAGGAGGCAGCTTCGACAATATGGGGATGGATCTCCATCCGTTTCCATGGCCTTGCTCTCCATTGTTGACCCTGCCTTGCTTCAGGTCAGGGTCACGAAACTTGACTCCAAAAATGGGGAGTGGGTGATGGACGGAACCTGGGGGTGGCATGAGTCAGTGGCCAGGTCCAGAGGAAAGAAAGAGCCTGAAACTGGGGCTCTCCAGGTGTTGGTTTCTTTTATTTCTTCTGTAGGTTTTGGATGTGTATTCCTGTCAACCTAACAGGCTGGAAGTACTTTACAACTGAATATGGGCACACAAAATGCTGCACCAAGAAGACAGCTGTGGGCAGCGCCTGGGTGGCTCAGTGGGTTAAGCGTCTGCCTTCGGCTCAAGTCTTGATCCCAGCGTCCCCGGGATCGAGCCTCACCTCCGGCTCCTTGCTCAGTGGGGAATCTGTTTCTGCCCCTCCCCCTGCTTGTGCTCTCTCTCTCTCTCTCAAATAAATAAAATCTAAAAAAAAAAAAAAAAGAAGACAGCTGTAAAAATGTAATCCTTGCATTCAGCCAATATGTGTCTAAGTTCATTGCCAAAATCCAAAATGTACAGGAGTTGTTCGGTCCCAAGAGCTGGTCCAGGACATCCTTGGTTCAGGAGTAAAAAGAAGACATTCACAGATCCATATGAGGATTGGTCAAAAAAAAAAAAAGAAAGCTTTTATAACCTGCAGCAGAATTCACATTCAGGGAAGATGGCAGTTTTTTCTCTTAAAAAGAATAAAATATTGGAATGTGGTGTACCCACATGATAGAAGAGAAAGCCATAAAAAGAATGTTAACCAAATGTTAACTGATATGACTAAAATCATAATACAAAATTTTATAGCCAGTATAATCCCAAGTATGTGCAGAAGACATAAAACATTATGGCTGAAAACACCAAAATAGTAACCACAGTGGAGGGGACAATGAATTATTTATTTTCTTTTGTTCACTGTTCTGTATTTCCAAACTATTCTAAATGATGGATACACTCCAATTAAAAATTTTTAAACGAACTTGAAACATGTAAATAAACTCACTGTTTCTTAATTAAAATGAAAGGATTTCGCACTGAATTCCTGAATGGGTATCTATAATAAATTTATAGCTCCTTCCTTTAAAAAAAAATGATCGAGTACTTTACATATATCAACCTTCGTAATCTGTCCAAATTATTTTCCAAATGCTTAACTACTTGTGAAAACACAAACACCTATAAATGTCAGTTCGTTGCTGTCTGTCTGCTCCCTTGAAAAAAAATCTTAGTGCCTATGTATGCAAATAAAGGAGTTTAAAAGGAGTGAAGAGGAGAGATTCTCAAGGACGCGGTATCCATGGATGTAGGCAGTGTTTCTGTTTACCAGAACCTTCTGCTTTGGTTCCCCAGATTGATAGCAATGAAAATGTCTGGTCACCTTTATAGCACCGGGGTCGGGGGGAGGGGGGGCAGCAGGTGTCTGTCTTCCTCAGCTGAACAGAAGAAACTCCTCTTGCCCTCCCCTGGGGTAGCAAATGGCCCTGCACTAGCCCTAGCCCGCTGCTCAAGCCATTCCCTCAGAGGCGGAGGCAGGGCGCCGATGGGCTGGACAGACCTGGTGACTATGTCACTGGGCGCAGTGCACGGTTGCCAGGGAGATGGACATTCTTGTGATTCACTGAGCCTGCCACCCCATCTCGGCCTCGGATTTTTCTCTTCCTAAAAGAATCAGGGCTGACACTGATGGCTAATACTGTGCACCCCCAGCCCTTGGGGGGTTGTTGTGCTTGATGTACGTAAAGAGATTTTGCCTACAAAGGGCTCTTTATCACACACTGGTTTCTCCCATCACTCAGGATGTTTATTAATATTTGACAATAGAGCCAAAGCAGAGGAGAGGGGGCAGTCATTTCCTGGAAAGAAAACTATTCTTTCTGGTCACCCACCCCTGCCACCCAAGAAGCCTTGCTTCTCCTTAAAAATGCAGCCAGCCCCATGGACCAAGCCCCTTGCTGCGGGGCCATAGGTGGGACAAAGCAACCGCAAGTTGCTGCCCAGACAAGGCAGGGAAGGCAAGGCTTTGAGCACTGCTGGGTGAGCCACAGAGAGGGCACCCCCCCCCCCCGCCCCCAACCTCTTTCACCAGCTCATTCCTTCCTGGCAAGACTCTGCCCTTTAAAAGGAACCAGGGAGAAAACAAGACAGCTCTGGGTAACACTGCAGAGCACTTTAGTTTTGCCCCTGCATGGGAGGAAAGTGACGCAGGGATACGGAGCACATCCTGACCCGTCTAACCGCTGCCCCTCACGGGGAGGGAGGGACGGAGCCCATCTCTCTGGGGATGAGAGGAACTCACTGTTTGTCAGCATCTGGAGATCTTCCACTGACGGGGGCAAGGCTTTCTTCTCATAAGGGATGACCGTGTTCAGATACTATGAGATAAACATACAGACATGCCAGGCAGGGCTGGAGACACAAGTGTGGACCCTCCACAGGGGAGACCCGTTGACAATTCGCATGGGGACTGTGATCGTCTCTCCCCAACATGCTCCATCGAAGCTGACACTCTCAGCAACCCCCATGATACTCTGCCCACCACTGCCTCGGGACCCTTTCCCCATCTCTGGCGAAAGTCTCTAAAATAAGTCTTTCCCATACTAGCCCTCCATGCCATCGAATACATTCTTCTGACAATACAAGCTTTTGGACATTTAGGAGTCCTGGTGAGCTTTTTCTCCTTCAGGGTTAGCGCAGAGAACATTTTAAAGGGAGATTATACTTTTGTATCCTTTGCTGTGAAATATGAAATCAAACGGTCTCTCTTTTGTCAAAAATGACAGGGGAGAGAACCTCAACCTTGGTCTCGGACGTTGGGTTTGCTCCCTCTGCTGGATATGAGGTGCTTCTACAACAAGATCATCTTGGCCTGGTGGGGCGCGAGAACAGGGTGCCAGAGAGATCCTGAAGGTTGGGGGGGAGGTTCTCTCGGTCCCCCAGTGAGAAGAGCTCCAGCCCAAATGCCAAAAGACTTATATTTTGGTCTTGGTTCTGCCCCTAGCAGTGTGGTCTTGAGAGAAGACCTAATCTCTCCAGATCTTAGTTCTCACCGCTGCAAAATGAGGGGACTGGGTTAGATGTTCCCCAAATCTCTTCGCATGCTGCAGTGCTACAATTCTCACCCTTAGGATTCAGCTACAAAGATGTCCGACGCACGAACACAATTACGTGCGCTTACTCCAAACTTGTCCGTTTATGCACTTGCCCTTTCTATCAGATTATGCACTTCGTGAGAGCGGGGACCAAGACTGACTCATCTTTGCACCTGAGGGCCCGGCAACAGCTCAAACAAAACAAAACAAAACAAAACAAGACAAAAACCAGTTCACCTTGTAAAAGACCTGCCTGTCCCTTCTTAAGAGTGGAAGAAGATGTTAAGACCTCCCTCTGCCCGAGGGCTGGGATAACTCTAGTGAGTCACCATGCCCCGGTCTGCAGGGGAGGCCGGGCTGCAAGAGTCCGGGAGGAAAGCTGGGAGCTGGGGAACTGCTTGTACCTGTTTGTCCGTTCCTGAGGAGCCAAAGGTCTGGCGGATGCCGCTCTGCAGAATGTTGGAGATGCCTTCCATGCTGAAGCGCTGGGGAGAGAGGGGGAGGAGATAGATGCCTTCCATGCTTCCTGCTTCATAGTCATCACTCCCAGGGGACTTGGGTGTCCTCCCTAAGCCACCCAGACCCACCGGCCACCACCCTGCCCCGGATAACACCTGAGCTAAAAAACAGGCCAAAATTTAAGCCTGAGTTTTGCAAGAACCAAGAGTAGGGTCTCAAAGACTCCTATCTTAGTGGTCCCTCGAGGCAATGGGTCCCCCTGCACACCCCCGGTTTCCTCATTTCAGCCTCCGTGTGGACAGAAAGAATAAAGCAGGACCGTACACCTGAGGCAGGTGATGATGCAAGCCTCTCACAGAGGAAAACAAAATGTCCGGCCACTGGGGAGAGCAGAGGTAAAGCTGCTGTCGTCATCTGGGAAGCCTTTTCCAAAATGCACAAGCCGAGGCCCAATTCAGGAGGTCTGGGACAGTGCCTCGGCCAATGTGTTTTGAATAATCTCCTTGGAGGATTCTCCTGAGCTTCCCTGATCAAGAACCACTGGTTTGAAGAATCCTGTCAGTCTACGGCAAGGCGTCAGAATTTTCAATCCCGAAACAACCGCGCCCCGCCCCCGCCCCCGCCATCCTAAAGAGAGCAGTCAGGATGAGTAGCGGGGATGCCGACCCTGAGTCCCGGGGCACAGCGCCCCTCAATCTTAGCCACCTTCACCCCTCTTTCTAAGGTCGTGCCTCAGGGAACACAGACCACACGCAAGTATTTTCCCATGTCCACGTCTGGTGTCCCCCAGCTAGACCGAGGTCCTCAAGGGGAGGAAAGGAGAAAGGGGTGCCTTCTCTCTCTTTACAGCCCTACTGCTGCCAAGGGTCCTGCTCACAGTCACTGCTCAATCCCGGTCTGCTCATGGGCCTGTGCAGGCGGGGTACCGGGGCCCCACACGGCGAGGCTTGGAGGCCGGATGCACCTCGTCTGCCCGCGGGGCGGTTCACCTACCTTGAGCGGCATCTGGTTTCCCTTCTCTATCCGGCTGCTCTGCAGGCTCAGACCTTTTTCTTTCCGCCTCTTCTTCATCAGTTCTCGCTGCTCCTTCTGCTTGTTCTGAACCTCGATAAGCACCGTAATGAAGGAGTTCTTCACTTCCTTCTCGAACTCCAGCTCGTCCCGGCGGGCCAGCTGTTGCACCAGCTCCTCCGAGAAGTCCCGGATGGCGCCCTCCACCTGGTCCAGCAGCTCGCTCAGCTCCGACCCAGACAGGTGCCTCAGGCCTGCAGGGGGAGACCGTCCCGCAGGTGACCATCCCTGCAGCCGAGCCAGAGCCCACCGGACGGCTCCCGGGGCCGCTGCCGTGTGAGGTGGGGCTGCCCCTCCCGAGGGGACCCCTCCCACCTCCTTACAGGACTGGCAATTCAGGGGCACACCAGGAAGGAAGGGACCCATATACGACAGCCAAAGTGCACACCACTCTCAGGATAACAAAAGAGGAAGAAGAAACAGTCCCCACAGAAGCCCGTGGACTCCGTTCACAAAAATGTGCATGGATGGGGACGCCTGGGTGGCTCAGTCAGTTAAGCATCTGCCTTCGGCTTCAGGTCATGATCCCAGGGTCCTGGAATCGAGTCCCGCATCGGGCTCCTTGCTCCGAGGAGAGCCTGCTTCTCCCTCTGCTGGCTCTGCCTGCCACTCCCCCTGCTTGTGCTCTCTCTAACAAATAAATAAAATCTTTAAAAAAAAATGTGCATGGACAGACATGTGACTTTTTGATCCCTTCTTCCTCTTCCTATTTTTCCTCTGTGTCTCTGATATTCCTGGTGTGAAATGGGTCAAGGATCAGAGGAGAAAACATTAAGAGGAGGTTTTGGGCATAGGTGCTGCAGAGCAGGAGAGAGGCGGCGTTTGTCCCAAGAGCTGATCAAGATCTAGCCGGCCAGCAAAATAAGCACAGCGATCTGAGCCCCCTTCACCCCATGGTCCTGCGCGACAGTGCAGATATTCAGAAACACGGGAAGCGTGCGGCAGACTGGGACCACAGACTGAAAAGTGCGCCCTGGCTGGCTGGTACCGAGCCTGCTGTCAGAGAAAAGGAAAGGGAAGCTGAGATAATGGGGTACAGAAAACTTAGTCTTAAGCTCTTGTCCCTTCTGATTTCTTCATTTAAAATAGATTGGGGGGGAGAGTGCGTCTGGTGGGCTCAGTCTGTAGAGCATGCCACTCTCGATCCCAAGGTTACGAGTTCAAGCCCCATGGTGGGCAGGGAGCCTACTTAAAACAACAACAATAATAATAATAATAATAGATTGGGGGGAGCATCTTTTCAAATTTGTCCCTTTCTAACATCTTTTGTTTCTGCCCCGGAATCCATTTTACTTCTCTGTTTCTGCCGTGGCCTGTGGATTTGCTGACTCGGTTCGACCTCCCCCTTTATTCTGCTCTTTAGAGCTGTCCCCTCCTGCGTTTGCCATTTCACTGTGCACTTCAGCTGTTTTCCTGAGTCTTCCGCTGAGCGCAGCTATGTTTGGAGCCTTTGTGTGGCTGAGACCAGCCTGAATGCAGCTCCACAGCCAAATCTGCCCCATCATTGCGAACACATTCCTTCTGCTTTTGCCCTGACCCCGGACTCTGCTCTTCAGAGCCACAGAGTTTCATTTTCAGGACATGGTTCCTCAGAGCAGGCCTCGATTTTCACCCGTGTTTGGACCTTGACACCTGCCCAGCCGGCCTTCCCTCTGCATTGTTTCTAAGTCTCTGCCAGCCCACAGGTGCATCTCCTCCCAAGGAGCGCGGCCCCTCCTGCAGGACGGGCACCATTACCCTTCCAGACGGATGGCTTTTATACTCAGTTCTGCCTTTGCTGTGTCATATCCTTTCATTTCACACCTTATCCACCCCTTTCTTTGCGTGATCATAATTACTATGAACCTGTGTCAGAGAGCTAACACGACACACAGATTAAGAGTGTGGATTCTGGGGATGCCTGGGTGGCTCAGTCGGCTAAGCGTCTGCCTTCAGCTCAGGTCGTGATCCCAGGGTCCTGGGATCGAGTCCCAAATCAGACTCCATGCTCAGCAGGGAGCCTGCTTCTCCTTCTGCCTGCCACTCCCCCTGCTTGTGCTCTCTCTCTCTCTCTCTCTCTGACAAATAAATAAATAAAACCTTTAAAAAAAAAAAAAAAGAGTGTGGATTCTGGCGTTAACCTGCCTGGCTTTGCTTGTGGGCCCCACCGCTTACCACCGGGATGTGGTGTTGGGGCAGATACAAATGAAAAATAGGAAGCTTGGCTCTCCCTGTTGAAAGTAAGGAAAGAGACTCTCTCTCTCTCCTTCCCCTGCCTGTTCTCTGCGAATGCCTTCCTCTGTCCTTTGCAGATGGACACCAATCATTTGGACAGCAAAATAAGCCCCTTGTCAGTCCCAGGACTCAGCAGTATTTCCTCAACCACCTGGGAGGCACAGGTTGGAAAAGTCATCATCAAGGAAGATGACAGGGCCCTAACTAGTCGCCCTTCTCCAGACTGCTAAACCGATTTAATGTAATGGGTTGTAGACGAGAGTAGGATTTCTTTCTGGTTTTGCAATCCCTTCAGCGGATTGCCTGTGAAGGGCGCTCTGTTCTGGCTTCACGCTTATTCAATAATAAAATTGTTGGCTTTCTCTTCTTCTGTGGAAAGGTTTTCTGGGTGGGGAGGAGATTCTGTTTTTAATTATATGTCCCCAGCAGTGGCATTGAACAAGTCACTTAGCCTCTCAGCATCCTCAATTACCCCAATCTTAATGGAGTTGGGGTGGGGATGAAATGAGATGATGCACAGAAATTCTTATAATTGGGTCTGGCACATAGAGAGCTTCCCAAAAATATCAGCTATCATGATTATTACCTTTTTCATTGATTTTATGGTAGCATCATTTTGGAGAATGGATTCCGATTTCTTCTGCTTATTCTGCTTCGGTCTTGTTCTTTGGTTAGTTTTACCATTTTGATTTTGCTCGACTGCCTTTCCCCCTAGCCCCCAAAATTTGCGAACTTCTCTCCTGACCGCCACTAAGAAAGGGATTGCCAGCTCCCTGGATTGGAGGTGCTACTAGCTACATGCAAAGCATGTGCCCACGGCCTGGCCCACAGGCAGGAGGGTTCATCCTCAGTAAGCCCACCCACCAGGCCCCTCACCTTCGTGGGACCAGTTGTTGTTGAAGGTCTGGGTCAAGGCCTGCATCTCCCGCAGGAGGGCTGAGTCTGCCTGGGAGGAGGTTTCTCCCTCATCCTCCTCTTCCAGGACCTCCTCTTCTTCCTCAGGGTCTGGGGAGTTCTGCATCATTTCTTCTATCTCCTCAATCACCTGAAGGAGGTACGCAAGAGAGTGCTAACTCTGTTCTCTGCTGGAGGGACATCCCGACTCGGATTTTGATCAGTTAAGGATGTCTCTAACTTGCTGCCTATAAAATTCCTAAAGCAATATTGTTATTTAATAAATGTTGAATAATAATAAAAATAGACCTGACCAAAGGCTTACACACACTGTTCCGTTAATGTAAAGCACTCTTGAATGTGCAATCTCTTCCAAGAACACCATTTAGATGAGTGCTTTATTGGAAATAAACTCCTCTTTCGGGAAACAAAGCAGAGCTGCCTGGAAGGAACATTTACTTCAATGTGCTGAGCACTTTATTTCTAAGTGGGAAAACACTCTAGCCACCCAACTTTAACACAAAACCCAGTCCATTAATTGTTACAGTGCTTATGCTGTTCCCAGAACAACTCAAAATGGGGAGGCTTTCTTTTTTTTTTTTTTTTTTTTACGTAGAGGAAATTTCTCCAGAATTCACCTGGATAGGAACTTGAGCAGTGCAGCCACAAATGCCAAACAGGAGGCTAACATAACAAAAGGGTAAGTAGGGTCTGGAGAGCAGAAAGGAGCTAAGAAACCCAGCTGTAATTTCCACTCTTACTAGGGATCAGCCCCCAGAAGAGAGAGCTAAATCAGAGGATCGTCAGAGGAAGACGGGTGAGCTGCTCCGTTCATTAACTGTTGACACGTAAAGAAAATGGAAGAAGCAAAGACAGTCTGAAAGCCGTCCATGGATGGGTCGGGTCACGACAGGGCACTCTGCATTTGTCTGTCCTCAATTCTGTGACGGATTCAGGCTCCAGGCCCCTGGGCTGTGTTCTCTCTGAGGCAGGCTTCTTCACGTTAGCTGGACCAAGGACAAGGGGACTTAGGGGGCCCACACCTTAGGAATAATTTCTATTTTGTTCCCACACCTTCTCACCTCCATTCAGCAAATTTAGGGAATACTTAGGCTTTGCTTCCTGAAAGCCGTTTATAAAATGCAAGCAAATGACAAACCCCCTTCAGAATCTTATGGCTGAGTTTCTCCTTCTCCCACAGAGAACTTATCGCTAACCTTGGATCACTGAATTGTATTTCCCTTACAGCTCACAGGAAGAAATGTCAGCCCCTCTTCTCTTTTCATCTGGTGCCCTTCAATCTCTTGATCCTTACCTGTTTAATAGCCCACCTTTTTGCCACAGATATGAAAGAGTTCCTTTGGCCGAAAAGCACTTTCTGGCCCCACAGGCTCCTGGTGGAGCTTTTTCGAAACTACTTTGTGAAAAACTTGTATGGTACCTGCTTAAAAAGTCGCCCAGAAATATTTGTTGACCGAAAAGTTGAAAAAAAAAATCCAGAGACCCAAGATTATTCCCCGCTAAGTAATAAATGACTAAAGCCAAAATATAATTAATTCAGTCAAATGTCAAGCACCACTTTTTTTTTTTTAAGCAAAGACACAACTGTCCGTTAAGACTCCTTTTGGAAGGCTCAACATTTTGTGTGTTCTATGAAATATGAGAAAATACCCATCATACAAAAGCCTCAACTGTCACTTCTATTTTTGCAAGAATAGGTATTTGGGACCCTCATTTAAGTGTCTTGACTCTTAATGAGACTACACTCAGAGGTTTAGCAAGAAGGGAAGCCCGTCAACACCAGGCCTATCTCTGGCTACAATCAAACATGAGCCCCGCCCAACCCAAGTGTCAGGAATTACGTTCCAGTTTACTGCAGGCGGGTAAACTGAGGCCTAGAGAGACATGAAATCCCTTATCAAAGACACTCCAAGTCATCGACCAGGCTACCATGAGACCATATATTTGTCTTCTGCTTTAAACGGACATGACAAGTATGTACTTAGACTTTTTCTTGATCCAAAGAACAAAAAGTCCCAAGAACCAAGAGAAATATTCATACCTGATCTGCTGTGAGTAGAGGTTCCTCATTGATACCAGAATCATGTTCACTCTTCTCATTGAACTCTTCCTCTTCTTTCTCATGGATCTGAAGGGGGGTGGGGGGGTGGAATTCTGATTGATCATCAGCAGAACTAGGGTTCTCTTTACTGTCTGGTCTCTAGAACAGACACGGACTGAGAGGCCCCTCCGGCCATCCACTGTGTAAGGAGGGAATCTGAAGAGATGCCCAGAGTTTCATCCAATTCCAAACACACCCCTTCTGCACAGCATGCATCCCTGAGTCCAGCAAAGGATGTCTGACTCGAAGGGAGGAGCACTGTTCTTTAGCCCACAGACAGGTCATCCCTGCATGAACAAGGAACCTTCCCAAGGTGAGTGATACCGCAACCAATTCCAGCAGCGAAGGCTCTCTTATTTAAACAAGGACTTTCAATCTGGGGGTTAGTTTCCAGAGTTTACTGTATGAGGCATTTTAAGGAGTGGGTTGTTCCAGTCCAAAGAGTCAAGCTTTTAGAACTGGATGCAAGGCCACCCTGTGACTGGAATCTAGGCATGGTGTCACGGCCGCTGAAGGGTGTAGTGAATCTACAGGAGACGTGCCACGGAACAACCTGATCACGTGAACTGAGGCACAGACAAAACAACAGCACTGAAACAGGTGCCCCATTTCTCCACGATTCCATAGTGCCAAGTACGATTCTGAAGGTTCACAACCATTGAGATTCTAGATGTTGCAATCCAACAAGATATCCACAGCACATCTGGCTTTCCTGACTAGATCCCAAACGGCCACAGTCTGGCATTTATGTTCAAATCCTGCACAAAATAAACCACTAAACCACCCAACAATCTATGTCCGGAAGTTGGATTTGAAAGTCATATAGGGGCTGGGGAGCGATGCCTCCAGGAAGTCTTTCTGCAGAGACACCTCCCATCCAGGAATCAATTTTTACTTGCTCATCGATAGCTGGCATGCTGATCTGCCTCTTTCCTGGGGATTACACTTCTGCTGTTAGAAGAGAAGACACCCAGTTCCATCCCAAGCAATCATGTCAGAGATGGGCTATCTTCAGAAACTTCTCCCCTATTCTTTGAGCGCCACCTTGGGCAGACACCCCTAACAAAACACATCGCCTTCTATCTACGTTTGCTTAAAACCAGGACTCTGTCATTAAAAAAAGTTAATCAAATGTATCTTAAATGCCATCAGCACTCCACCTGGATAGGGGTAGGGCAGGGAGGTAATGGGATCTGCTGAGGGGCTTGTGTGCCAGATGGTGACATCTATTTCTGTTGGCGAACCCATATGCTCTTCTCTCTGCCAAGTCTACCACCTGTGGTAGCCGCCTAGCTTCCGCACCCCCCACTCTGCAGAACGAAGCTCCTGGAGCCACGGCTTGTTCATGACTACGCTCCTAGGGCAAACTTCCTCGGGGCCAGAAAGGCCTGTGCTGGAAGTCAGAGTTCCTTGCTTTCTGTTTGGATTCTTTTTTATAAGCAAGTGTTAGTCTATAACCGGAATTTTTTTTTTTTTTGACAGTAAGTGTATTCTAAAGATGGAAGGTTTATGTTTTCTGAGATATGGCCAATTTTCACTGACTGTTAATAGTGCATCGTTGAGGTAAACCGTCCCCCGTCACGAGGTCTTCCCCCTGAGTTCCTGGTGGAAGACAGGGAGGGAGCTTCTAGGCATAGACCCTTCTCGTTGTTTAAATGTTAGCGAACCTGAGCAGGGGCGTGGATGTCTCTTAGAGCTTTCTCTCCTCTCCCTGTCCCTGCCACAAAGCCTACAGGTCTGACTTGTCAGGCTTGGGCAAAAAAAGACCTGAGAATCACCTATAATCACTGACAAGTTGCCCTGAGTTCCTAGGACTGTGGGAGCTGCACCTACCCCACATTTTCTCAGACCTCAGAAGTCTGCCACTAAAAACTAAAGTAAAAGGAGAAGCAAACACAAAGTACTTAAAGAAAGCCCCGGCTCCTTCCCTCTCCCCGGGTGGATTATTCCCTGCCGGTTTCACCACACCCACCCTGTCCCTGACCTTTCCTCCACCCTCTCTAACTTTCGGTCTCCACTCTCCGCGTCTTGGGTCCGAGGCTCTCACCCTTCTGCACCCCCTCTAGTGCTCCTCCCACATTTCCTCCGGTCCTAGCGGACTCTGTTCCACCCCAACCGCTTCTGTCACTTCTCAATGAGCCCTCTTGCCTTACAAATGCCACTTACAGAATCCCTCCCTGCCCTTCATTAGCGGGACAATATCTTGTGCAGAGAGTGTAAAGCTGGATGGGCACTAACAGGGGAAAAAAAGAAGGAATTTTGAAAAATGATGGCAGTTATGTGTATGGATAGGATTATATGATTTACACACACACACACACACACACCCCTAAGCAGGTGGACAAGTATATGGATCCTCTTATTCTTAACAGATGCCAGAGACCTAGAAATCACCGCAGGGAGTTTCTTTAGCCTCTCGTGGGACGATGGGAAGGCTAGAGCCACAAACAACCTGCAGGCCAGGTCATTTGGGGCTGAATTTCTGTGTAGACTGAAACTCAAGTCGGTTCCACACTGTAGAAGTGAACCATGATTCTTCTAAGAAAAATCATCCTTCCAAGTGACATCTTCCCAGAGTGGAGGAAAGAAGACCAAGAGCCAGAACGGGTCTGGCCATCCTCCTTGGCAAGCTGTTTCTGCCTTCTGCTTTCCCTAAAGGGTGTGCCTTTAAGGTTGTGATGTGGTAGCTTAAAGCCTGGCGATAAGTGAGGGAACCTTCCCTGGGGCCTATCATGCTGCTCAATCTTGCGGAACAGTAGTCTGAGTGAGGACTAAAATGACACTGAGTCCTTGTGTTCGAAAGTGACTATTAACCAGTGTCTCTTGTCAGAGCAATCCAGATGATTCTATTCACAAGAAACGGAGTCTCACTGACAGATTTACATTCTACCACCAGCATAGAAGAATCCTCATTTCTCTGTATCCTAGCTAAATCAAGGTAATGTCACACCAATGATAGGTATAAAACTGTATTTTATGGGGTGCCTGGGTGGTGCAGTCGACTGAGCGACTGACTCGGTTTCAGCTCAGGTCCTGAGACCGAGCCGCAAATTGAGCTCTGCACTCAGCATGGAGATTGCTTGAGATTCTTTTTTTTTCTTTTAAAGATTTTATTTATTTACTTGAGAGACAGAGAGAGAGAGACCCTGGGTGGACAGGTGGGGGAGGGTCAAAGGGAAAGGGGGAAGCAGACTCCCTGCTGAGCAGGGAGCCCAACTTGGGGCTTGATCCCAGGATCATGACCCGAGCCAAAGGCAGGAGCTTAACCAACTGAACCAACCGGTGCTTGAGATTCTATCTCCCCCTCCCTCTGCCCCTTCCACTTGTGCTCTCTCTCTCTCTCTCAAATAAATAATAAATCTTCTAAAAAATAAAAAAAAAAGAAAGGGAGTCTCTAACACATTGTATTTCCCTCCCCTTATCATACTTGTTCCACATAGGTGGTTGCCTTCCTGACCAAAATTAAGAGAACAAAGATCCATTTTCACCTTCAGTCAACAAGTTAAAAAAAAAAAAAATCCACGACATGCACCCAGCCCGGAGAAAAGACAACAATATCCCTTCATGCTTGTGACCAACCAGGAAACATCGGTGTGGGGTTAAGTCAACGCCTCGGAATCCCCACAGGGAGACCCACCAGAGCACAGCAAACGGCATGTAGACAACAGAAGTTTCGTGAAAGAATTAATGAACAAATGAAAGAGGGAGGAATGGTCGCACTATCCCCTCCTATAGTCAGTCCGCCTCCACAGACAACTTAGCTGCTCAGTTACCTGGAAAACAGAAGGGTTGAACGCACGGTCCTGGACTTTTTTTCCACTTGTCCAAGACAACCACCACCTGCTATTAATTACCGTTACAGGGATAAAAGAGACTATCTTTTATATAAGTCAGGAACAGAATATTGATTAATTGAGAAACCCAATAAATGTGGAGAGTTGTAAATAATAATACTACATAGCTTGAGCGTATTATTTTGACCTAAAAATAAAAGAATATACTTATTTTTCCCCCAAGCTCCTAATGTAAGGTCAATGCCTTTTTCTCCACGATGGGCTTCTGAATAGAGGTTCCACACTGTCCTTCTATCATCCACATCAGAACACCCTTTTTAAATGGGTCCCGTTTCCGTTTTTTTTTTAAAGATTTTATTTATTTATCTGAGAGAGAGCAAGAGCAAGAAAGAGAGAGAGAGGGAAAGCACACAGGGAAAGGGAGAAGCTGGGAGCTGGATGTGGGACTCGATCCCAGGACCCTGGGATCATGACCTGAACTGGAGGCAGACGACGCTTAACCAACTGAGCCACCCAGGGGCCTTCCATTTTTTTAATAGCAGAAGGAAGATACATAGGTGATTGAGCACACACAGTTATCTCCTCTTCCTTCTTTTTTTTTAAGATTTTATTTATTCATTTGAGAGAGAGAGAATGAGAGATAGAGAGCACGAGAGGGAAGAGGGTCGGAGGGAGAAGCAGACTCCCCGCTGAGCTGGGAGCCCCATGTGGGACTCGATCCCGGGACTCCAGGATCGTGACCTGAGCCGAAGGCAGTCGCTCAACCAACTGAGCCACCCAGGCGCCCCTATCTCCTCTTCCTTCTGAAACCCCACTAAAGTGAGAGCAAAAGGACCGAAAGACAATATCCTGCAAGTAGAAAACAAACCCGAGGAAAGACAGCGGCCAATGAGATGCTAGAAAGCAGATGCTGAGCTAGCAGGCTAGAGGGTTAAGCCCTATGGGAGAAAGCTTCCCAAAGTATGTGCTTTCACCCCAAAAATGCTGAAAGACTCTAGAATCAGAGACTTCAGGGGCACTGGGAGGTGGGGCTGCAAAGGGAAGGATCTGCCAAGATTCTTCATAGGAGCAGTGAGACCCCAAGTCTCTTCTCCTCTCCCATGAAGAAAGACAACTACTACCTTCTCACCATGAAAAGAGGTGGCGGTTTCACTTTGGAAAGGTTGAGCTAAGGAGGACTTGCACCTAAGAGACACCAGGCCACCTGAAAACAGGGGTGAGGGATCTTGCCGAAAACAGAGGGATTAAGTGAAAGTCTACATACTCACCAGAGACCCTCAGCCTCCTGCCCTGATTAGGCTCCAAGGATGCTGGCAGTCAGGCTTATCCTCCTCAAGCAAAACATTGGAGGACTCCACTTAGTGGTCAATACACTTCTGTTGCACTGTGCAAATAAGAGACGTACAGATACATGCCAATATTTGGGGTGTCCAAGCAAAATGACCAGGTCCTTACTGATCATTACAGTGGGGGCCAGTAGGAGACAAGCCCTGTCCCCACAGGAAGATCTCTGTGAGTCTAGCCTCACTTTTAAATATGCCCAAGGATTGTCAAACATTTGCAGACAATCCCCGACATGAAAAACAGGGACTAAAGCAAATACATAGGAAAGGTAAATCAAAAGCTATACAGAGGGCAGGAGAGACTCCTTCCTATCATTACTGCACTCAGAGGGCTATCAAGAAAACATTGCTTCCTTGAAACATGGCCTGTTTAGTAGAATTAATTTTAAAAAACAACAAGAGCGAGCTCTTAGAAATCAAAATTATGGTAGCAAAATTTGTATTTTCAGTAGAAGAGTTGAAGATAAGACTGGGAAAACCACCTAGAGAGTAAAAGAAAATAAGTAGATAGAGAATGGGAGGGGAGAAGAAGCAAAAGATCAGTTTAAGTCCAACACTTGAATAAAAGGAATTCTGAAAAGCAAAAACAGAAGAGATGGCCTCTTTCAGCCACAAAAGAGTAGCTAGTATTGGACTTTCCCTGCCACGTACAAGTATAAATCTGGACAAAATCTAAGAGCCGATTGTTTTGAGGCACTGGGCACAGACAGTGCAAGGCTGTGATCATTGAAAGAAGGGAAAACATGAAACAAATGAAAGCTGAGAATCTGTCACCTGTGAACTAACACTACAAGAAATATTATAGAAAGATTTTGGGCCTGAAAAAAAAATGCTTAAAAATCAGACTTACAGGAAGAAATAAATAACACCAGAAATGGTAAATATAAAAAAATTATGTTTTTTCCTTCTCCTCATTTCTTTAAAAGACAACTAACTGTCTAGAGCAAAACTAATAACTTGTGTTGTGGGGTAAGAATGTGGACTGAAGTAAATTTTATGACGACAAGCACAAAGGATGACAGGAATACACTTACACTGTTGAAAGTGTTTTACATTTTATGTGAAGTAGCAAAATATGAATCCTAAATAGACTATGATAACTTAATAATGCAGAGTGTAATCCTTAGAGCAGTCAGTAAAAAACAAAAACAAAACAAACAAAAAACAAGCACACAAAGAGGTATAGCTAAAGTCCAAAGGAAGAGGGGCGCCTGCGTGGTTCAGTCATTAAGTGTCTGCCATCGACTCAAGTCATGATCCCAGGGTCCCAGGATCGAGTCCCACTTCGGGCTCCCTGCTCCGTGGGGAATCTGCTTCTCCCTCTCCCTATGCCCTGCCACTCCCCCTGCTTGTGCTTGCTCTCTCTGTGTCAAATAAATAAATAAAATCTTTAAAAAATAAAAATAATAAAATCCAATGGAAGAAAGAAAATGGAATACCAAGAAAATTTGATTAACACAAAAGAAGGCAAGGAAAGTGGGACAGAGGAACAACAACAAAAAACCCAGATAGGACAAATAGAAATGCAAGATCATACCGCTAAACACAAACTATTAAAGTTATCTTAAATGCTAATGAACTGAATACTATGCAGATGAACTAAACTCAATAAACCAAAAAGCATAGATCATCATTGTCAGACTAAACATAAAAGATTTAACTGTATGCAATCTATAAAAGACACACATTAAACATAAAGACAGGGGCGCCTGGGTGGCTCAGTCATTAACATCTGCCTTCACTCAGGTCATGATCCCAGGGTCCTGGGATTGAGCCCCGCATCAGGCTCCCTGTTTGGCAGGAAGCCTGCTTCTCCCTCTCCCACTGCCCCTGCTTGTGTTCCCTCTCTCGCCGTGTCTCTGTCAAATAAATAAATAAATTCTAAAAATCTTAAAAAAAAAAATAAACAAAGACACAGGTGAAAAGTAAATGGATTGAGGGCGCCTGGGTGGCTCAGTTGGTTAAGCGACTGCCTTCACTCAGGTCATGATCCCAGGGTCCTGGGACCGAGCCCCGCATCGGGCTCCCTGCTCGGCAGGGAGTCTGCTTCTCCCTCTGACCCTCCCCCCTTCATGTGCTCTTTCTCTCTCATTCTTTCTCTCAAATAAATAAATAAAATCTTTAAAAAAAAAGAAAAGTAAATGGATTGATAGAAACATGATACAATCTGGTAATTACACTACCAGGTATTTACCCAAAGAAAATGAAAACATTAATTTAAAAAAATATATGCAGCCCTACATTTATTGCAGCATTATTTACAATAGCCAAGATATGAAAGCGGCCCAAGTGTCCATTGATAGATGAATGGATAAAGAAGATGTGACGTATATATCTATATATAATGGAATATTATTCAACCATAAAAAAGAATGAGATTTTGCCATTTGTGACAACATGAATGGACCCAGAGGGTATTATGCTAAGTGAAATAAGCCAGACAGAGAAAGGCAAATACCATGATTTCACTTATATGTGTAATCTAAAAGACAAAACAAACAAAAATATAAATACAGAGAACAAACTAGTGATTGCCAGAGGGAAGGGTGGTGGGGAGAGACATGGGCAAGATAGCTGAAGAGGGTTAAGAGATACAAACTTCCAGTTATAAAATAAACAAGTCAAGGGGCACCTGGCTGGTCCAGTTGGTAGAGCATGCGACTCTTGATCTCAGGGTCATGAGTTCAAGCCCCATGTTGGGTGTAGATTACTTAATTACTTAAAATTAATCAATCAATCCATCATGGAGATGAAAAGTATAGCAAAGGGAATACAGTCGATAATATTGTAATAACATTGTATGACGACAGTTGGTAACTACACTTATCATGGTTAAGCATTGCATAATGTATAGAATTGTCAACTCACTATGTTGCGCACCTGAAAAGAGAACTAATTTAACATTGTACATCAACTATACTTCAATAATAAAACTTAAAACAAAAAAATCAATTGTAATGGATAAACAGACAAAAAACTCAGTTAAGAGCTAGAAGAATTCAACAATACTATAAACCAACTTAATCTAGTTGACCTTTACAGAACATTACAACCAATAATTACAGAATATACATGCTTTTCCATGGCACATAACGCATTCATAATATACAACACATGCTGGGCTATATATCAATCCCAATATATTTTAAAAGATTGAATTTGTACAGATTGTGTTCTCTGACAAGATTAAATCAGAAATCAATACAAAATGATAACTATAAAATCCCCAAACATTTTGAAATTAAGTAACATACATCTAAATAACCCATAGGTCAAAGAAGAAATTACAAGAGAAATTAGAAAATATTTCAAACTGAGGTTAGTAAAAACATACCATCTTAAAATTGTGGGATTCAGGTAAAGCAATGCTTAAAGGAAATTTTACTATTTTAAGGTGCTTATGTTGTTGCTGGTTTGAAGATATGTGTCCTCCCAAAATTCATTTGTTGATATCTTAATGCCCAACGTGATGGTATTAAGAGGTGGGGCCTCAGGGATTTGCTTAGGTCATAAGGGTAGAGGCCTCATGAATGGGATTGGTACCTTATAAAAGAGGCTACATAGAGCTCCTGAGATTCCTTGTACCATGTAAGAACACAGCCAGAAATTGGCGGTCTGCAAGCCAATAGAGCACCTTTACCAGAACCTAATCATGCTGGCACCCTGATTTTGGATGTCCAGGCTCCTTAACTGTGAGAAATAAATTTCTGTTGTTTATAAGCCACCCTGTCTGTCGTATTTTGTTATAGCAGCCCGGGTGGACTAAGACAATTATTTTTAAAGTTTAAAATCTGATCTAAGCTCCCACCTTAAGAGGCTTAGTAAAACCCTACTAAGTATAAGGAAGGAAATAATAAAGTTAAGGAAAGAAATCAACAGATTAGAAAATGAACAAACAACAGAGGAAAAGAAGAAGCCCAGAGGGGTTCTCTGGAGAGATTAATAAAAGTGATAACCCCCCCACCCACACAAAAAGTGATAAACCCATAATGAGACTGAAGAGAGGAGAGGGGAAGGAGAGGGAGAGAAGGAGAAGAAAACACAAATTAGCAGATCAGAAATAAAAAGGAGAGCATCACTATAGTAAGATCTGTAGAGATCGTACTAACATTAAAATAATAAGAGCATATCATAAACAACTTTGTGGTCAATACTTCAATTACTTAGATTAAATGAAAAAACTCCCCAAAAAACACTATTTACCAAAATCAACTGAAGGAAGAAACAGAAAATCAGAACACCCCTATATTTATTTAAGAAATTGAATGCGTCATCAAAAACCTTCCACAGAGAAAACCCCTGGTCCAGATGGTTTCGCTGGTGTAGTCTACCAAACATGTAAGGGAGAAGTAATACGAATCTAAGACAAACTCTTTCAGAAACTAGAGAAAGAAAAATTCCCAATTTATGTTGTGACATTACAAGAAAATTACAGAAAAATTTCCTTGTGAACAGAGACACAAAAATCTTTAATAAAATATTAGCAAATCAAATCCCACATTATATAAAATGGATACTATATCATGACTAAGTGGGGTTTACTTAAGAATGAAAGGTTGGTTTAATATTTGAAAATCAATTCGTGTAATTCACCACATTAACATATAAATTGATCTACATATATAAATTGATCTATGGATTTAACACAGTCACAAGTTGAATTTCCAGCAACTTAGAGGAATTAATTAGCTGATTCCAAAATTTATACTGAAATGCAAAGGACCAAAAATAGCCAAAACAACTTCAAAAAAAAAAAAAAGAACAAAGTTGAAAGACTTATACAGTTGACCGTCAAACAATGCAGGGGCTAGGGGTGCGGATGCCCGGCATTGTCAAAAATCTACATGTAACTTCTGACTCCCCCAAAACTTAACTACTGGTTAAGTTGACAGAAACCTTACTGATAATATAGACAGCTGATTAACACATATTTGGCATTTTATATGTATTATATACTGTATTTTTACAATAAAGTAAGCTTGAGAGAAGAAAATGTTACGAAGAAAATCATAAGGAAGAGAAAACACATTTACAGTACAGTACTGTTTTTCCCCCAAAATATCACACAGTTTAAACCGGTGTTGTTCAAGGGTCAGCAGCTGTGCTACTTTATATCAAGACTTATTACAAAGCTACAGTAATGAAGACAGCATGGTATTGGCATAGAGATAGACACACATCAATGAAACAGAATAAAGAATTCAGAAATAGATCCACACATATATGGTCAATTGATATTCGACAAAGGTGCCAAGACAATTTAATAGGGAAAGAATAATGTTTCCAATTAGTAGTACCAGAACAATTGGATACACACACACACACACACACACACACACACACACACACACACAAATGAACTTTGACCCTTACCCTACACCATATACAGAAACTAACTTGAAATGAACCATAAGCCACAGACGCACTAAAACTATACAACTTCTAGAAGACTTGTGAAAAAAATATCAATGACTACTTAAATACTGCACACAAAGCACAAACTATAAAAAGGAAAAAAAGCAACAAATTGGGCTTCATCGCATTTAAAAAACATTGGACCTTCAAAATAGGTTAAGGAAGTTAAAAGGCAATCCATAGACAAGAAGATGTGCATAAAACATATATCAGCCAAAGGACTACGTCTAGAATGTATGTGTTAAGTTAATTACACAAGGAAGCCATTAGACTGAGGTGGTTTTAATGCCTTAATAGCCTACCAAGCAAACCAAAACCTAAGCCTCTAATGCCTCAAGGGTAAGAATTCAAATCAAAGAACAACCAATCACAAACAGCCAACTAGGCTTTCCCAAATAATACAACTATTTAAGCTATAGCCAGTCAAATAATTTTCTTCCTTTGCTTCCACCTTTTCTATATAAAAGGTGTTCCTCTAGTTCCCGTTGGTGGAGCACTCCTAAGCACTTTGGGTTTGGGGCTGTCCTATTTGATCTTAGTTAAATAAACTCTTAAAATTTTAGTATGCCTCATTTTATCTTTTAATATAAAGCACAATAGCAACTTAACAAGAATACACAGTGGGCAAAGGATTCACTGAAGAAGATACACAGATTATAACTAAGCACATGAAAAGATGTTCAATATCATGTTACTAAGGAAGTGCAAATTTAACCAAAATAAGGTACTCTATATGACTACTCCAAAGTCTAAAATGTTAAAGGCTGTCCATATCAGGTGTTGGTGAGGATATGGACTAACTGGAGCTCTCAAATTGGAAAACAGTTTGGCAGATTCTTAAAAATGTCATACATTTACCATAAGACCCCAACATTCCACTCATAGATTTTTTTTTACCCAAGAGAAATGGAGACATAGGTCTACAAACAGACTTAGGCAAGAATATTCATAATACCTTTATTTACAATATTCAAAAACAACCCAAATGTTCATCAACAGGTGAATGAAAAGCCAATTATGGTATATCTCTATAATGGAACAACCCTCAGCAATAAAAAGGAGTGAACTGTTGATATAAGCAACCTAAATGGATGAATATCTAAATAATTATACTGAGTTTTTAAAAGCCAGACCCCCCCCCAAAAAAAGAGTACCTGCTCCATCATCCCATTTATACAAAATTCTAGAAAACGCAAACTAATCTATAGTGACAGAAATGGGTTGCCTGGAGATTGGGGGGTGAAAGGGAGTGGTTAATGGATATGCTCGATATCTTGATTGTGGTGATAGTTTCACAGATGTATACATATGTCAAAACTTATCAAATTGAAAACTTTAAAATGTGCCATTTATTGTATGCCAATCATCCTTCAGTAAAGCTATGAGAAAAAAAGAAAACCACACAACGAAATAAAAGAAAAGAATAATACACTATGACCAAGTTGGGTTTATCTCAATAATGCAAGGTTGACTTAATATTTGAGAATCAGTTCATGTCATTTATCCCATTAACATCATAAAGGAGAGAACGACATACATAATCATCTCAATAGAGGCAGAAAACAGAAATAATTCATCTTCAGAGAAATAACACAAGAAAACATGCCACAATTTAGTCATGAGCTTCCAGACTGAAAGGGCCCACGAAGTATAATGCAGAATGAATGGTGGGGGGAGGGAACCTCACTATAAGAAACATCAATGGAAAATTTCAAATGAGAAAGAAAAAAGAATATCCTAAACGCTTTCAGAAAGAACCAAAAAAGAAGTCACATATAAAAGGAGAATCAGAATGGATTTGAGGGCTTCTCAACAGCAAGGGAAAGCTGGAAGATAAGAGAACAATGCCTTCAGAATTCCAGGTAAAAAAAAATTTTGCAACCTAAAATAATTATCAAATCAAACTCTCAATCAAGTATATGACAGGAAATTAAAGACATTCTAGTATATTCTAAAAAAACATATTCTTCTGTACCCTTTCTCAAGAATATAGTGAATTTTTTTTTCCCACCAAAACAAGGGAATATACCCAGAAAGATAAAAAAAAATATAGCAATCAGGCAGGAAGAATCCCCGGGGATGAAAGTGAAGAAAAGTCCCACGACAACAGCTGTACACTAGATCTAGAATACAACCAGACTAGTTTATAGTAGAAAGATGGAGGTACTCATTTGGATGTTTTCAAGACAAAAAAAAAAAAAAAAAAAAAAAAGAATTGATAGAATGTCTGATTTTTTTTTTAAGATTTTATTTATCTATTTGACAGAGAGAGCACAAGGGAGGTGGGGCGCGGGGGAGGAGCAGAGGCAGAGGGAGAAGAAGCAGACTGCCCACTGAGCAGGGAGCCTGATGCAGGTGCAGGGCTCCATCCCAGGACCCTGAGATCACTACCTGAGCTGCAGGCAGACGTCCAACCAACTATGCCACCCAGGCACCCCTGAATGTCTGGGTTTTTTTTAACCATATTGTGAGATTTAAATTTCACTCAGAGTTTGGGGTTGAACTATTGATGGATAGGTATACAGAAAATTAAGCAAATAAAAAACAAGATAATTCTTTACTCCAAGTTAAACAAAAGGTTGTATAAAAAATAATCTTATACAACACTACATGATTCAGTAAGAAATAGTACTTACATAGCTATGACTGTTTTTATATTTAATATTGATTTCACTATAAATTGGTGACAACCCTCTATTAGAAGGGGGAAGGCTAAGTGTGAATATTTGAGGTGGTGTGAAAGTGTTAAATCTTATCTTCTATAGTATAAAGTTAATAGATAACAGCCCAAACTGTTGATTTTCATCATCAAGCGAACAGCAATATAAATGTGTTACTTAGAAAATTTGAGATATATGCCAAAAGAAATAAAAGTGGTTGCCTCTATGGAGTAAGGAAAGACAAGTCAGGAGCTGCTGGTGGCAGGGGAGGTGGGGAGGCTTTAGGTCTTATAATATTTTTAAAGTATTATTTGACTTTTAAGACTATGTACAATGTGTGGGGCGCTTGGGTGGTTCAGACGCTTAAGCGTCTGCCTTCAGCTCCGGTCATGATCTCAGGGTCCTGGGATTGAGCCCCGCATCGGGCTCCCTGCTCAGTGCAGAGCCTGCTTCTCCCTCTCCCTCTCCCCCCTCCCCCCCTCCCCATTCATGTTTTCTCTCGCTCTATCTCAAATAAATAAATAAAATATTTTTTAAGAAAAAGACTATGTACATGTGTTACTTTGATTTTAAAAAAGCAAAACACGACTCTCTTTGCTGTCATAATCCAACAGTTTCTATAATGTTTGATTACATTTCTTAGAGTCACAAGGACAAGCATAAAGAGGTTTAGGAACAAACACAACTGATTCTTGGTGATGAACCCCTTAAGTAGAAGAAGAGCTATGAGGGCTTGCGCAAAGAAGCCTACCAGCTGTTTGAATTCAGCAAGTCAAGGGCACTGGGTCGGCCGCTCTCTTACAGGAATACAGAGCACTGGTTAATCTAGCAAATCATTTAAACTGAGGTCGGTTAAAAGAGCTTCTACTGTAATGAATCCTGATAATAAAGGAGATGAAATAAAACAGCCTTAATCCATCCACTTTTGCTACCCTGTCATTTTCCCATGGGTTGGATGGAAGAAATTTCACAAGGAGTGGAACTCAAGATCATCCTTCTCAGGGTCATTCAATTTGCCCTGAAATATTAACCCTCTTGAGGGAAATCTGCAAATGAGGATAAATTAGAGACCTTACGAAGGGCAGGCTATCTTATACATCCTTTGGCTTAATCCACAAAATGAGTTGGAAAGGTGGCCAAAGAGATAACAAAGCAAAATCTGCCTTTTGCACCATGATGGACCTGATTTCATTTCAGTAACTAGATTATTCCATGGTTGCCTCCTCGTCCTTTGCATTTGGAGTAAGGATACACATTAGCATCTCAAGAGACAATAAGCAGTCGGGAGCCAAAACAGGACTTGGGACGCAGCCTCCTGTATCCACACTGAGTAGGCTTGTCCCGAATCTCCTAGTGTCAAAGTCGCCACCTTACCTACCCCATCAGTGAAACCTTGCGGTTTTGAGAATGTTGGATTGCTAATTATTAAAAGAGTTAAGGATGTACAGCCACCTTTTCAACAAATCAGCCGACTGCTGATCTCTTTGCTGTGCTATTTGGAGCAATGATCTGCAGAAATATTGCCCAGTAAGGGAAATGTGTCTCTTGCTCTTTTACTTGGACTCAATTCTGGATGACGTAGGAAGATGAGATCCACCTTCCTTTCCCCCATTTGCTGAGCCCACAGGGCGTAACAGCCCTTCCTGATAAGAAATTGTCAAATTTCCTGTACAGCTGAAACTAGAAAACCAAGCAAGGCAGAAATCGGCTTTTAGGAAGGACAGAGCTATTAAATGATTTTACTTTTCTATACGTAGATTCAGCTAGGAAGGGCCATTTGGATCTTCTGAAAGGACACTTCTCATAGCCCGTGCAAATCAACTCAAAACAAGAATTCTCTTTATTCAGAAGTCTTTAGGCTACTTTCTTCTTTGGCATCAGTAAGCACAGAATGTGACTCAGGTTCAGCTGCATAAACGTCTTCTTGGTTGAGTCTATAACCATCTCACTGGCCACTCCCCATTGAGTGGCCACCTCACTAATGTCTAGGCCCCAGCTTTGGTCATTTGCCAGGCTTTGACCTTGCCACAAATCTATCAGTATTTGCCATCTTGTTTTTGGTGGGACTGAACAGTTCATTTTAGATAGGAAAACTTGATTTTTTTTTTTTAATCATTATTATTTGAACACAAGAGAAGCCTGTTATGGTCACTCTCTTCCCCTTACTTTCAGACCACCTTATTTTGCACGTTGCAGGACACAGATCAACCACAGAGTAATTTGCATTTACACTTTTTACAGATAGCCATTCGAATCACCTCGTATACACTGGATGTCCCCTCATCTTATTGTTCACCTCCTCCACAACTCCTGCCTTCCCGGCAATGTTTTGGAGCTGTTGCTGAGTTTCATTACCTAATGGGGAAGACTGTTGAATTACTGAATGATTTTCTAACTGGAATCCACATCTTCTTAAGCCGTATTAAGTAAGGGGCCCCAGAGAGGTACCTCAGTATCAGAGCTGTTGCCATTCAGAGCCTCCATGTTTGGGTCCCTCCAGTCTTCTGAGAGTGAAGGGATGTAATTGTCTGTCAGAGCATCCCAAACCCTGTAAACAAAGAGAAGCTCTTATTAGCACACATCTGTGGCCTAGCCCCGCCTGGAGGAAGGAAGAGCTGGGCCAGGGGAGGAGAGAGGCTTCTGTGTGTGCCAGGCTGAGATCATCTGCCTTCCAGCATGCAAGAGCAAAGCAGCTTAGAAACGGAATTAGAGGCACTACCAGGAAAGAAAGAGCCAAGAGAATGGACCAGGGGCTTCAGCATGAAAGGTGCTTGCTTAAGAGAAGAGGGCTTTCTCACCATTGAGATATAAATGGTAGAGTCTACACTCAAATCACCTCTGGCAAAAAATAAATTGCCCCTGAAAATAAATCTGCCCCTCGACCAAGTAGTTCATGTGTCATGAACCTAAGAAATGCCCATTTTGGAGGCGCCTGGGTGGCTCAGCCGGTTAAGCGTCTGCCTTCGGCTCAGGTCATGATCCCAGGGTCCTGGGATCGAGTCCCACATCGGGCTCCCTGCTCAGTGGGGAGTCTGCTTCTCCCTCTGCCTGCCACTCCCCCTGTTTGTGCTCTCTCTCTCTGTGTCAAATAAATAAATACAATCTTTTAAAAAAAGAAAAGAAAAGCCCATGTTGGAGGCATCTGGGAGGCTCAGTCATTAAGCATCTACCTTCGGCTCAGGTCATGATTCCAGGGTTCTGGGATGGAGCCCCACATAGGGCTCTCTGCTCCGCGGGAAGCCCGCTTCTCCCTCTCCCACTCCCCCTGCTTGTGTTCCTTCTCTCGCTTTGTCTCTTTCTGTCAAATAAATAAATAAAATCTTTAAAAAAATGCCCATGGGGCGCCTGGGTGGCTCAGTTGGTTAAGCGACTGCCTTCGGCTCAGGTCATGATCCTGGAGTCCCGGGATCGAGTCCTGCATCGGGCTCCCTGCTCAGCGGGGAGTCTGCTTCTCCCTCTGACCCTCTTCCCTCCCGTGCTCTCTATCTCTCATTCTCTCTCTCTCAAATAAATAAATAAAATCTTTAAAAAAATAAAAATAAAAATAAAAAAATGCCCACGTTTCCTTTCCTTTCCTATGGGCAAAGAAGATTGAGAGAGAAGGAGGAAGATCATGATAGATGATAGATAGATAGATAGATATAGACAGGCAGGTGAATATCGGGGCAGATTTTCTGGCAGAATCTCATTAAGATCAGGGCCATCATAGAGTTTAGATGCATTTCAATTTCAGAGGCCTGCAACCTAAATGGTTAAGAATTAACTCCTTTACATCAAAAACTAATGATGTAGTGTATGGTGATTAACATAACATAATAATAATTAAAAAAAAAGAATTAACTCCTTGATATCTAATGTAGCTAAGGGGATAATGCCAATGCTATTCATGCTTACTTATTACCCAAAATGCTCTAGAGAGCCCACAGGTGGTACAATGCCGCCCTCTAGCAATAGAAGTCTCCGTCGTGGACGCTCTAAGGCAAATATATGAAAGGAATCAATCAATACCCTCTAACAGTTGGTTTTTAGTGAGGGAACATGGGGCTCCCTTTATTACATTTCTTTTAAAAATTCCGATATGTACATTATAAGAAACGCTTTTCTACAATTCAGGGCATTTAACTCACTTATCTCAGAAACATTTCTTGGAGGTTAGGGGAAACTACCCAAAGTCACGAACTCTCACACACAGGAAAATAAACAAATGAGTCAACACTGAGAGATTAATGTAAATCAGTAAACCAAGTTCCTAAAATGATGCCATCCAAGGTAGCCAGTGACACTTGAGTTAATATTAGCTAATGATAAATGAGGGCTCTATGCAATCTCCCTCAGGTGCCTACGCATGTCAAACACGAGCGATACCTACGAAAACAAGGTCTAAGAAGGTAAACTTTATTTAGATTGACTAATATAAGGAAACAGCCATTTAAAAATAAGCAACTAAGTATACATATGGATCAAATTCAAAACATGACAAAATCCAGGGTAAGATGCTGAAAAGGTAAGTGCAGGATGGACAAGAGCACAGACACTGGAAATTTGGACAGGGGAGTGCTCTTAACATACGTAAAATCCAGAATGTTATAGGATTTGCGGGCATAGAAGAAAAGAGATTTTTCGTAGTGCACAAGGTATACAATCAGTCATGAAGCACATTGAAGGAACTCAAGAAAACACAATTTCATAGCCATGCTTGGGTGATCCGCTTATTCGTTATTCTCCTACAATTACAAGAAAGCACTTTGAGAGGACTCATCAAGTGTTCATTAGACATCCATTCAGCAGGATTTCAGAGTCTGCTTCTTAAACATGGGTGATAATCCAATCTCCATCAGGCACCATTAGAGCTTCATTAATCCAGCCTAATGCTAAACACCAAGTCTCAGTAGCATTCTAAAGCCGAGAGGCAAACACGATTTGCTGTCTCCAAGACAAAACTCCCAGCACCACACCCACCGGGAAGGCCAGCGGACCACTCCTCCTTGCATCGCTGTATTACATTCTCTGCTGCAAGAATCAACAACAAGCATGCGGGCATTGACCTTCGGATTTGTCCCTGCAGCAAGTGCCTGGGAAAATGAAATTCAGCAAAGCCCCAAATAGGCAGGAGCCTTTTGTGCCTGTCCTAGGCTGGATAGAAGCTGGGAACTTTAATGAACTGCACACTTGCCAATGACCTTGAAACTGTGTGCATTCTTAAAATGACAAGTAGGGACTCTGTCACATCATGTACGGAGGGGCAACTTTTCTCATGTGAGCCTTCACTGACATGCTCTGGATTTCATCTTCTGATTCTAGATTTTTAGGGATGACTCCATACACACTTGTCTCCTCAGGATTTCAAACCATCCTCATTCTTTCCTGTCTTGTCCGTATTTTCTTCTTCTTTTCTGAAGTACTCTTTCCCCTTTGAGGTTCATAAAGAACCTTTAAGATGGAAGGACTCTTTCTCTCTGTAATTGCTCGCATACCTTCTCACACTCCCACACGCATTCAGTGCCCACGTAACAATAACACTAGCAGCCAACACTTCATGGGCATTGACTATAAGCCAGATACTCTTCTAAACCTTTCTGTGGATCAATTCATTCATTCCTCACAACTCTATAAGGCAGATCCTAAGGAGAAAAAAACTGAAACAGAGAAGTCCGTTAACTTGTCTAAGTTCACACAGCCAGTAATTGCAGAGGTGGGATTTGAAACTGGGCAATATGGCTACAGAGCCTATATTCCTAACCACATAACTCTTCTGATTCTTTATAATTTTATGATGGGCACTGGCACGGGCTTGAGAATAATATACCAAGTTCCCAATCACAAGCCAGAACAGCAGTTCAGACACCGGCTCTGCGTGAAAGCTCTCTAACTATATTATCCTTGGACAGGATGCTTTCATCCGTCTACAAAAGGAGGAATGGTGGGGGCAGCGGGGGCCATGAGGGCTTCCGGTCTAGCTCTCCTGCCCCAGTGACAGTTAAATGGAAGCCAAAGGCAGAACCCTCACAGCAGGCAGCCAGCCACTGGAGCGGGAGCCGAAGAGCCGGTGGTGGGAGGGAAAAACACAAAGCTTTTGTGAGGAAGAGAATGGGAAGGACTTTCTCCCCAGAGAGGCTATCTATTCTCCCACAAGCAGGGGCCTTGGGAATGAATATACTCCCTTTTATAGGCACCCTGAGGGGGACTGTGAAATTCTACTTCCCTGAGAAGCACCCCGCTACTTACTCTTATCTTAGGGAAGGGAGACTCTGAATGTTACCTCCTAGATCTGTTATCAAAGAGCCAAGATTAAACAGGTTGCCTCAATTCCTGTAATTATGCTGCCATGGCACCCGTGATTCAGTTTGCTCTCAGTCCCTGTAATGACAGAAATGGCTCTTCGTGTGCATGGTTTATGGCCTGGGCTTAGTTAGGTGCCTATGGAATAGACTAAACTATCTTTCACCATACAGGGCTAGGGATTCGGAAACAGACACTGGCAGAGTGAACGGACTGAGCAGGATGGGTTGTGACAGGACCCGAATACAAAGATCTGGGTCTACTGGCAACATGGCCATCAAGGCTACGTGAGTCCTGCCCAGCCCCCAACACACACGCACGCACGCACGCACACACACGCGCACTCACCCCTCTTTGTACCTATTCTTGACAACATGGCAGGGAGCTAGCCTAAAGGGCCTATTAGAATTCCAATTTGATAACATTTCTCTTAATACCCTCAAGGCTGGCTCCTGCCCTCAGCCAGTGTTTTGTGTCCAGTCAAGCCGATAGCCACACTTGGCTGTGTGTTCACGTGAGTATGTTAATACTTGTTTGGCAGTTAAGACTTAGGAATTATTATTAGTACATGATGGCTTCGAACAACTCTTTAGATTCTTTCAAGGACTTAAATGGAAGCAATACTACCTCTGCCCTCTGGGGAAACAACCTCTGAGAAGAGAAATAGCTTTCTTAAAAATCAGTTATCCATGGTTTTCCCTACCCTGAGTATTTGGTATTTACTTGTCTTCACGTTCAAGTATGCCTGACTACGGGGTATTTATTTACAGTGTGGACTTTATTTGATTTTAAGTTTTTACTTATTTAAGTCATCTCTACACCCAGCGTGGGGCTAGAACTCACAACCCCAAGATCAATAGTTGCATGCTCTTCCGACTGAGTCAGACAGGTGCGACCCTGTGTAGACTTTATTTTTAACACCTTTAACCCAATAATTCTATCTAAAGAACAGGAAACTGTGATTGTTCTCACATGTTTGGCCCCTCTGCATCCAGGGTGCCTGTAAGAGGGCCTATCACAACCCCAGTGAGGCAGGCGGTGGGCTGAGGTCCCTAAAGGGTCTCTGGCCTCCGCATTCAATCTCTTACGACAAAGGAAAGGATAATCATACATGTGCAAAGAATAGATTCTGGAAGTTTCTAAACTTACAACCAGGAAATAGCTATTCAAATTTGACTCTCCTGTAGTATCTAAAACTTCCATGCCCTGACAATCAAGAGTTAAGTTGACATCTCAGCCAATTCCCTATTGGCCAAATAGTTCCACATGAAAAGAAAGAAATCCAAACTTTAAAGGGAATTACTGCACTCACTTTATGACTTGTGCTATCTTTAAGGAGGTCAGTTTGACTAAGAATTTCACAGCTTTTGTTTTATGTTTCTATTATTTAGCTCTAACCCAGCCAAAACACTTTCAGTCCATTTGTGGATGAAATACCCATCCCAATACCAAACCTAGGCAAGTTTATTACAAGCTATGCTCAGGAGAATCATATCCAGATTAGATATTAAATTATCTTTTTCCTTACTTCATCATAATTTTATAGTTTATAATTTTACAGTGTCTGGATAGGTATCTATAGGCAAAATGTGCAATTTAACTCTGATTTTTATTTTAAGTTGGAAGGGTTTAGATACATTGACCGCCTAGAAAGCACAGTGTTAATTTCTCTGTTCTGGCTTCCTCCCTCTGTGCTATCCCCAAACTGTACCTTATCTCTAAGGAAATATTCAACCTTTGGTCTTTTAGATGAAGCAGTCAATGAGGCAGGCAAGTCAGAAAAATCAGGGTGAGCGGAATAACCCCATGTGATGGTAATTAACATTGAGTGGCCTCTGCTAATGTGCTAGAAGAGAGTAAGAACCTGCTCACTGGGCCTTCATCCTTAATGAGGCAGTGGGGAGCTGGGGCGGGGGGGGGGGGGGGTTAGATAGGGAAGAAATGATTTGTTGGAAGCAAAGATGGGACACATCTTAAAATGTCATTTTCAGAGCACAGCCTGGGTGAGGTAAGGAATTAGGTTCTTTCCAAGTCCTTAGCCCCGCTTCATCAAGATTGAGCTCTGAAGGTTTCCGAGATGAGGACCCACACAGTCGACTAGAGTTAAGTGACTAGCCCAAGGTCACACAGTGAGTTAGCAAGAGTATGAAAATTATAATTCACAGTCTTGGTGTTGTCTCGTTCATTGCACCAGGAATGAAAAAAATACTCTGTATAATAAAGCCCCAGAGCCATTCTTTTTAGACTTACAGGAGTTGAACAAATTATAACAGGCTCAGAATTTAAGAAGAATCAGTTTCAAAGTTAAAACTGAATTAAAACACATAGCTCACAGTTACAGTACTGGTCACCAGAGTAAAATGTTCTCTCTGATCATGACTTCAGGCCAACATTAATTAAAAAGGAGAGAAGGAAATGGTGTGGATCTGGAAATGCATTACCTTCACCTACAAGGCCAGCCATAATGGCTCACCCAATTCATTCGACATTCAGTATTTCCTTCAAAAAATATTCCTGGATTACCTACAACACACCAAGCCCTATACTAGACATGGGGATATAATAGTGAGTGAGACAGACAGACACAGAGCCCGGGTACACTCACAAGGTCATCAAGTCAGCAACTACCTCCCACACAGGTCAGGCTCCCTTGTCTCGGACACATTCTCTTACCCCACTTACTTATGGCAACGCTCCCCCCCCTCCCCCAGCTCAAGTTCATAAAAAGAGAAACCAAAAGCCCAGTTGCCCCAAAGTTCCATTACAACTACTTGACATTTCTTGTGTGATTCCTTAAGAACAACTGATTCAGGGGCACCTGGGTGGCTCAGTCGTTAAGCGTCTGCCTTCGGCTCAGGTCATGATCCCAGGGTCTTGGGATCGAGCCCCGCATCGGGCTCCCTGCTCCGCGGGAAGCCTGCGTCTCCCTCTCCCACTCCCCCTGCTTGTGTTCCCTCTCTCGCTATGCCTCTCTCTCTGTCAAATAAATAAAAAAATCTTAAAAAAAAAAAAAGAACAATTGATGCATATTTTCTCTCTACAGGGAATTCAGGCCTATTTTCTATTAAGTGCCCGAAACACCCTTCTTTAACTTATGTACCAAATTATCCCCTTCTTTTTCTAGTCATTCCTCAAACAGCACTTTTCTCAAAGCCCTTTTCTTGACTACAGTTAAGACCCCAGGAGGTGGCTAGTAAGTGACACAGGGACTCTGCCTCCTCAAAAGCAAGCTCACCTAATTATCACCTTTACTGTGCCCAAGGTAATTCCCTGGGCTCTCAGTTCAGTTTGTATGCTTTCTTGTTTGGACATATCTTAACATTTGTAGACAACTTTCCAGTCCTGAGGAGGGTTTGTAAACGGGTGATTTTCATAATTCTGCTGCTTCTTGAAGCAAACTGTTCCAGTGACATATTCCTCTGTCACAGTTAATTAATTTTTTCCTGGTCCTTATTTCTAATATCTGGGTGGATTACTACTGATATAAAGAAAACTGAAGGGGCACCTGGGTGGCTTAGTTGGTTAAGTGTCTGCCTTCGGCTCAGGTCATGATTTCAAGGGTCCTGGGATGGAGCCCTGTCTCGGGCTCCCTGCTTAGCGGGGAATCTGCTTCTCCCTCTCCCTCTGCCCCTCCCCACTGCTTGTGCTCTCTCTCATGCTCCCTCTCTCAAATAAATAAAATCTTTAAAAAAGGAGGGGCAACCCTCTCGGGTCCCCTCCTTCTTCAGGAGCTTTGTACTATCACTCAATAAACCTTGCTTTGCTGCCCACCAGTCTGCCCCATCTACCTCTTCATTCTTCGAAGCGGTGTGACCAAGAACAGTGGACAGCGAAGGGAAAAGTCCTGTAACATGTGCTTCTAGAAATTATTAAATGTATCCTAAATTTGCCAGTCTGAAGAATGCTGTTATAACAAACAGTTCACCATTGTTTACTTCTTTGTTTTCCCCAGAAAGTAAGCCTTCTAAGGGTTAAGAATTCTAATTAATGTATGTAATTAAAGCTACTAGAAATAATAAGGGAAACAGCTCCACATGCAAGCAAAGTAAAATGTGTGCTTTAATGAGGAAAAAGAAAGCTATAGAAGGCTTGTGCAAAATAAATCTTTGGAAAGGAAAAAAAAAAGAAAGAAAACTGAAGATAGCAGACCCTAAAATGGATCATGCTCCTAAAATTCCATTTCGTATCAAAGAAAACCTATTTTCTAAAAATCTTTCATTCCGTTAAGGTTTCCATTTTAAGAAAGCTCTACAGGTCACTGTACAGGGACATAATAGTATAATGTCAGCAATTACTGGGGCCCTGCCCCACCACAGAAAAGTCTAAGTGATATGCCACGAGCCCTTGGACAGAAACCAGTTCTATGTCAAGGAGCCCCAGACTATGGGGCTCGCGTCTGAAGCAACAGAGGGCAATTAAGACTTCTTACTCCTCGTCCTGCAGGGTCTCCTCCTCCTCCTGGATCTGGAACTGGTTCTTCACAGGAGCGAGTATCTCCGTCTTGGCGTTGTAGTTCCGAAAGCAGACATTGAGCTTCTCGTCAAATTCGTTCACGAGGTCCTCCATGGACTTGAAGCTGATTATTTCGGAAGAAAAATTCTCCAGCTCAGAGAGGGAGGGGTCCTCTAGATGGTGGGGAGATGAGCCATAGAAACACTGTGGTTTCTCCTCCCGGTCCTCTGAGCAGCAGGGCCGAAGGTCCTCGAACTCTTCATCCAGACTCACCAGGGGGGCCTCCATTCTTGCCCAGTGATAGGACAAGGGCAACTCTCAGGACTCGTTTATCTAGGAGAAATAAACAAGGTAATGTGAGCTGGGGCTGGGCTTTTGTGCCAGCCCTGCTGAGGAGCCATAACCAGGTCGTCCCTGACTCTGGATCCCTCTGAAAATGAAAATTCCACTTTCCAGGTATCCATCACTGCTGCTCACTGTTATACATGTGAGGCATTCAAACAGTGTCATCAGTGTGAATAACCTAAGAGGAGTAAACTTTGGACACATGCCTGCTTCCAGTGTCCTGCTCCCCAAGACAAAGCACAGTGGTTTAAGATGCAGCCCCTGGACCAGACTGCC
Source organism: Zalophus californianus (assembly GCF_009762305.2). NCBI lineage: Eukaryota > Metazoa > Chordata > Mammalia > Carnivora > Otariidae > Zalophus > Zalophus californianus. Next base: position 21,166,030 of record NC_045605.1, read on the forward strand.
TAGGTTTCCATCCTGTTTTGACCCTTAACAGTTGCAACCTGACAAGTTACTTAACTCTCTGTGCTTCCTTTTATTTTTTTCTCAAGACAGAAATAATAATCTGCAAGGGATTGTCTTAAGGGTTAAGGGAGTAAACCCAGGTAAGTGCTCAGAACAGTGTCTGGAAGATAATAAACATCATCGTTGTTCCATATGTTCTCCGTTTAATAACATTATTATTATTATTATCATTATTATTATTGTTCCCATAGGTCCACATCCTTAACCACATGCTCTGAACCAGAAGTCTTTCATAACTTATTTGGTGGCAAAACCTGACCTGACCTCACTTGGCAACTAAAGCTGATCTACATGAATATAAAGTTGCTTATGGTTTTAATTTATCCCATTTCGTGTGTTTTGCTGCAGAAATATTAATGTTTTTAATTATGGTGATTGCTGCCCCAAACCCCAGGAGGTGATATGCAGAATATGCACTCTGTTACTGCTTTCTAAAATGCCTGGGCCCAAGGGTTTTGGATAGGGATTCATGGACCTGGGTATTACTACCCTCATCAATAAATCATAGACCAATAGAGACTTTCAAACAAGCACCTGAGCTTTTCTAAGATACAGAGCTTCTGTTTCGGGCTAAAGGAATGGATCAAATGATTGGTTACCCTGACAGAGAGAGACCCGACTACCCATGTGCTCCAAGGCCAGCCTCCATAACCATCTCAGGCACCCCCCACCGAAAGGCTGCATACTCGGGCCTGCTTTCTTTTCCATGGCTCTCGGTCCTCCTCATACACTGCCTTCAACTGCAATTTATCCAACCATGTGGATATACAAGCCCTTCCCCAATTTTAATTTAAATTCCTCAGGGGGCACAGACGTCCTCTGGACATCACGCATGGCTCCTAGCACGCCCTGGTGTGCAGCTAGGCAATCAATCAATGTGCGCTCATTGAAAAATGATCATCTGTCCCCCACATACATTTTCTCATTTTCCATTTCAGCAGCCCAGCCTTGTTGTCTATCATACTCCACTGTCTTCCCTGTAAAATGCAAAGGCAACCAAACTTTCCTCTCCTGTCTGTGTGATTACTGGTCCAGTTAGATGCTGAAATTGGAACCAACACCCGAGGAGAACCGGACAGACAGCAAAAACCAGGGGTTTTGCCCTGCAGTGCCATTCTCCCTCTCTGCCTATAAAACTTACACTCTACATAAGTGAGGCAAAGGTAATGCCAGGTGAGGACCTAGTATCGAGGACTATACTGGAATTAAGCCAATTACCATCACATCCCATCAAAACATATTCTAAGTATTTATGGCTCGCAAAGGCAACATGATAAGATATCAAGATAAACAGATATAAAAGCAGTATGATATCTTGGAAAGAACATATGCTCAAGAGCCAAACAGACCTGCCAATGTGTGGCTAAGTGACAAGCATCATGGGTCCTGTTTTTCTCATCTGTTAAAATATGAAGGTGTTGGTGTAGAGCTAATAGCTTTGCAAGTTAATTTTAATAACTTATTAACAATCTTAATTTTAATAATATATTTTAATAATGTATTTCATTTAATCCAATATGTCTAAAAGGTTGCCTTTCAAAATGTAATCTATATTTTAAAATATTAATGAAACAATTTACATTCTTTTTTCATACTAAGTCTTTGAAATCCAGTGGGTATTCACCGAACATTTCCATTTAGACTAGCCACAGGTGGCCCACAGCTACCATATTGGACAACACGGCTATAAAACAATACACAACTAATTGCCAGTCCAGGATTCTTCATCTAGGGTCTACAGATCCCTAAAAGGGCTCTTTGAATATAACTATATTTTATGCACTTAAAAACATATTTGGAGGAGAATCCCATAGGTTTCTCTACATTGCCAAGAGGGCCAATAGCACAAAAAAGATTGAGAATCCCTGAGTGCCAAAGTAAGTTGAGAAAAGATCACAGAGTACAACAGGGAGCAAGAAAAGGCTTTACAGATGAGGGATTTGTGTGGACTACAGCAGGACTCTGTGATGGTTAAGAGCCTGCACTCCAGGTTCCCCTCCTGATCCCATCACTTCTTAGGTGTGAGACTTGGGCAAATTATCAGCCTCTGATAAATTTGTGTCTCAGTTTCCTCATCCATAAAATGAGGTTTAAAATAGTATTTAGGGGCGCCTGGGTGGCTCAGTCAGTTAAGCATCCCACTCTTGGTTTGGGCTCAGGTCATGATCTCAGGGTCATGAGATGGAGCCCCACATCGGGCCCTGTGCTCAGTGATGAGTCTGCTTAAGATTCTCTCTCCCTCTCCCTCTGCTCCTTCCCCTGCTCATGCTCTCTCTCTCTCTCTCTCTCTCTCTCAAATAAATAAATAAATATTTTTAAAAACTAAAATAAAATAGTATTTAAGTTGAAGTTTATTTTGTAGAATAATGAAGATAATCTTTGGAAGTGCTAAGCACAATGTATGGCATATGTAGTGTCCAATAAATGTCAATGAATTTAGGAAAATGAGGATAACTCAGTTTCATGGAAATGTAGGGAGAGGGTGTTTCAAGTAAAAAAAAAAAAAAAAACTCCCCCTGCCATGACAGTCTATGTGCAATGCTCCAAATGTTGATCAAATGGTTTAACTATTGCTGAATAAACTTTATCACTTTTTTTTTTCGATTTTATTTGGTCAAAGCTTCTTGGAACACTGGCCCCATTTCAGAGAGACATGAAAGCTAACCAGCTGATGTTCCAGATATTTACACTTCCTTTAAATCTGTACTCTTCTCTAGGACAGAAGGGGGAGCTGGAAAGAGTAAGCGATACCAGTGGGGTGCTAGTTTGAAATGGCACAGTCTATACTATTAACCAGCAACAAGAGAGCAATCTAACCAGAATCTAAGACAAAGATTGAGATTTGGGTGTTGGCAACAGGGGGATTATGCTGAAAGCACCCATCCTCAGCCCAGGCAGCCTCTGGAGAAAATGGATTCACCTAGATGATTATAAAAGAAGAACAGGATACCACAGCTCCAGAGTTCAGAAACATGGTCATCTCAACAATCCACAATGTAGCCTGATTTCTTTTAATTGACTCACCACCCAGGAGCCAAGAAGCTCTGGATGAATGACCACCCGGCGATGAAACAAAAACTGAAAGCCTGCACTGGAAACTGGAAGTTACTCAACACCCAAGCTGAGTCAGGTATTTGTAGAAAGACCCCAGGCTGTGGCAGAGGCCATGAAAGCCTGGCTCAAGGAGGGGCCTCTGGTTTGACGCTGGCCACCCTTCTGGAACCGGTGCCCCTTCTGTCCTTCATTTCGCTCACTTTCTTTGGCTCTTCTCCCTTGGTGAGGCGCCTTTGCACCCCCACTGAAATGCCCTACTCTTGCATCCTGACAAGCTCGGCCCTGTCTTCACTCCCAACTCATCTCCGAGGCCTCCTCCCTGAAAAGCTGGGGTTAATACAATTAACAGAGCTTATCCTCTGTCTCTACACTTCCCAAACCAACTTTTAAAAAAAGGCAGGCAGGAAGAATGGCAGGAAAAGGGAACCGCAGAAGGGTCACCTTGCCTTTTTCTCTGTATCCTAGAACACAGTGCAGGGCTATAGTTTATGTCGTATAATCTATTCCATTTACTTTGGCTCCCGATAGGGTATAATTTGGAAAAGAAAAGACGGCTCTGAGCTTAACAGAGATCTGGTAGGAAACACAGAAGCCTCTCCCTTGCAGCATAATGATGCAGCTTGGGGCTGCAGTAACAAATTTTCACTCCCTGCTTTGCTGAGCTGAGCAGAGTGAAGCGGGAGCAGAGGAGAATTCACCATGCCTCCCCCTGCTGGGCCTCTGCACCTCCACAGAGGCCCCATTCCATCTCCCCCTTCTTCCTATTACCTGTCCCATAGATCAGTTGATTTCTAGCCCCTCACACGCCCCATCCCTAAAATCTGCCCTGCACTGATCCACCGCAGTTGTCCCACTGCTGCTCAGCAAAACCAGCCAGGACACAGGACTGTGCCAGCTTCCCATTTTCACAGAAAGAGTATTTCGTTGCATATTAAGTCAGCAACCCCTTTGCGGTTCTGCTTCCCCCTCTTTCCCCTCCTCCTGCTGCTCCATTCACCCTCATTTCACATCCCCCTCTCGACACCCCCCCCCCCGGGTCTGTTGGGGTAAAGAAAGGCTTTTCCAAGCAGCACAATGGCTGGCGCTCCAAGAAAGCTGGGCTCACCCCGAGCAGGCCGCACACATACTCCACGGCCCTTCGGCCAAACAAGAGCGGGACACGGGAGTGGCAGGGAGTTCCGGGGGTGTCGAGCGGCGAGAAGGGAAGGGATAGGCAAAAAAGAAGAGAGGGCTGGAATAACACGCCCGTCCTAGGGCTCTGTCAAGCCTCGTGCCCCTGAGCCCCAGAGGCCCTGGGCCCACCGGAGGGCAGCGCCCCCACCGCTACCATCACCCTCGTCCTTTCTCCGACCTGTTCCGTAGTAAAACAATCGTTCCCGCAGCGCCTGCGGCAGCTGATAGAGGTTCTGACACTGCAGGAATGCATGGTCCTGGGGACGGCCTCGGCACCCCAGGGAGGGGCACGGGCGGGTGCGGGCTCAGGCTCTTAGGGGCATAGATGACTCTGGGGCGTTGAAGAGTAGCCAGACCAGATAACGGTCCAGGGAGGAGGTACAGACCCACTGCCCCACACCATCGGGCAGCGTTCCCGGTTCCCCCAGCCCCCAGACAGCGCCGCGCCTCCCTTCTCTCTCTCTCTCTCTCTCACACACACACACACGCGCGCACACACACACACACTCGCACGCACACGCACGCCAGGCCTGGCTGGGGGGCCGAGGCTCTGCTCTGATGATGCTTGAAGTGCCCATCATCCCACAGCTCCCGACCCGGGGGCTGCGCTCCCGTGAAGGGCTGGGCAGGAGGGCGACGGCCTCGGGGCTCTTCCGTTCCGATTCCAGGATGGGACGGGCTGGGGGCGCGGGGCTTCGGCACCCCCCGACCTGCTGGCCAAGAAGCCGGAGTCGCGGGGCCCCTCCTTCTCCACCCCCGTCCAACCCCCACCCACGGCAGTGGGTCGGCCGGGCTAAGGTCGCCCCCCGCGACGGCACCTGTCCGGGTCCTGGTGGAGGGAGGCGGATCGCGGGGCTCAGCGGGACACCCCCATCCACGGGCCGCGGGGAGCGGCGGGAGCACAGCGCGGCGGCGGCGGCGGCGGCGGCGGCGGCAGCGGCAGCAGCGAGCCAGCGAGCGCTCCCCCCGCAGCTCGGCCGGCGCCCGGCTCCGCTCCCCTCCTCCACCCCGCCCCCTCCGCCCCCTCCCCGCGCTCGTGCCCGGGCGCTCGGGGGCGCGCCCGCGCTCGGGCACCCGCCCGCTGGCACGCGCCGGGCCGGACGTCATCTCCTCATTAGCATTCCGAGCCTTCCCTGCAGCATGTGGCCTGCCTTTATTAATATTTATGACTTACTATTTCTCCCCCCTCTAACATTGGACGTTCTGCTTCCCTCATGAATATTCAGAAGCTCCAAGATGAGTGCGTGCAGTAACTCCCAATACGGATACCTCACAGCGCCTGACACTGTAGATTCTCCATAAATACACAGGCAGGTGGCTGAGTGGATGGGCAGGCGGATGCCCTCAAACACACCAAAGACTCCCTTGGACTTTTTTGGGCTCTGACTCATTCTACTCTAATGGAGACCGAGGTGGGCAAGCTGAGGGATGCCTGCCAGTCCAAACCCAGTTCAGACCTCAAGCCAAAAGTGATAAAGGCGTTTACCGCCCCAAGGTGCAGGATGAGAGCTGGATCCAGGCTGATAAAGCTGAGTGAGGTTTCTGGCACAGGAGGACTTGAGGTAATAGAGGATAATTCATCAGGGGATTATAAGGAAGGACCCTGGGGTCTTATGAAAATTAACTCCTCATTCATTTATCTTGTCCACTATGCATAAGTCTGTCCTTAAGGATGCTGTCAATGCAAAGTCTAATAATTCATGAAAGCAGATAACTAAAAGCACAGGCACTGCAGGTATCAATGGAAGGCACCTGATGAGCATGTCTGCTTGGAGAACCCAAATACTTTGGTCGAGTTAGAGATGAAGTCAGATCAACTGGCGGAAGTGTGGTGAAGGACCCCTGGGCAACGCTGAGAGCTTCAGCTGAAAGCAGCTGGAGCCCTTTTTTTTGCTCATTTATGCATTCATTCCACAGACATTTCAATCGTGAGACAAAGGTGGAGCAAGGGAATAAGGTCCCATTGAGAGGAAAGGAAGAGTTGGTCACTTTGCCCTTCAGGCGGCATCAACCAGATAGAGTGGGGGAAAAAGAAGGTGGTTGGGGCACCTGGGTGGCTCAAGTGCGTTAAGCGTCTGCCTTCGGCTCCGGTCATGATCCCAGGGTCCTCGGATCAAGTCCTGCACCAGGCTCCTTGCTCAGCAGGAAGGCTGCTTCTCCCTGTGCCCCTCCCCCTGCTCATTCTCTCTCTTTCTCTCTCTCAAATAAATAAATAAATAAAAATCTTAAAAAAAATAAAAAGGAGGTGGTTAAAAGGTCCCTGAGTCGGGGCAACGTGACTGGCTCAGTCAGTTAAGTGTGGGACTCTTGATTTCAGCTCAGGTCATGATCTCAGGGTCGTGGGATGGAGCCCTGGGTTGGGCTCCTTGCTGGGCATGGAGTCTGCTTGAGATTCTCTCTCTCCCTCTGCCCTTCCCCCACTCTCTCTCTCTAAAATAATTTTTTTAAAGATTTTATTTATTTATTTGACAGAGCAAGACACAGCAAGAGAGGGAACACAAGCAGGGGGAGGAGGAGAGGGAGAAGCAGGCTTCCTGCTGAGCAGGGAGCCCGAGGTGGGGCTCGATCCCAGGACCCTGGGATCATGACATGAGCCGAAGCCAGGAGCCCTCTAAAATAAATCTTTAAAGAAAAGGGGCAGAGGTTGAGCGCCTGGGTGGCTCGGTCAGTTAAGCGTCTGCCTTCAGCTCAGGTTGTGATCCCAGGGTCCTGGGATAGAGTCCCCCAACATTGAGCTCCTTGCTCAACAGGGAGCCTGCTTCTCCCTCTGCCCGCTGCTCTCCCTGCTCATGCTCTCTCTCTCTCTCTGACAAATAAATAAATAAAATCTTTAAAAAATAAAAATAAAATATATTTTTTTAAAGGGGCCCCTGAGTCTCCTTTGTTGGGATGATAACCCAGTTCTGTGACTTAGGCAAGTTAACCTTCTTGTGCCTCATTTCCTTGTCAGTAAAATGAGGATAAATAAATAGCTCCCACCTCTGAGGCCGGTCGTAGGATTAGAGTTAATATATGTAAAGTACTTTCAGGCACAATAGAAGGTACTATGTAAGTTTTGGTCATTATCCTCTTTAGGAGAAGCTTGGGGACACTGTACCAGAGGCCACCTTCTGTCCTGATGTTCAAAGCATGGGACTCACAGGTTTGAGAGAGGTTTTCGAGGAAACATAGCAAAGTGATAAAGAGCTTGGGCTTTGCAGAAAATTTAGGGTCAAACCCCAGTGTTCTGTGTATCAGCTGGTGACCCTGCACAAGTTACTTAGCAGCTTTAAGCCTCAATTTCCTCATCTGTAAAGTGGGGATTCCAATATCTCCTACAAGTTTATTGTGCAGATTAAATAAAGTAATGCATGCAAAATGCTTAACATAGTGCCTGACATATAGTAAGTATTCAAAAGGGGAATTCTGTTGTTCTTATTTTTGTGAGGATTTAAAGGAACTAGAAGCTGACAAATGATACTCTAGGCATCTGGAATGAGATTGTCCTAAAACACAAGCAAAGTTATTCTTCCAGCAAATATTTCTTTCATTTAATTATGGTAAAATACATACAACATAAAATTTACCATTTTAACCATTTTTAAATGCACAATCCCGTGGCATTAAGTACCTTCACGTTATTATTGCCGTCATCACCTCTATCATCCCAAATTGAAACTCTGTATTAATTAAATAATAAATCTCCATTCCTTCTTCCCTGCACACCCTGAAACCACCACTCAACTTTCTGTCTCTATGAATTTGACTATTCTATGTTTGTCCTTTTGTGTCTGGGTTATTTCACGTAGCATATGTTTTCAAGGTTCATCCATGTTGTAGCATGGGTCAGAATTTCATTCTTTTTTAAAATGGAATGATGTTCCATGGTGTGGATATACCACATTCTGTTTTGTTTTGTTTTGTTTTTTTAAGATTTTATTTAGTTAATTGACAGAGACAGACACAGCGAGAGAGGGAACACAAGTGGGGGAGTGGGAGAGGGAAAAGCAGGCTTCCTGGGGAGCAGGGACCCCAATGAGGGCCTCGATCCTAGGACCCTGGGATCAGGACCTGAGCCAAAGGCAGTCGCTTAACGACTGAGCCACCCAGGCGCCCCTGTTTTTGTTTTTGTTTTTGTTTAAAGATTTATTTATTTATTTATCTTAGAGAGAGAGAGTGCGTGAGTAGGGGGAAGGCCAGAGGGAGAAGGAGAGAGAGAATCTCAGACTCCCTGCTGAGCAGGGAGCCCAACTCAGGGCTCCATCCCAGGACCCTGAGATCATGACCAGAGCCAAAATCAAGAGTCGGACGCTTAACTGACTGAGCCACCCAGGCACCCCTAGCTGAGGCGATTTTTAAAGCTTTTTTAAAAATGTGGCCCAGCATCTCCTTGCTAAGCTTAGGGTAAAATGCAATGGGGAATGATGGCCTGGACCCCCTGCACTCCTGTGCATTGTGTTGCACATAAGGTTTCTGAGAATTTTATCCCAGCAGAAACACTGCCAGCCTGGGCTGAAAAGATCAGGGATGGGATGAAATGTTTGACTTCTGAAATCCACAGTCAGGAAACAGCCTGATTGAGGCACTCGGCTACGAACACCTGGTGTCCTCCAAGAAAAAGGAAGAAGGCAACTCCGAAGGCAGGGTGGCTACCCTGGACCTGGACGATGGCGCTCTGAGGCACAGAGGATGGTTCTCAGGCCTTGAAACCTCATGGAATTTGCCCTGCTGGGTTTCAAGCTTGCTTTAAGTCACTGGTCCTTTTCCTCCTTCCACTTTCTCCCTGTCCTACCCTTGTATTATAGAAGCCAACCAGTTCCACTGGTCCATAAAGGGAGGGCAAGTTTGCCCCAGGGGGTATCACACCCACCATCTCACCCATCCCTGATTTAGAGGATCACATTTGGAACTTTTTGAGTGGATGACATTTTGATGAGATCTAGAGTTAATGTTGAAATGGGTCAAGACTTGGGAATGTTGGGATGGAATGAATGTATTTCGCACAAGAGGACCAGAGGGCAGACTGTAGTGGGTTGGATAGTGTCCCCCCAAAACTCATGTCCACCCATGTCTTAGTCCATTCAGGCTGCTATAACCAAGTACCACAGTGTGGGTGGCTTATAAACAACAGAAATTTATTTTTAGTGCTTATGGAGGCTGGAAGTCCAAGAGCATGGTGCCAGAATGGTTTCCAGGGAAGGTTTTCTTCCGGGTTGCAGATGGCCATTTTCTGACAAAGTAGAAGGAGCTAGGGATCTCCCTTGGGCCACCTTTATAAAGGCACTGATCCCATTCATGAGGGCTTCACTTCACCTGTGAGGTTCGCAAAGGCCCCACCTCCGAGTACCATCACACTGGCCATTGGGTTTCCAACCTGTGACTTTTAGGAGGACACAAAAATTCAGACCCTAACAACCCCAAACTGTAGCATGTGACCTTACTTGGAAATAGGGGTTTTGCAGATCTAATTAATTAAGATGAGATCATACTGGATTAGGGTGGGCCTGAAATTCAATAACTTGGTGACATTGTTAAGACCGTCTCAAGAAACTAATACAGAATCCCAGAAGAAATATATAAGATAATTCAACATTCAACTCATATTAAAACCTCCTATGTGCAATCCATGTCAAGCTTTGGCACAGGACCTAGCAAATTGTAAGTGCTCAATAAGTGCTGCTTATATGTTATTGTTAAAAGTTTCAAAAATCTTCCTTAGGGTAGATAGTAGAGCTATTCCCACCTCCCAACCTCAGTTAGTCCAATTTTATTTATACATACTTAAGAACTTTTAGAGCTTAAGAGAGTTTCCAAGCAAATGACATTCCCATTAGACAAAGTGATCAGTGCTTTAAAGAAGATATAAAGTGGGGGTTTTAAAAGATTTTATTTATTGGGGTGCTGGGTGGCTCAGTTGGTTAAGCGGCTGCCTTTGGCTCAGGTCATGATCCTGGAGTCCTGGGATCGAGTCCCGCATCGGGCTCCCTGCTCAGCAGGGAGTCTGCTTCTCCCTCTGACCCTCCCCCCTCTCATGCTCTCTCTATCTCATTCTTTCTCTCAAATAAATAAATAAAATCTTTAAAAAAATTGTTTTAAGCAAAAAAATAAAAGATTTTATTTATTTATTTGAGAGAGAGACCTCACGTGGGAGCACGAGCACGAGCGGGGGGAGGGGCAGAGGGAGAGGGAAAAGCCCACTCCCGGCTGAGCATGGAGCCCCACCAGGACTTGGGACTTGGGACTTGGGACTCAGAACTCAGGACCCCTGGATCATGACCTGAGTGCAAGGCAGGCATTTAACCGACTGAGCCACCCAGGCGCCCCAGATATAAAGTATTTTAAACAAAGTTCTATGATTGCTATGTGATGGTGGGGAAAAGAGCAGCGTATTTGCCGGAAACCCTCAGGGCAGGGTTTCTCAAGTTCAGCACTGTTGATATTTTGGGTGATTGCTGTTGGAGGCTGTCCTGTGTGTTGCAGGAGGTTTATCAGCATCCCTGGCCACTAGGTGCCAGTAGCATCCCCCCAGTTGTAACCAACCAAAAATGCTTCTGGATTTCAAGTGACCCCTGGAGGGGAAAATCACAAAATCACGGAGTCAAGAACCGCCACCTTAGACATAGGTCTTTGAGGGGTAAGCAAATGTTCTGCTAGCTCAGGGCTGCGTTTCCTACAGAGAGAACTAGCAGAGCCAAAGCCTGGGTTATTTGGAAAGGTATACATGCGCTTTTTAAGTAAGAAAAACTTGAGGCTGATCATAGGTTCAAACTACCGGTTGTGGGAAATACAGGGTAAATAATACTGCTGGAATCACACTAATACTATTCTAGGGGCTGATTTTAGTCCCTGTACTGAACTTATTTTAGTCCCTAGTTTACTTGATATAATCAAAGAATCTTGGAGAATATAGAGCATTTAAAGGCCATCTAATCTAACCTCCCACCTGATTCAGAAACCAATATCCCTCTAGGGTGATGTTAGATACCTCCTGTGATGAGAAACCTGACCTTGCAGGGTGGCACATTCCTTTTTGATTTTGGGGATTTTTTGTGCTTTTAATGGCTTTCAAGGCTAGAAACAGCTTGTTATTGTTAGAAATTCAGTGATAGCGTGATATGGATTGTGCTCGTTCTACTTGATTTTCCTTAGAAGGATCCTTCTTGAAGAAGCCAGTTTTCCATGGCATTCTGGAAATGAACTGCTGAATCTTTTTTGAAAGCCTACATCAATCACAGCCCAGCAAATAAAGATGAGCTCATAGCTGTGAACATTTTAAGGCTGCTTGATTTTTTCCATCACTGGTAGCTCTCAAACACCAACATTCAATTCCAGCCCATATTCATCTCCATCCTCAATATCCAGGGTTGATTAAACTCCCTGATTTGTTTCCACAAGGGAAGTGGAATATTCCCCAAGATTCAAAATCTATTCATAGCCATCTAGTCAGTAGGTAATTACTCCACTACAAAGCAAAACACCAAGAACAAGAGCACATTACTTTCAAAAAGAATAAGCAGCACTATAAAAACTGACAATAAATCAACTCCAAGAATAATCACAAATTCCAGAATAGTCACCTCCGTTACCTGATGAAAAATGACAAAATACATGAACTAATGGGCAAATAAAGAATGAGATCCCTAAAGATACTGGAAATTCCATTAAGTGTAATATGATGACAATTTTTTTTCTATAAAGATAATACTTGGCAATTTCAGGAAAGGAGAACCACAGATTTTACTTTGAAAAGGAAAATGAGGTCCCCAGTGTGGGGGAAGCTTTTAGATCTACAGTGGTCAGAAAAGAAAGGTCGTTAACCTTCCCCTCTCTGTAGCTACCAAGTGATTTATCAGCGCAGGTCAGCATGTACCTGGGTGAATGGGGACAGAAGAGGCTTATTGTTGTCTCCTACTCTCGATAGGAAATAAAGCCTCAACCACAGTGTCATGAGGGGAGGGCACTCATGAGATGGTTCAGGTCCATGAGCTCACTTTTAGATTAATTTTTGGTTCTTCGTACATCCACCAGGCCAAGCAGACACATCATTTATATAAACCCCTGAGGATTGACTCCTCCTGCCCTCTATCTCAGACAATCTCTATTTTATGCTACCCCAGAACACCCTGGGGTGTTCACATTCAGAAATGTGATGATTCAGAAATGAACTTGAGGAGGTGAAAATACCAATTAACATTGTCATTTCACTGCACTCGTCTGGCCATATAAAAATCACTTCACCAGCAAACCCCCAAAGCCCCGCATGTTCTGCAAATGCTGCCCCAGGCCACAGTTGTCCTCCTTAAGACTCGACTTTGAGTCACAACAGCATTTTCCACCCTGTAGAAATGATGAGCAAAGAACCCCCAAAGTCTCACTTTCAGCAGTTAAGCTTTTTTCACAAAGTCATTGTCGCCAGGATTTAAATAAACCAGTCTCTTCTAGTTGTCACATCCTACAAGATGAGAGCTTCACAATGTTGAACACCAAGCCCCAAAGAAGAGTTATGGTTGGTGATGAGCAAGATGGCTCCCCAAAAATATACAGACCAAATGACATCCTGCAAAATTATTGACATAGCATGTCATTGCAATTGGGTCTTGGGGAGCTATGAGAGGAAAAATCCGGTGTTAGATATTGATCAGATCCCTGGGACGTGAGAAAAGAAGTCGATGAGGCAAATACTGACTTAGAAACACACAGAGCAGTTAGATATAGAACGAATATAAACACAAAAACTTCAAGGAGCTTGGCAACCTATAACCATTCAAAATCTGCTGATTTTGTAGGGTTGCATATTCAAAAAACTCCAGATTCTTTCCAGGTTAAGAATGTGTTCATTGGGTCTAATGGACATGAATGAAATGGAAAATGTATACATCAAAGGAAGCTCTCTCGTTACCTATCAGAAGAGAAAAGATTACCCCATAGTCTAGTGATGATTATTCTTTAATCCTTTTTTTTTTAAGATTACTTATTTATTTATTTGACAGAGAGAGAGACAGCGAGAGAGGGAACACAAGCAAGGGGGAGTGGGAGAGGGAGAAGCAGGCTTCCCGCCGAGCAGGGAGCCTGACCCGGGAAACGATCCCAGGACTCTGAGATCATGACCCGAGCTGAAGGCAGTCCCTTAACCAACTGAGCCACCCAGGTGCCCCTATTCTTTAATCCTTTTGTAAACCTTGTTTAGAACAGAAAAATATTTAATCCATATTGAATAATCCAGCTCTTTATACTTGCAAGATCTAGGAAAAATTCTCAGTCTAGTGTTTCATTTTTTTATTTTAAGATTTTTATTTATTTATTTGACAGAGAGAGAGACAGCAAGAGAGGGAACACAAGCAGGGGGAGTGGGAGAGGGAGAAGAAGGCCTCCCGCTGAGTAGGGAGCCTGATGTGGGACTCGATCCCAGGACCCTGGGGTCACGATCTGAGCCAAAGGCAGACGCTTAATGACTGAACCACCCAGGCGCTCCAGTCCAGTGTTTCATATAACTGTATGATTATGGCTGATCTGATTATCTAGAGGACATTGCAAGAAAAAAAAATTAAAGGGAAGGGAGGAGAAGCAGAAGGGTGTGCGATGTTGGCAGACTGGGAAAGCTGCATAAACTAGGAGTCAGGAGTTTTGGATTTCAGTGTCAACTTAACATTAGCTAGCTCTGTGACTTAGGGAGAATTACTTAGGTTTTCTGACCTCGGTTTGCTCATCTACAATATAAAGGGTTTCAAGTAAGATCTTTTCCTTCTCTTAAATTTAATCAATCTAAACTTTACCTTTTCCTTCCAAAACCAATCGCAACATTTTGTTTAAATTGACTCCAAACTCTGAGGGATCTTGGAATGTCTTTAAATTCCCTTGCCTTTGTGTGTCCATTTGTAGACTCCTAAGTATTTCGCAGAGGTGTTAGGAGAAAACATGATGGCACAACGCTTAGTTATACACAGCCCTAGGGAGAGAGCCAAGTGAATTAAATCTACGAACTAACTCCAAATTGCATTTTATTCAGGGATTTCCTCTAACCCAGCTTCAGTTGCTACTCAGTCATAAGAATGATTTATATTCAGTGGATGTTCTTTAATATCCCCTTCTAGTGTTGCCAGATTTACCAAACAAAAATATAAGACACCCAGTTAAATTTGAATTTCAGATAAATAATGAATAGTTTTTTCTAAATAAGTATGTCACAAATATTGCATAGAATAGACTTGTACTAAAAATGTGTTCATTGTTTGCCTGAAATTCAAATTTAACTGGACACTCTGTATCTTCATATTGTATCTGGCAACCCTACATCTACCCTTACTTTGGTTGGAGATAAGCAAATCCTAAATGATGGGTGTGTGTGTGTGTGTGTGTGTGTGTGTGTGTGTGTGTGCGCGCGCACGTGCGCTCACGCACGCGCATATGTGTGCGTATATATGATAATTGAGTTTCATACTTTTGTATAGCTTCTCTCAATAAAAAAAGTTAAAAACAATATTTCTAAATGATATTTTAATTAACCTTGAGTAATAACTATGGCCTATATATCCTGGTTCCTCTCTCTCTCTCTCTCCCCTTTCCACACCTATAGAATGTCTTTTGTTGGAGGGGAAAATATCTTTCATGAGCCTCTCAGAGTGCCTTATCTGCGTATTTGCAAAAGACTGACTAGACCACTTCAACAAGGAGAGATGAGTGTAAGAGTAAGGAGAATAAGTGTAAGGCAAGGTCAGTAAGGAGGAAATTTTAAAAGAAGTAATGACATCAGCCTCTTTATCATATTTACCGTTTTTTTATCTGATCATAGTAGACCATGGGGCCTGATAAACCATAAACTAAAACTTGATCAGTACATATACACAAAAACTTGTATGTAAATGCTCATAGTGACTTTATTCATAAGAGCCAAGACAGTGGGAACGACCCGAATGTCCATCTGCCGATGATGGATAAACAAATTGTGGTATATCCATACAGTGGAATATTATTCAGCCGTAAAAAAGGAACAGGGTACTGACACAGGCTGTAACATGATGAACCTTGAAAACATGCTAAATGAAAGAAGTCAGACATGGAAAGCCAAAAATTGCATGATTTCATTTATATAAAATATCTAGGTAAATCCATAGAGAAAGAAAGTAGACAAGTGGTTTCCAGGGGCCATATGGAAGGGGAACAGTGAGTAACTGCTAATGAATGTGTAGTTTCTTTACTCTCATTTGGGAAGATGAAAATGTACTAAAAATGGATAATGTGATGGTTGTACAAGTCTGTGATCATACTGAAATCCACTGAACTGTATACTATAAAAGGGAGACTTCTATGACATGTGATTATATCTCATTAAAGCTATTATTTTTTTAAAAGTCAATGCATTAGAGAAAACCTTGCTCAGCTCTCGGGTGATGCTACAGAACTACCCAAAGAGAGCCATTTCTAAAGAGCCAACAGAGTAACAAGACTTGTGACTATCATTTGGGTGCTTTACATGCAAGGAGCTCTAATACTACTTTTTAATTAACGTTTTTTTATATTATTTAATTTTCACAATGTCCCAAAAAGTAGGTGCCATTACTCTCTGTCTTGGGAGAAGAGGAAATGGACTCTGAGAAACAGAGTAATTTGTTTGAGGCTGGCACAGGTAGGTAAGGTGCAGGGCAGAGGTTCTACCCCAGGGCCATCTGATTCCTAAGCCTGGGATAGCCCCAGTTCACACCCTGTCCATCAGAGAAACCAGGAACCATAGGGATTCTAGCTAAGCCTAGAAAAAGGACAGGCAGGGCACTGCTAGTGGCCCCACTGTTCACTCCTTCCTCTTCAGAAGTTCCATCTCCCCAGTGGATCTCGGTGGTTTTGTTTTTACTACCTTCTTAGCCTTCTTCAACCTCATTGCATGGTTAGCTCTTGCCTTAGATGCTGCTTGGAAATTTCCTCACCCTTAGACGTCTTTAATAAAAGGTGCTTGGACTCTCAGAACCCTACAAAAGCTCTGCGTGGTATTTTGCCTGCAATCAAAACTTAATGTCAGAATTTGCCCACATGTTGTGAGATGTTTTAGTCTCTGTCTTCCAGCCCTTATTCTTTTCTTGGTGCTGCTGAGGCACACTTGAGTACAGAAAAACATTAAAAGGTCTAGCTCCTGGTGTCCAGTTTGGCATAGAGTCCTGACCCAAGCCCCTGAACTGGATTATAGAGTGAGCTTTGCATTGATCAGGGGCTTCTCCTTGAGGCCATTCAGAGAGCTGGGCATTTTTCCTCCCCCTTTGCCCTCCTCAGCAGGAAGGAAGGCTGCTTTCCCCTCCCCTCTTCCGCAGGACTACCTCCCACCACTTCCATCCCTCCACACTTTGCTGACTTTCACTGTGGCTGCCAGGTTGCCATGCCAATAAGGTTCCCATGGTTACTAAGAAGAGCTGCTGCATTCCCATAAGCAGTGACTGTCTACCCAAAGAGAAAGGGAGACCATTATGCCCCCAGGGCAAAAACAAGGACTGAAGGGGTCTCAGCTCAGGGAATGTTAGAAGACAGATCTTGTTTCTCTCTGATGTCTCCAGGCTGGACCCTTGACCAATTCCCATTGCCTTCTCACAAATTCTCTCTTCCCTAAACCTGGAGAGAGAGGTGCCTGGCACTAGTTCAAGTCCATTGTTTTGCCTAGTGTGGGAACTGAATAGACACCGCATTGTGAAGATCAAGTTAATATGTAAATATACTAATACATCTGGGCTCTTTGTAGAGCTAGGAAAATGGCAAAATGCAAAACATGCTTTACTCTCTCTTCAACTGGATGTCTTGCCTGGAAATCTGCTTTTCTCCTTATGGTATTCCTCCCTGGATTGACTATCTTAGGTCACGCCACGTTTTGGTTTTTTTTGTTTTTAATCAAAGTTTGTTTTCTCTCAAATATAAAGAAATGCATTTTAATATAAAACTCAGTAATAAAAAAATAAGACAAAATGATTTACAGTCCAAAATAAAAATATTTATTTCTTTTTTTTTTTTAAAGATTTTATTTATTTACTTGAGAGAGAGAATGAGAGAGAGAGAGCACATGAGAGGGGGGAGGGTCAGAGGGAGAAACAGACTCCCTGCTGAGCAGGGAGCCCGATGTGGGACTTGATCCTGTGACTCCAGGATCATGACCTGAGCCGAAGGCAGTCGCTTAACCAACTGAGCCACCCAGGCGCTCTATTTATTTCTTTTTAAAATACACATTTTGCAGGGGGAGGGGGCACCTGGCTGACTCAGTTGGTAAAGTGTGCAACTCTTCATCTTGGGGCTGTGTGTTCAAGCTCCACTTAGATATAGAGATTACTTAAAAATAAAATCTTAAAAAATAATAATAAATAACATATACTTTTTTATTGTTACTCGGTTATCCTATGTTGTTGTAGAACATCATTTTTGAAATACCATTTACTTATTTATATTTTGTCATGGTGAATTTTCTCTCAGCATTTATCAGTTCAAAAAAATAACCCTGGAAATTCCTAAAAACAAAACAAAAACATAGTTACCTTCAGTGCCTAAAAGCAGGGCATAAATTTCCCTTTAAGGAAAGTGTTCTTCCCCAATACCAGTGAGAGAAAAGAGACTCTTACCTTTGAAGATGAGAAATCCACACCAAGATGAGTTTGCATAAACAGACCTTACTAAAATAGCCCTTATCTTCCATTAGTTCCTTCTATATTTCCTAGTCACTTCCCGACAATATATTGTCCCTTGAAACCCACTTTCCTTTGTTGAAAGAGTATATAAGCTCCCCAATCTAAATGCTTCTTTGATTTTCACTTCTTTTTTGTGATCTCCCATGCACATGAACTAAGTGCCTTTTCTCCTGTTAATCTATCTTTTGTTCGTTTAATTCACAGGCTCCAGTTACAGAACTTGAGAGAGTAGAGAAAAACTTTTTCCTTCCTAACACACTCATGTTCATAGCAACATTATTCACAACAGACAAGAAGTGGAAACAACACAAATGTCCATCCATGGATGAATGGATATACAACATATGGAATATATATATATATATAAAATGGAAGGTTTCTGAGCCTTAAAAAGGAAGGAAATTCTGACACATGCTATATAACATGTGTTAATCTTAAATATAAAACTGTCAGTTATTTTACCAGTTTAAAAAATGGGTTTATTCGTGAATAGCAGAGAATTGGCGTCTGGGATGAGCAAGCTCTGGCAAAACTATAGGCAAGTCTGCAGAACAAAGGGGAGGAAGTCTCTTTTATATAGGAAAGGGGGAAGTTGGAAGAGTTGTTATAAACAAAAAGTCCACTGGAGTAACCTGGAAGACTGAAATATAGCGGCTTTTCATTGGCTGAGCTCTGACTCTCTCTCTCTCTCTTTAGCCAGGCTGTTGCTGAGGGAGGAGGAAAGCTTGCCATCCTTCTGCTGGGATAGTAAAGTAGTATCCACGGGCAAAGTCCATCTCTTCTGGTTGGGTCTGCAATTAACTGAGTGATAGGGCTTGAGAGCTCCCCCTGCTGGTCTGCCAACTCCTTTCTAAACAAAGTTTCCATTTATTTATTTATTTGTTTGTTTGTTTATTTATTTATTTATTTATTTATTTGGCTTAGTTGTCTTTCAATTTTACAGATGCTCAAAGTCATACAGCATGTAATTGGCAGAGTTAACATCTGAACACTGACATTTAAATTTTAGAATCTGAACTCTTAACCGTAAGTCCGTGATGTCTCCAATTATATAAAAAATAATACACTGGTATATTATTTGAAAGCAAGCAAAGCGGTGAGTAAATACAGTATTTGAGGGCAATTAAAAGAAAGAAATCAACTGTTTTGAGCAACTACCATATGCCAGGCACTGTACTGTGTGCTTTACTTATATTACCTCATTTAACCCTCACACACCTACTATGAAGTAGATACTACTTTTTTATTTTCCATTCTATTTTTTTTTAAAGATTTTATTTATTTGACAGAGAGACACACAGTGAGAGAGGGAACACAAGCAGGGGGAGTGGGAGAGGGAGAAGCCGGCTTCCCGCGGAACAGGGAGCGGGATGCGGGGCTCGATCCCAGGACCCTGGGATCATGACCTGAGCGGAAGGCAGATGCTTAACGACTGAGCCACCCAGGCGCCCCTATTTCCGTTTTATAGATGGAGAAACTGAGATTCAAAGAGCTTGGATAACAAAGTAACTTCAGGTCCACCTCAAAGTAAAGTTCATACTCTTAATTACCAGGAAGTGTTGGCTATATATTCATGGTTATAAAAAAGTTTTCCTTTCATTAATTTTCACACATGGATGCACCTTGAAGACATTTGCTGAGTGAAATAAACCAGTCACAAAAAGACAAATACCATATGATTCCATTTATAGGTATCTAGAGTAAATTCATAGAAACAGAAAGTAAAGTGGTGGTTGCGAGGGGCTGGGGGAAGAAGGAAATGGGGAGTTGTTATTTAATGACTATAAAGTTTCAGTTTACAAGAAAAAGTTCTGAAGATTGGTTGCAGAGCAATGTGAAAAAGGTTAACATGATAAATCTTATGTTACATGTGTTTTACTACAATTAAAAAACCCAAACAGAGTTACCATACGTTCCATCAGTCCCAATCCTAGGTATGTGCCCAGGAGAAATAAAAAACATATGTCCCTATAAAACTTGTGCAGGAACGTTCATAGCAGCACTATTTGTAATAGCCTGAAAGTGAAACAAGTCAAAAAAGTCCATCAACTGATGAATTGATCAACAAAATGTGGTGTATCCACACAATGGACTATTATTCAGCTACAAAAGGAATGAAGTACTATACATGCTCTAACATGAATGAACCTTAAAACACTGGGCTAAGTGAAAGAAGCCAGACACGAAAAGCTACCTATTGTATGATTCCATTTATATGAAACATCCAGCATAGGTATCTACAGATATAGAAAGATTAGTGTTTGGGTGGCTCACTCGGTTTAGTGTCTGCCTTCAGCTCAGGTCGTGATCCCAGGGTCCTGGGATCAAGTACCATATCCTCATATTAGGTTCCTTGCTCAGCAGGGAGCCTACTTCTCCCTCTGCCTGCCACTTCCCCTGCTTGTGCTCTCTCTCTCTCTCTCTAGCATATAAATAAATAAAATCTTTTTTAAAAGTAAAATAAAATAAGGGGCGCCTGGGTGACTCAGTTGTTAAGCGTCTGCCTTCAGCTAGGGTCGTGATCCCAGGGTCCTGGGATTGAGCCCCGCATCGGGCTCCCTGCTCCGCGGGAAGCCTGCTTCTCCCTCGCCCACTCCGCCTGCTTGTACTGTGTCTCTGTCAAATAAATAAATAAATAATCTTTTAAAAAATAAATAAATAAATAAAACTAAAATAAAAAATAAAATTAGATTGTGGTGATGGCTGTACAATTCTGTGATATATTATAAATCATTGGGTTATATACTTTAAATGGGGGAAATGTATGCTATGTGAATTATACCCCAATAAGCTGTTTTAAAAACTGAAAAAAAATCAAAAAGAAACACCTAGGTCTTAGCAAATTGCTGGGTTCTAATAGCTCTTGTAGATTAACAAGAAAAATCAAACAAAGCAGGCCTTTTGGCCTGAATCTCTAGTTAACTAAGGAGGGATTCTTTTTAATTTTGTTCTAATTCTTGGGCTCAGCAAATTCTGTCCAGACCTTTATTTTTAGCTCTGCCATAGCTGTATTGTTTCTTTAATTCCTGGGTGGCATCAAAGTGAAGCAGGCATGTGTGAATGTGTGTGTGAGTATGTGAGTGTGTGTGTGTGTAAAGGAGACTTCTTTCCTAAGCATTCAATTAGAGGGAAGTCCCTACCATTACACTTAACATTATACTGTGTTGTCCCAGGCAACTTATTTCTCTTTTGCTTCAATGTCATCATTTCTGAAATGGTAACAATAATGTAGCCAGGTGCAGGGGTGGAAGAGGTTCAACCACTTGCAGCAATGAAATCCACACAGTGAGGCCAATACTGGGAAGACAGGGACTCTCATCACAAAGACTGTCTCCAAAGTGCTGAAAATACATCCTGGTTTTTACAAGGAAAACGTGGCACGTGCAGGTGGGCAGTGAAGGTCAGGTCAATCATTGACTTGGGGTCAATCAGGTGGAGTCTTGCTGGTGTCAGGAGAGTTGTTACAGCTTGAGGGGGTAGTCTAGGTTCCCATCAGGGGATGCTTTGCACACAGGGTTGTTTGCCTGAGTGAAGAAATAAGCTGGAAAGAAGAACTTAGTCAATTAGAAAGTACAGGCTGAGGCCAAAACAGAGGTAGCTGTCCTCTTTCAGAAATAAATATCATTCCTGTCAGCTTGCCTAAGAAAAAAAGACTTACTGGGTGTCTCCAGTGGAAAACCAGCCACATTTAGAGCACACTCCTATGGATTATCTGTCTTTAAGAGTTTCATTTCTGTAGGAGAGGAAAAACTTCCATTTACTCTGTTAGGTTCTGTGTCTATGCCTGTGAATTAAATGACCAATTAACAGGAGAAAAGCATACACATTTTATTTAATAATTTTTATGTATCCATGGGAGTTTTCATGAGGAAAATGAAGACCAGAAGAAGCAGTCAGGACCAAGACCTTATATACTTTTTAAATAAAGAAATGATAAATTTGTGAAGAAGTGAAAAGACGAAGGGGTTTGAAGTAGGGGCAGTAAACTGTGGGAAAGTCACTAGGAAATATGTGGGGGAAACTACTAGAACATCAGGGTTATTTTGGTAGGTCTGTGTGTACCCATCCACACAGCATCCATTCAGCATCAACTCTAGTCTCCGGTGACAAGAGTTGTCTTGCTGGTAAGGGAGGGCCCCTTTCTCATGGGAAATGTTTTGACCAGCTTTTAGGTAGAAAGGGGAGGTCAGAGAGCATTTCCCACACCTGCAGTTTCTCAAGCTTCTTCAGCTCAAAATAATAGGTAGACCAAAGCAGCTCATTTTGGGGTGGCATGTTCTGAACCCCTCACTGCCCTTGAGCTACTTCACAATTTTGTAAATTGCAAATAACTCCTAGAAATGCAAAACAATGGGCGCCTGGGTGGCTCAGTCGTTAAGCGTCTGCCTTTGGCTCAGGTCATGATCCCAGGGTCCTGGAATCGGCCCCGCATCGGGCATCCTGCTCGGCGGGAAGCCTGCTTCTCCCTCTCCCACTCCCCCTGCTTGTGTTCCCTCTCTCGCTGTGTCTCTGTCAAATAAATAAATAAATTCTAAAAAAAAAATGCAAAACAATTCTTCCCTATAGACATGCAAATGGACTCTGTCAAGTGGAGGTTCAGTTCGCTTCCCACTTCCCTGAATCTTAGAAAAAAAGTCAGATTATCATCCATTTGTAAATTAATTTTGACATTCCTTTATATAAATGTGTTTCTTTGACTTCTCCTTTAAACTGGTTGTAACATTCTACTGAGTCCCACATTAATTAGTTAAATTTTTAACATGTGCTGTTGTTGTTTTTTAATCTGTGGAAGAAATTTGTCCTTTTTTTTTTTTTGAAATTTGTCTTTTTTTTTTTTTTAAGTAAACTCTACTCCCAAGGTGGGGCTTGAACTCACAACCCCGAGTTCAAGAGTTACATTCTCTACCTACTGAGCCAGGCTTGCACCCTGAAGTTTGTCCTTTTAAACACTCTTGGCTTTCTGTTTCTGGTTGGGAAACTGTTTCTGGTTCGGGCTTTTCCCAGTGCATCACGAAACTTACCAGCAAATTGAAAGGGTAAACATTTATTGTACTAAAGATTTCATCATAACCTTCTTCATTTTTTAGCGATTCCTCTGGTAGTCACATCAAAAGAAATTTGTCTAGGGATCATAAGAGCTTACATTTACTGAGTAGTGAGTGCCAGGCACTGTTTTAAGTACTTTATTTGCATTATCCCTCTGAGCCACGTACTAAGAACCAAAACTCTTACCATTTAGCATCACAAGACTGCAATCTCACGGTCTTTGTTGGCATTACTTACTGGGAAAGTCCTGGACTGTCCTGCCCAAGCAAATGGCTCAATTGTACATTACATGAATTTCCCATCAACCCTTCAGTGGAAAGCATTAATGATGGTTTGTACACTATAATTCTTTGAATCACATTCTTTGCCAATCAAAATAAATTACATACTTTCATTTCTTTGTGACAACATGAGTGGACCTGAAAACATTTTGCTAAGTAAGAAAAAAAAAACAGTCAAAAAGGATCACATATTGTATGATTGATTACATTTATACGAAACAGCATGGTTATGGAGACCCACTTCAAGAACTTGGAGTTGATTTTTTTTTTTTTAAGATTTTATTTATTTGACAGAGAGGCAGCGAGAGAGGGAACACAAGCAGGGGGAGTGGCAGAGGGAGAAGCAGGCTTCCCGCCGAGCAGGGAGCCCGATGTGGAGCTCAATCCCAGGACCCTGGGGCCATGACCTGAGCCGAAGGCAGACGCTTAACGACCGAGCCACCCAGGGGTCCCTCGTTTAAAGATTATTTTAAACTGAAGACTTTGAGATACAGCAGGTGCAGAAAGAAATCTTTTCAAAGGTTCCTTTATCTAACTAAAAGAAAGACTTCCAAGAGTGAAACTGCCGTAAATATCCCCTGGGGTGCTTCACTTCTAGGAAGAAGATGGGCCACTCAAGCGGGGAAGAGAAATTGCATAAACAAACTTTATTACAAACTGTCATACTTGCCCTTTGCTTCCCTAAAAGCCCATTTGTCTTTCTTGAAAACAAACAAAAAACCCCACCAAACCATTTATTCTTCCCATAGGAACCCTTTGTCTCCCCCCACCAAATTTTCCCCTATTAAATTGATATATAAACCCCTATCTCTAGCTGTTCAGAGAACCTCTTCAGCTGAATGGTCTCACATGCCTATAAATAAAACTTCTTTTCTCCTGTTCGTCTGTCTATTGTTATTTCAAAAGCCCCCATTACTGAACCGAACTTGGTAGAAGAAAAGATTTCCCTCCCAACACAGGCAAAGAGAATAGGTAAATCTATATACAGACGGAAAGTCTATCTGTATCTGCCTAGCGGGAGTGGGCTGGGTGGGTACTGCGGGAAAATGGGGAATGACCGCTAATGGGTGGAGGGGAGTATTTTACAGGTAGTGAAAATATTTCAAAATTGTGATGATGGTTGCAGAAACTGCGCTAAAATCCATTGATTTGTACACTTTAAACGGGCGAACTGTATAAGGTGGGAATTATATCTCAATATGGTTGTTACATTTTTGTTTAATTCTCTAAATCCATCCTCTCACATCCTTGCCTTGCTTTTTCCACTAGTCCTGTACTGTTGTAGCATGATTCTTACTCAATCTTACCTTCAATCAAGTCCCCGGTATTGAAAGAATTACTTGAAACCAAACTTCCAAGTTCTCAGACCATTTTGACTTACCTTGCCCCTCTCAGTCATGGCCAGAGAGCGAGTGCGGGGAGGGGCAGAGGGAAAGAATCTCAAGCGGACTCTGTGCTAAGCGTGGAGCCCCATGTGGGGCTGGATCGCATGCCCCTGAGACCCTGATCTGAGCAGAAACCAACAGACACAGGATGCTTAACTGACTGAGCCGCCCAGGCTCCCCAGTGGTGCGTTTTTCCATACTAAACTCAGCTTTGTCCTACTAGCAGAAAGGGCTGGTTTAAGAATTAGTGTGTGTGTGTGTGTGTGTGTGCACACGTGCATGCGCGTGTGCACGCTAAAATATACATAAAGATAAAACTTAGCATATTCACCAGTTTGGCATTAAATACATTCACATTAGTTACAACTGTCACCGCTATTCCATCTCCAGGACTTCTTCATCATCCCCAATGGAAACTTCATAACTGTGTAACAATAACCCCTGTTCTCCCCTGCTCCCAGCCTCTGGTAACCACTATTCTAGGCACCTAAACCAGGTGGAATCTCCTGCATTTTACTCGGTTTCATCTACCCCTTAATTTCTGAAACACAAAGCTAATCTCATTCCTTCCCTGATTCAAATGTTTTGTTTTTTCTAAAGATTTTATTCTTAAGTAATCTCTACCCCCACCATGGGGCCCGGACTTACAACCTTGAGATCAAGACTCAGAGGCTCTACCCATGGAGCCAGCCAGGCACTCCTGATCCAAATGTTTTAATGTAAAGGTCAAGAAATGGCAGTGCCTGGCTGAATCTTTCAGTTTTTCCAATATTTAAAAAATCAGATTTCACATGGAAATCCTGATTTCCAACCTCTCTTGAAGAATTTTATCACCTAGCAACATTTTCTGCATTGCCACCAGATAGCAGCAACTCCCAGAGCCAAGTCACCACTTCCTCCACGCCATCCATGCTGCTCAGCCTGCTTCAGGGGGCCCATAGACATCTGACTTTACAAGCCATGTTTGAACAGTTCCTCTGGGTCTGCAGGAAAAAGTCAAGACAAAACTGTCTCCTTAGGCAGCGATAGGGAAAGAATCAGATGTCCATATCACCTTGGTGTGATCTTCAAAGCAGTGCTGAGTGAAAAAAAAATTAGAAGCAGGCTGACATCTATCACACATCATTTATGTAAATTAAAAAAATTATGTACATATTATAAGATGATTTGTGTTTTATAAGAACATATTCAAATAAAATGAAATCAAACACACAGAACATCTGTGTAGGAAAGGATGGGGAAAGGGGAGTGGAGATTAGTGATACAGGGGAATGCAGAAATGTAAACAAACAAACAAACAAGTGAGGCCTTGCTCAGCCCAATGATGGCAGTATACTGTGAACTGAGAAGTACAATGAGCTCAACTAGCTGTAACTGATTAAAAAAAAATAAGTAAAAACAAGAAGCTAAAACTCCTTAGCAGTTTATTTATTTATATATCTTTTTCAAAGATTTTATTTATTTGCCAGAGAGAGAGAGAGCAAGCACAAGCAGGGAGAGTGGCAGGCAGAGGGAGAAGCAGGCTCCCTGCTGAGCACGGAGCCTGATGCGGGACTTGATCCCAGGATCATGGAATCATGACCTGAGCTGAAGACAGATGCTTAACTGACTGAGCCACCCAGAGGTCCCTCCTTACCACCTTCCATAATGGTCTTTGCTCACCTGACCAGCCTCTCCTTCCTGTTCCACCTCCCATGGGTTCTGTGCTTGTGGTTACCTTACCTGTTCCTCATCCTAAACCAGAATGGTGATTTTTCCTTCTGGCCCACAGACATTTCATCAACCTGACTTTGGCTCAGGTCATGATCTCAGGGTCCTGGGATTGAGCCCTGTATGGGGCTCTGAGCTCAGCAGAGAGTCTGCTTATCCCTCTCTCTCTGCTCTTCCCCCTCTCCTGCTCATGGTCTCTCTCTCTCTCTCAAATAAATAAATAAAATCTTAAAAAAAAAAACAATTTATGGGGCGCCTGGGTGGCTCAGTCATTAAGCGTTTGCCTTCGGCTCAGGTCATGATCCCAGGGTCCTGGATCGAGCCCCGCATCGAGGTCCCTGCTCCACGGGAAGCCTGCTTCTCCCTCTCCCACTCCCTCTGCTTGTGTTCCCTCTCTCGCTGTGTCTCTGTCAAATAAATACATAAAAACCTTTAAAAAAAAAAAAACAATTTATCTGAGTTCAAGTGAATAAAGTAAAGCTTCTATTTCATTTGTAAATTGCTGCCTGATAGGACATTATTATTCATAACATCTTTCAATGGCTGAAATACATTTTCACTGGTTTATTTGTGTAGGGGATTTTTGCCAACTGAATTTGGGCTCCTTCCTACTATCTACCTATGGACCCTGTGGCCAACACTCCTAGAATACCAGATTCCAACGATGGCCAAAGGAGCATTTTTCTCATTAGAGTCATACACTTAATTGGGGTGTTTAGACCATTTACATTTAATGGAATTATTGATATGACTAGGTTTAAATCTAACATCTTATTTTTTATTTATCCCATCTGTCTCTTCCTGCTCCTTCTACCTTCCTTTCAATTAACTGAGTCTCTTTAATGATTCCATCTTATACCCCTTGTTGGCTTATTAACTATAACTCTTATTCCTTATTTTACAGGTTGTTTTAGGGTTTATAGTCTACATCTTTAACTTACCACATTCAACATTTAAGTAATATTGTATTCATGTGTATTTTAAGAAGCTTAAAAGAATATATGTTCATTTGTCTTTTCCTGGGCTTTGTAATATTGTCATACATTTTGCTTCTACACATGGTATGACCCTCCAATATATTATTATTTTTGCTTTAAACAGCTCATTATTTTTGAAAGAGATCTAAAAAAATTGTGTTAAATCTTTTATACACATACATGCCATTAGAGCTTTTCATTCCTTTGTGTAAATCTGAGTTTCTATCTGGTATAATTTTCCTTCTTCTTGAAGAACTTCCTTTAATATTTCTTGCAGTGTAGGTCTTCTGGTGATGAATTCTTTTACCCTTTCTATCTCTGAAAAAGTCTTTTTTTTTTTAACAATGATGATTTTTATTTTATTTTTTTTTTAAGATTTTATTTATTTGACAGAAAGAGCACAAGCAAAGGGGGAGAGAGGGAGAAGCAGGCTCCCTGCTGAGCAAGGAGCCCGATGTGGGACTCGATCCCAGGACCCTGGGTTCATGACCTGGGCTGAAGGCAACCGCTTAACCGACTGAGCCACCCAGGTGTCCCTGAAAAAGTCTTTTTTTCACCTTTAAAAAACTGTATTGAGGCAAAATTCCCATAGCATAAAAATCATTTTAAAGCATTTTAAAGCAAACAGTTAAGTGGCATAAAATTAAATGTACACTCAAAAAGTCATGTAACTACTGCTGATGAAGGATAATTGGAAGGCAGGCAGGCAGGGACAAGGAAACCACCCTTAAAAGGAATTTTACACCGCCCTGGAGGGAGCCCTCCACCCTTTCCCATATGATAGATAGGTGACAAAAATTCTGATTGTATGACAGGCTCAGGTTAACCAGATGGAAACAGCCCACCAAACAAGCCCATAAAAACCCCTAGACTTAGAAACTCCAGGGGCAACCGCTTCTGGTCCCCTCCCTTCCTGGGAGCCTTGTACTATCACTTTGCTATCACTCAATAAACCTTGCTTTGCTGCCGACCACTCTAACTGGTCTATCTCTTCATTCTTCCGAGCGGAGTGACCAAGAACTGTGGGCAGCGACAGAGGAAAAATCCTGCAACATTACCTCTATATAGTTCCAAAACATTTTCATCTCTCCAAAATAAAAAGACTGTACCCATTAAGTACCTTCTCATTCTTCCTTTCTCCAGCCCCTGGCAATCACCAATTGCATTGTCTTTATGGATATTTCCTATAAAGGGAATTACTGTAATATGTGACCTTTTGTAACTATTTTTTTCACTTAGCATAATGCTTTTGAAGTTTATTCAGTTGTAGCATGTATCAATACTTCATTCCTTTTTATGACTGAATACATTGTATGTATATATTACACTTTATTTATTCATTCATTACTGCACATTTAATCTCTTTCCACTTTTTGACTGTGAATAGTGCTGCTATGAACATTTTTGTACCGATACAGTTCTTTTATGTCACCTTTATTTCCAAAAGTATTTTGCTGGGGCACCTGGATGGCTCAGTCGGTTAAGCATCTGCCTTCAGCTCGGGTCATGATCTCAGGGTCCTGGGATCAAGTCCCACATCAGGCTCCCTGCTCAGCGGGGAGTCTGCTTCTCCTGCTCTCTCTCTCTCTCTGTCAAACAAACAAACAAACAAAATCTTAAAAAAAAAAAGTATTTTGCTGGGCACAGAATTTCAGTTTGACAATTATTTCCTTTGAGTATGTTAAAGATGTTCCTCCATTCTCATATGGCTTACATTATTTTTTTTAAAGATTTTTATTGATTCACTCATGAGAGACAGAGGGAGAGAGAGAGAGAGAGAGAAGCAGAGGGAGAACCAGGCTCCCAAGGAGCAGGGAGCCCGATGCAGGACTCGATCCCAGGACCCTGGGATCATGACCTGAGCCAAAGACAGACACTTAACCATCTGAGCCACCCAGGCGCCCCGGCTTACATTATTTCCATCATTCTGATTTTTGATTCTCCAAACATAGTATTTCTTTTCTCTCTGACAGCTTTTTTTTTAAAGATTTTATTTATTTATTTGACAGAGAGACAGTGAGAGAGGGAACCCAAGCAGGGGGGAGTGGGAGAAGCAGGCTCCCCGCCGAGCAGGGAGCCCCGCCTGATCCCAGGACCCTGAGATCATGACCTGAGCTGAAGGCAGACGCTTAACGTCTGAGCCACCCAGGCATCCCTCTCTGACAGCTTTTAAGATTTTCTCTTTATCACTGGTTTTAAGCAATTTGATTATGATGCGCCTTGGTGTATGTAGTGCTCTTCCTGTTTCTTGTGATTGAGTGTCTCAGATCTGTCGGCTTATAGTTTTCATCCAATGTGGACATTTTTCAGCCATTCTTCCCCAACTCACCTTAGTCTCCTTTAGCATTCTTTAAATCCCTTGAACATGTCCCCTGGCCCACTGATCCACAGTTTCCTTCTGTTTCATTTTGGATATTTTCCATTCTTGTCTTTATAATTTCACCGTTTTTTCTTTTGTAGTGCCTAATCTGCTGTGTAATCCTATAAAATGTATTTTTCATCTCAGACATTGTAGTTTAAATCTCTAGAAGTTTGATCTGGTTCTTTTTTAATATTTTCATACATCTACTTAACTTGCTCAGTTTCTTCTCTTTTTTTTTAAGATTTTATTTGTTTGAGAGCGAGCATGCATGCACATGCCTCGAGTGCACAAACACACACACACACACACACACACACATTCGTGAGCAGAGGGAGGGGCAGAGGGAGAGAGAGAATCCCAAGCAGACTCCTTGCTAAACGCGGAGCCTGACGGGGGGCTTGATTTCACAACCCTGAGATCATGACCAAACCGAAATCAAGACTTAGATGCTTAAACGACTAAGCCACTCTCATGCCTCCACTACCTTCTTGGATATATGGAATACAGTCACCATAACTCTTCTTGGTGTTCTTATTCTATCATGGCGTCATTTAAGGATCTGTTGCTATTGATTGGTTATTCTCATGACGCATTATATTTTCCTGCATCTTTGCTTGCCTGGTCATTTCTGATTAAATGCCAAACATTATGAATGTTTCCTTGTGGGGAGCTGGATATTTTTCTATTCCTATACATATTCTTGAGCTTCTTTCTGGGATAGAATAGACTTAATTGAAACACTTTGGTACTTCCTTTTTTAAATTTTTTTTTAAAGATTTTATTTATTTTTTAGCAGGGAGAGAGAGACAGCGAGAGAGGGAACACAAGCAGGGGAGTGGGAGAGGGAGAGGGAGAAGCAGGCTTTCCGCTGAGCAGGGAGCCCGATGTGGGACTCGATCCCAGGACCCTGGGATCATGACCTGAGCTGAAGGCAGACGCTTAACGACTGAGCCACCCAGGCACCCTGGTGCTTTCTTTCAAGGATGAGGATGGCTTTTCAGCTTTCTTAGGTAGGACTAGGGCAGCCTTTGGTAAGGGCTGGTTTTTCCCAGCCCTACTGAGACAATATCTTTCTGGGCACTATTCTCTACCTTATGTCCTTTAATTATCAAGTTCTTTCCCTTCTTGTTGGTGAGAACATCAAGTATTCCTAGCTCTTTGTGAGGTTCAGGGATTATTTCCTCAAGTCCTTTTGGGTGGCTCTTTCTCAAACTTGAGTACTTTCCTCATACTTATGTGCTGATGTGTGTTCAGCTGAACCTGTGAGGAGCCTCTCTACAGCTCCCAGGAGCCTCTATCCCTCTCTCTGTTCTCATCCCTCTTTAGAGATCCACCCTATGAACTCTAGTCACCTGTGCCTCCCAGGACCCCTAACTCCAGCTGCTATCCTCGGAGACTGCTGGGTTCAACTGGGTTTCCACCTGTGTTATGGCCTCCATATAGTAAGGTGAATCAATAGTAGGCTCATCTCATTTGTTTCCCCGGCACTCAGGGATCACTGTCCTGCTTTGCCTCATGTCCAGTATCTGAAAACCATTGTTGTGTGCATATTGTCTGTTTCTGTGGTTGTTTCATATAGGAGGGTTACTGTTTTTTTTTTTTTTTTTTTAAGATTTTATTTATTTGACAGAGACAGACACAGCGAGAGAGGGAACACAAGCAGGGGGAGTGGGAGAGGGAGAAGCAGGCTTCCTGTGGAGCAGGGAGCCCGATGCGGGGCTTGATCCCGGGACCCTGGGATCATGACCTGAGCCGAAGGCAGACGCTTAACGACTGAGCCACCCAGGCGCCCCTAGGAGGGTTACTGTTACTACATCTTGGCCAGAAGAGGAAGTCTCCCTTCCACATAATTTAATTCAGTTCTTGATTACTCTGCAGTAGATAATATCATTATAGATGAGGCGTCTGAAGCTTGCAGAAATGGAATAACCTTGCCCAGAGGAGGGACGCCTGGGTGGCTCAGTTGGTTAAGCATCTGCCATCAGCTTGGGGCATGATCCCAGGGTCCTGGGATTGAGTCCCATGTCCTGCTCTCTGCTCCGTGGGGAGCCTGCTTCTCCCGCTCCCTCTGCCTGCCACTCCCCCTGCTTGTGCTCTCTCTGTCAAATAAATAAATAAAATATTTAAAAAAAAACCCAACTCAGCAACTATCTAAAAACAAACAAACACACAAAAAAAACCAAAAAACCTTGCACAGAGGCTTGCATGGGTATGTGACCTGTGGACACTAAAACAAAACAAATAAGCAAAAGATACAAGATACAAATCTCTCCTGATGGAAGGTAAAGTGGCAAATCAAGAAACGTGCAAAAATCCTCTGATTCCCCAGTACTGTGCCCTTCCTGCCCTTATGACTACCATGGGGCAGTGTTTCTCTGGCTTAAGCCCAACAACTCCTGCACCACAAACACCCGGAGGGCTGGTTTAAACTGCAAATTTTTGGACTCCATCCCTGATACCCTGAATCAAAATCTCTGGTCTGACTCCTTAGAATGTGTTCTTCTAGCAAATATCCTACACCTTGCCTTAAGAAATAGACAAGGCTCCACAAGAACTTTTGATTTTATCCTCTCTCAAATCTCTTCAAGAATCTTTCTCTAGGGGCGCCTGGGTGGCTCAGTCGGTGGTTAAGCGTCTGACTTCAGCTCAGGTCATGTTCCCTGGGTCCTGGGGTCAGGCTCCCTGCTCATCTGGGCATCTACTTCTCCCTCTCCCTCTGTCCCTCCTCCCCACTGATCGTGCTCACTCTCCTTCAAATAAATAAAATCTTATATTTAAAAAAATAAAAGAATCTTTCTCTAGCTTCTCCTTCTGGTTTCTTCAACTTTCCTTTGTATCTGGCTCTTTCTCCTTATAAAAAAGCACTCAATTTTCTCCCAGCTTAAAAAATAAAAGGTTTTTTTAGTTCTAATTACCTGATTCTCTTTCACATTTAAGCTTTTGTTAATGAAAATTGTTATTTTTTAAAAATGTTTTATTTAGGGGCGCCTGGGTGCCTCAGTTGGTTAAGCGACTGCCTTCGGCTCAGGTCATGATCCTGGAGTCTGGGATCGAGTCCCGCATCGGGCTCCCTGCTCGGCGGGGAGTCTGCTTCTCCCTCTGACCCTCTTCCCTCTCGTGCTCTCTCTCTCTCATTCTCTCTCTCTCAAATAAATAAATAAAATCTTTAAAAAAATGTTTTATTTATTTATTTGACGGAAAGATAGCGAGAGAGCAGGAACACAAGCAGGGGGAGCGGGAGGAGAGAAAAGCAGGCTTCCCGCGGGGCGGGGAGCCCGATGCGGGACTCGATCACCGGACCCTGGGATCATGACCTGAGCCGAAGGCAGACGCTTAACGACTGAGCCAGCCAGGCGCCCAATATGCTAAAATTTTTTAATCAATTTACTGTTGATGCATGTTTTGGTTGTTTGCAGAATTTGGCAGTTGGGAACAGGACTGCTATAGGTGTTCCTCTGTGTGCCTTTCATTTTTACGTTGGTAAACTGAAGTTAGAGGGAGCGCAGTGTATAAAGAGCACCCTTATTTCTGACAACCACTTGCAAGTTCAGGAGGCCCCAAGACCTCCCCTAGTTTCAATACTTTTCTAGAAGGACTCACATAACTCATTTAAAAGCTATGTTATACTCATGGCTTCAGTTTATGCTGCTTCATTTCTTTCTTTCTTTTTTTTTTTTTTAAGATTTTATTTCTTTTTTCGACAGAGAGAGAGACACAGCGAGAGAGGGAACACAAGCAGGGGGAGAGGGAGAGGGAGAAGCAGACTCCCCGCCAAGCAGGGAGCCCGATGCGGGGCTCAATCCCAGGACCCTGGGACCATGACCTGAGCTGAAGGCAGATGCTTAACGACTGAGCCACCCAGGCGCCCCATCTTTCTTTTTTTTTTTTTTTCCTTTAAGTTTTTATTTTTGGAACATAAGAATAAAAAATTTAAAAAAAAGATTTTATTTTTGGGGCGCCTGGGTGGTTCAGTTGGTTGGGTGTCTGCCTTCGGCTCAGGTCATGATCTCCAGGTGCTAGGATCGAGTCCCGCTTTGGGCTCCTGGCTCAGTGGGGAGTTTGTTTCTCCCTCTCCCTTTGCCTCTCCCCCTGCTTGTGCCCTCTCTTTCTCTCTCAAATGAATAAATAAAATCTTAAAAAAAAATTTTTTTTTTAAGTAATCTCTAGACCCCACCTGGGGCTTGAACTCACAACCCCGAGATAAAGAATCACATGCTCCACTGACTGAGCTAGCCAGGCACCCCAATGCTGCTTCATTTCTGTGTGTGTTTCCCTGGTTGTTCTCTTCTACTTCCATCATTCCAACTATCCCCTACATGCCAACAACTCCCAAATCTGTACTGTTACCAGATCTCTTTTTTGAGTCCAGATCCAGTTGCCTACTGAAATATCTCCATTTGTGTATATGGCAGGCGCCTGGAATTCAACATGCATAAAACTGAATTTATCTTCCTCCATGATTCTTATCTCTCCTGCATTTCCAATTTCAGGTCATGACCTTTCTTATCCATCAGGTTAGCCACCCTAGAAACGTAAGAGCCATTCTTGAGCCCTTCTCTCTAACTCCTCGCCCAATCACCAAGTCCTTAAGTTGCTTTTTTTTCTTTTTTTAAAAAGATTTTATTTATTTATTTGAGAGAAAGCGAGAGTGAGAGAGAGAGAGAGAGAGCACGAGCAGGGGGTGAGGGAGAGAGGCAGAAGAAGAAGCAAGCTCCTCGCTGAGCAGAGATCCTGATGTGGGACTCGATCCCAGGACCTTGGGATCATGACCTGAGCCAAAGGCAGATGCTTCACCAACTGAGCCACCCAGGTGCCCTTAAGTTGCTTTTTTCTTGTCTCTAAATTGTTTTCTGCAGATTCAGGCTTTCATCATTCTGCCTTTAAATAATGGAAACAACCAGCCTGTGACCTCCACATTCACTACTGCCAAGTTTGTTCTCTTCAAATCCATGTGTCTTCTTGTTACCAGAGTGGTCGTTCATGAATGCAACTATAATCATATCGTTTTCCTTCATGTTCCTCCCTGGTTCTTTGCTGCCACCAAAATAGTGTCCGAAGTTCATGCGCTGATATAGAAAGCTGTGATCTAACTGCCTATTTCAACTTCTATTAATTGATTCACTTGTTCTTTAACCAATAGTTGAGTACCTGCTCCAATGCTAGACACTTCGCTAGGCACTGGGGATTACAAAAAAAGAACAAAGCAGTTCTCGTTTGAGGGTAGACAGATAATTGCATAAGTAATGATAATTTAGCATATGATAAGGGAAGTTCCAAGTGCTCCAGGAGCTCAAAGGAAGAGCTGGGGCTTCACAGAGGATGTGATGGTGAGGAGGACTCTGCCTGAGGAAGGTGTGTGTGCATGGAGGGCGCAGAGGGAGGCAGATGGAGTGCCATTTGAAGACCTGGAAGAGAGAGAAACATTGGTGTGTTGTAGGAATTATGACTGAAATACAGAGTACAGAAAGACATATGGTAAAAGAGATATATAGGCACAGGTCCCCAGAGTTTTTGTAAACCATAATAATGATAAATAGTTTAGACTCTGTCTTGATGGGAATAGGAGCCACTGAACGGTTTTAGGCAGGGAGAGGAATAATCAGATTTCCATTTTCTAAAAGCTCTGTCTGCCTGCTATGTGGGGAATGGGTTAGAGGGAACTGACTGGAGGCAGGAAGACTTTTATACGAATTTAGGTGAAAAGCAGTGGTGGTGATAGAGATGGATTCAAGGGTGGAATTGAGAGATTTTTAGGGGGTTGAATCAAAGCTACATTTGACCTTTGAACCATGCAGGTCCACTTATGTGTAGATTTTCTTTGATAAATACAGTACAGTACTGTAAATGTATTTTCTCTTCCTTACTATCTTCTTAGCATTTTCTTTTCTCCAGTTTACTTTATTACAATGCAATATAGAATACACATAACATACAAAATGTATATTAATAGACTATTCATGTAATCAATAAGATTTCCAGTCAACAGGAGGCTATCAGTGGTTAAATTTAGGGAGAGTCAAAACTTTTATGTGGATTTTGGACTGTGTGCTGGGGTGGGGGCGGGCAGCACCCTTAATGTCTGCGTCGTTCAAGGGTCAATGTACTTGGTGATGGTTGGGATGTGGGAGGTAAAGAAGAGGAAGCCAAATATGACTATGTTGTATCTGCAGCCACACTGTTCTTGTTTTTGTTCCTGGAACATACCAACCAAGTTCTTGCCATAGGGCTGTGTACTTGGTTTCCCTTGTTTACCCCAGATGGTTACACGGCTGTCTCCTTCTCTGCATTCAGATCCCAACACAAAGTCAGCTCCTTAACATGCCTTCCCTTCCTACCCTTCACATAGCCACGGTCAGCCAGCTTGCCGGCCTTCTCTAGGATGCTTCCGTGTTTTATTTTTTTTATCATTTATCACAATTATCTTATTGTATTTTATGCCATCCTGTCTATTTACTCAACCCCATTAATGCGGACATTTTGTCTGTCTTGCTTATCACTAAATCCTATTATTTGAAAAGAGTCTGGCAAACAGAAACCACTTGATAAATAGGGAGTTTATCTCTTGCCATTTCTCCTTCCATTCTAAATTCCAGCCTTAATGAACAAATTACAGTGCTCTAAATATGCTGCTTCCTTGGTGTAGAATTCCTTCCTTATCCTTTCTTCTTTTTGTTAATTGTGCATTGCCCCTCAAGACTTTTTTATAAAATTGCATTGCCTCGCCTGTTTTCCAGCTGGAGAAAAGCATGTTGAGAACATGATATATTCCAAACACCTGGCCAAGATACATAGGTAGGTAACAGGCACTTGATAAATGTGTAGAATGATCACCTGGAAGCTTCTTAGAAATGCAGACTCCTAGTCTGCACCTCAGATGAACTGAATGACAATCTCTATTTAGCAAGGTCTCTAGGTGATTCATTTTTACATTAAAATTTGAGGAGCACTACTTCAGTGATGATAATACACAGCTTAAGTTTAACTAGGAGGACTTGTAGTGATTCACAAAGCCAAGTATTGTGAAGAAAAGGGCATGGCACTTGGAATCCCACAAACCAGGCTGGTTTTATTGTTTTTTGTTTTTTTTTAATTTTATTAGTTACCTCACTTAAGTGGTTGTTGTGAAATAGTAAGTTTGAAAGGCTTGGTACATGTTTGATGTTTAATAAATCAGAGTATCTCTCTCCCCTGGAAGATTCCAAGACTGGTAACTGGGAGATCTAGCCTCTAGATCTGATATTGTCACCAATTCACTAAATCAGGGCACATAGAATTAGAAGGAACTCTAACCTCATCTGTGTAAATATGCCATATCTATGTAAAGATATCTATGTAAAGATTTACATAGATACCATTTATTTTTTTAAGATTTTATTTATTTATTTGACAGAGAGAGGGACACAGTGAGAGAGGAAACACAAGCAAGGGGAGTGGGAGAGGGAGAAGCAGGCTTCCCGTAGAGCAGGGAGCCCGATGTGGGGCTCCATCCCAGGACCCGGGGATCATGACCTGAGTCAAAGACAGACGCTTAACAACTGAGCCTCTCAGGCGCCCCTAGGTACCATTTATTTTAGCAACCTTGTGTTACAGATACAGAAACTAAGACTCACAGCTAGACTGGAGGTCAAGTTGTCCGAGTTTAGTGCTCTGCCATACAGCTTCCTCATTTGTAAAGTTAGGAAAATAATACCCTCTCCTATTTATCTCATAGGTTGCATCTAATCTTTTGTTTGTGAGAGCTCTTTAAAAGTGCAAAGTAGGGCACCTGGGTGGCTCAGTTGGTTAAGCGACTGCCTTCGGCTCAGGTCATGATCCTGGAGTCCTGGGATCGAGTCCCGCGTCGGGCTCCCTGCTCAGCGGGGAGTCTGCTTCTCCCTCTGACCCTCCCCCCTCTCATGCTCTCTATCTCTCATTCTCTCTCTCTCGAATAAATAAAATCTTTAAAAAAAATTATTTAAAAAAAAATAAATAAAAGTGCAAAGTATAATTATTACTGTTTTTTAATTCTAGATCATATTATACATGCTGGGATTCGTAAGATTTCCTTCCATCAAGCAAATTAGAGATTAATATGTATTAAATTCTTTTTTAAGTTCACACTTTTTTTGGTAAAAGGATAGAGTTCGGAGGAATGGCTACTATGCTGATAGTTACAATATTCAGTCTATCATTAAACCACTTAAATCTCTTTATAACACGATATCTAAGCCTCAGAGGATGGATTGCTTACTTTAATCAAAATAAAATTCCAAAAGAAAAAAAAAGCTATTTTATGTAATAAACAGTTTAAGATTTTTACTTGAATGGGGGCAAAAGGAATGCATAGGAATGTCTCCTCTTTGTAATGACTTAAGTGCTAGAGTAAATAAAGCAATGGTTTTGCAGGATTTCCTTTCCTTTGGTGCCTGTGGTCCTTGGTCACCGCTTTGAAGAATGAAGAGGTTGACCAGACAGAGTAGTGGGCAGCAAAGCAAAGTTTATTGAGTGATAGTAAAGGGATAGTACAGAACTCCGGAAGAGGGAGGGGACCTGAGAGGGCTGCCATCAGCTTTCTAAGTCTAGGGGTTTTCAATGGGCTTGTTGGAGGGCTGTTTTAATCTAATTAACCCTCCCTGTCATCCAACTAGGTTTTTGCCATCTATCTATCACGTGGGCAAGGGTGGAGGGCTCCTACCAGGGGGTGTAAAATCCTTTTAAGGGTGGTTTCCTCTTAGGGCAGGGGCAGCTTGTCCCTGGACACCTTTCTTCCACCTATCTTTGATCAATAGATTCATGAGAAAAGGAAACTTGAGTGGATATTCCTAGATCTGTTTTCAGTGACAATGAGATTATTGAAACAAGTAAGAAAAAATGTCCCATCTCTGCCCCCTTCCCCCAACCTCTCCAGGAGTTTACATATAAATCCTAGGTTGGCCCTTTACTTCAGGGCTTCTATTCTGAATGCTTCATTCCCTTCTCTGATCTTGGTCATTTCTACTGATCCTCTTCCTTGAAGGGAAGGGAAGGTTTCTGCAGGCTCAAGGTACAGGGCTGGTTTATTTTGGCATGGGGCTGGATGTTGAGCCAGGGAGAAGGGGTCAACAACAACTCCTAGCCCACTTAACTGGAAGAGTCAGGAGGCCTGGGCATTTGCTCTGCCAATGACCTTGAGTGAGTCACTTTACACCCAGGCTTCCTGTCCCACAAATAGGAGGTTGCACTAAATAGCTTCTCAAGGTAAAAATCTGATCCTATAGGTGGCCCTAGCACTAGCAGTTCTAAACACAAGAGGTAAAGGGAAATATTAAGAGAAAAGAAAAGAAATGGTGAGATATAAGAGGCTGGGAATAGAAAAGAAAAAGTTCTAGGTGAGGCTTAATGTGGATGCTAAGGGGTTGCCATCCCTGGGGTAAAAATGGATTGGTGGGGATGGAGATGAAAAGGCTTTACTTCTTTTCACTTTTAGAGTTTTAATCTCAACCATCACTTTGCCGGCAGAGTGCACACCTAAGCAGCCGAACTGCATGGCGCCGTGTCCTGTTCTTAATGATCTTGACTTAAGCCCATCGTTGCATAGTACCCCTTGGTTACGGAAAATTTCCAACTAGATAAAGCAAGGTGACCTCTGTATTTTTTGTTAGGCTTCGTAGGATTTTAGAAGGACAAGCAACCCTGCAGGAGTAAACGGGGAGGACAAAAACCAGGTTGAGGGATCTGGCAGAACTGGAAGAGGGATCTGGTAGAACTGGATGAGGCAGGCGGTCCGCGGAAGCGTGCTGGGCGCTCCTGGGCGTCTCTGGACCCGGCGCAGGACGGGCGGGGTCGGAGCACGGACTGCATTTCCCAGGCTCCACCGCTCCGCCTGGCCCCGCCCCCTCCGCCGCTGCGGCCCCGCCCCCTCCACCCCACCCCGGGCTGCGCGGAGCGTCGCGGCGCGGCTCGGCTCGGCTCGGCTCGGCTGGGCGCCCGCCCGACTTCCCAGCGGCCCCGTGCGGCCCGGGCATGCCCAGTGCGGGCGCAGCGGCCCCGGCCCTGGGAGCGCCCGGGCGGGACCTGGCTGCCGGGCGCGGAGGGTCCAATAGGAGCCGAGTGGGCCCTCGGTGGGCGAGGGGCCGGGTGGGGCCGGAGCCGCGGCGGCGGAGCGGCCGGGTAAGTGCAAGACTGGCCGAGCCAGGCCACTGGCTCCGCGGCAGCTGGGGCCCTGCGAGGGCTGGGAGGGCCCGAGCGCGGGGGTGCGTGGTTCCGGGCAGGGGATTCGGGAGACGACCCCTAGCAGGAAGGTTCTGGCCCGAGTCGGGCCAGGCCGGGGCGCGGGACGCAGCCCGCAGCCCCGCGCGAGACTGTGCCCGAGGTGCGGCGCATCTATGTTTAGCTCTGCGTGTGACCGGAGGTGAGCGTGCTCCGCACTTCGTGCACGGCTGGGTTCCTGGGGGAAAACTATGTTTCCGGTCGAAATTGGCAAGGAGCTACGGCGGAGACGGGTCCGAGGTGACCCGTGGATCTGAAGCAGTCTGTGGAGCTCTCGAGAGAAGCGAGGATGCTCACCCTTTCTGCGCCTGGTGTTGCCTAGAACAGCTTCCTCCTTTCCGGACTTGGGTTTGGTGGCTTAGAAATGAAAGAACAGGATTGTGCCTCAGAAGATGCTTAACAAGCTCTAATAACTATTCGGCATCTAAAGGCCACCTGTATTTCCAGGTTCAAGAGAAGTTGCCCATGGGATCCTCGGGTTAAACAAACTCATTGCAAAGTTTGAGTAAAAAGTCCCGACTGAGGGTTAGAATACCAGGGTTTTGAAGTTCGCAGTAGCCTTTCTTTGCTGTAATCTTGGGCAAGCATTTAACTTCGGAGACTCAGTTCCTCCATCTGTAAAGTGATGAGAACCAGATGCATCTTATTTCCTTCCAACTCCATTGTAAAATTTCCCGTGTGGTCTTAAATTGTGGCAAGTTCTATTTTTCTCCATGCCTCAGCTTTTTGTTAAACCGGGCAATTCAAGTATCCGTGAAGGAAGGCCGCTAGGGTCTCTGTATAGAATTGACTTGTCCTTCGACGGCCGCTCTTGGTCAGTAGGTAAGCTGCCCCTGGTACGTTCGGAAGCCAGGTGTTAATGGCCACGGTTCAGATAACCCAGCTGTTCTGCTGGACTAGAACTGCCGTGCTTCAACGCTCTTTGTCAGTGTCCTGTGAGAAATGCAGACTCAGTGATTGGCTTCCTCAAACTCCCAAGCTAGCTCAGTCCTTAGTGGGATTGTGTTTATATAGAAGTTACTGTTTTTCTGTTATTACACCTATTCAAAAGACCTGTGAAGAATTTTAATATCGTTAATTTGCAGAGGAGGAAATAGCTGGTTAAGAATGAATCCGTGATAGTCTTCAGAAAGTGGTATTGTGTGTTGAATAGTTACTATTCACCTGACAGTGAGTTACCCTGTCACCCTGAGGTGTTTTTGTTTTTAAGTGGAGTATTCACAGAAGTTTTTGAATCCTAGAAACTTCTTTATCTGAGATAATAGGATTTGACCTTAGGAGCATATGGTATATACGGTGCTGTGCAAGTTGTGCAAGTACCTTCCTACTGCTATATTCACTGCTCTTCTGGTTCTGGGTTGGCAGCAGTCCAGTTGGGTCAAGGTTCAGTTTGAAGTGGTTATATGTGTGAGGGAAAATGTGCTTATGTTTTGAAATTGGAGTTTTATACAAGATGCTTGTGAAACTCTGTCATAATTTTTGAAGCTAGGTTTCTCATTCACCTGAGAAATACCTAAAATGAGAAAGCTGTAGTGTTTTAAGGAATATTTATACATGGAACTTTTTTGACCTAATTTATATTCCACTGTTTCTTGCATGCTTATTAAAATTGTGTGTGTATATATGTATATATTTAAAGTTGGAAAACACGGGGAGGCCTATTTGGTAGTCTATTTCACATTTAGTCATTTTTGCCAGAACCTTCATCTTGCTCTTGCATTTTCATTCAAGAGTTTGAGGTTCTACATCAAGTATAACTACCACTTACGAGGATACTGAAATGTAATTATCACTCATTTCCAAATCCGCAAGTATTTGGGATGTGTAGGAGGGATGGTTTGGGACGTCAAGGCCCAGAGAGGAGACTCCTAGACTGAGCACATTTACCCCTACTTAAAAGTGGAAGGGTGGGAAGTGACTTAAAAATTGTATTGCTTTCAGGTTTCAGCAGTTACAGGTATACCTTCATTTAGTTCCCTGTGTTCTATCTATGGGAGTGCCCGAATCTGCTACACTCCTGGTAGAGATGCAAGTATATGGAAAAGTCCTTATGTAGAAATGTACGTGAAATAACTTACCTGTAAGATACCTATTTGTTGCCCCATTACGCTCCATCTGTTTCCAGGTCCTTCATGATGAAAGATTTTGAGACGCTTCTCCCTCTGTGTAGTTGGTAGTTTGGGTGGCGAAGAGATGGCTGACAGTGTCAAGACCTTTCTCCAGGACCTTGCCAGGGTGAGTACATCGTTGTGTCATCTCTCTATCTTTTTGCTGCAGGAACTGACTAGGAAATCCTTTAGGTTTTTTGTGGGGGCAATTTTTGTTATATTTGTTGGGTCCCTCACCTATAGGTTTTCATTCTTATCCACACTACTCGGGAGATTAAGTGTTATCTTGCATCTTCCAGAAGCTTGGGAAAGCTGTCTAGTGAGTGTCTCTAGTATTGGAACCTTGGTTAGTTTGACTCCAGAGCCTTTTTTTCAAAAATAATGTCTATTTTGGAATAATTTTAGACTTACAGAAAAGTTGCAAAATAGTACAAAGAGTTGCCCTATATCCTTCACCAGCATCAAGTTATTTTATGCAACCATGGTCCGCTGGCCAAAATTAAACAATGAGCATTGATAGAATACTATTACCTGAACTACTTTATTCCTATTTACATTACAGAACCTACTTTCGCCCCATTCTACATGGTCCAGATGACGATGCTCTAGGAAAATGTCCCATAAAGATCTGTTTAGGACTTAGTAACCCAATTGACCAGTAGCAGAAAATTCCATTATAGTGTGTGTCTGAGGCTAAATGCTCTGGTTGTAACCCTTGTAGCTATATCCTTGGGAGCAGGGGGATCCTTCCTTAGTGGGAATGCTTAAAAGTTTATTACCTTTGAGTAAAAGAGGGGGAATTGAAGGAGTATCTTAGAAGGGTCAAAGAGACTTCATGCAATGAGATGTACTTTTTTTTTTTTTAAGATTTTTATTTATTTATTTGAGAGAGGGATAGGGAGCATGAGCAGGGGGAGGAGTGGAGGGAGAACCAGACTCCCCACCGAGCAGGGAGCCTGATGTGGCGGCTCTGGGGGCTCGATCCCAGGACCCTGGGATCATGACCTGAGCCAAGGGCAGACACTTAACCAATTGTAAGCCACCCAGGAGCCCTGAGATCTACTTTTAATAACTTTACCTCATCTTTCCATTCTTGTGCTATAAAATTTCAACCCTAGATCAGTTCTACAATGCACTGTTAATGTTTGTCCGACCCAGTTAGACTGTAAGCATTCAGAGGTGGGAATCCGGTCATCGTCCTAGCACATACAAGGCCCTCAGCCCTTTGAACTTCACTAACTTAAATATTTAAGCAGTTTGTGAAGATTTAGAAGTTAAAAGCAAAATAAAACTCTACTTGCAGATAAAAAGATCACATGCACACTGTGCCAATTTATGCTGTCAGTGGTTAGTACATAACCGCTTGGCCCATTCCTATTTTTCTGTATCCTGGCAGTTATCTCCAAAATTTGTTAGTAGCTAATAATAGGTAAAAATGCCATTTTTTTAGTCCAGTTTGGCCTTTGCTTCCAGAATCGTTTTTTTCCCCACCTATTCTTTGTGAGGTTGAATATCCCAGTGCTACCAATCCATTTTGGACATAAATCTGTTGTGGCACATATTTTAAACTATTTTTGTTGTTTTTTGGTTGTATACTTGTCCTGGTAGGCTACATATTTCTTGGGCATTTTCATGTGACCAACGTCTAGCTCATTGAGGATGTTTAACATGTGGGTGGATGGATGGATGGATGAAGTTTTGGAACTGGGTGATAGGCTCTTCTGGGCTTTGTAGCACTAACTTTTCTGCTATTGGAGCTCTTTCAATATGGTGGGCAAGTGCCTCTGTCACTATCTTTATAGACTTAACAGCCAACAGCCCTCCCCCTTCACACACTCCTTAAGGACATTCTTTCCTCTAACTATACTACCACGTTGTTTCTGTCTTATGTGGCAGGCTCTCATCCTCCAGCTATTCATATCTTACAGTAGTGATTTCTTTGTCTTTCCCTAACTGTGGTCCAGCCCCTGGTCCTTTCTAGAGACCAGTGTTTCATTTGTCCTTGTATCCCTGGAGTTTAGTACAGGGTATCGGGCATACTAGAGGTATTTGATTAATATTGAAAGAGTATGGAGGAGGGCAG
Organism: Zalophus californianus; assembly: GCF_009762305.2. Taxonomy (NCBI): domain Eukaryota; kingdom Metazoa; phylum Chordata; class Mammalia; order Carnivora; family Otariidae; genus Zalophus; species Zalophus californianus. The sequence goes on from NC_045605.1 coordinate 21,210,124, forward strand.
TAACCGGACTTTCTATAGTCTTAAGTGTGGAGGGATTAGAAAACCAGTGTTTCGCAACCATGTTATTCAAGCTTGGTTTGGCCAAGAATTGTCAATGGGTGCTAAATCTCAGGGAGAGAAACTTAATGAGCAGGATATTTGCCTGATCTCAGCAGTGTCTGCCCACCGATGGCTTATTATTGCAAGAGGAGAAATTTGCAACCATACAGTGGAGAAGCTAGACAGCACCGTGACTGAGTATGTAACATAACATCACCAGCAAGGGCAGACAGGTGTCTTTCTCTGCCTCTACTATCTAGAAGGGCACACCAGCCTTTCTGCGATACCCATGCCAAAAATGGGGTAGCCTGGGTCTAATCGTGAGAAAACCTAACTTGAGGGAACCATGAAATAACTAGCCTCTGTACTTCAAGAAGAAAGACAGGCTGAGGAGCTGTTTCTAATTAACAGGGGCTAAGGAGATATGACAAGTAAATGTAGCATGTGACTCTGAACTGATTTGTGACAGGTGCAGGGTAAACATGCTATAGAGGGCATTGTCGGGACAAATGGAGAAACTGGAATATGGCCTGGGGATTAAAGTATTTCAGTATTAAATTTCTGGAATCGCTAACTTGCGGTTATAGAAAAGAATATCATTCTTAGGAATACACATTCTGGGGGTGCCTGGGTGGCTCTGTTGGTTAAGCATCTGCCTTTGGCTGAGGTCGTGATCCCAGGACCCTGGGATCAAGCCCTGCATCGGGCTCCCTGCTCAGCGGGAGCCTATTTCTCCCTCTCCCTATGCCACTTCTCCTGCTTGTGATCTCTTTCTCTCTGTCAAATTAAAAAAAAAAAAAAGTGATACCCATTCTGATATGGGAGAAAATGTGTATATATACATGTAAATAATAAGTTAATTTACCATATTTATTATTACTTGGTAAATCTGGAGAAAGGATATTTAGAAGTTCTATTCTTACAACTGCTGTAAATTTTGAATTATATCAAACTATCAAGGCTCCCTTAAGCCATGTGGCAAAATAAGTTCAGTGGTTTCCACTGTTACTTTACTTTATGTAACTTAGGGAAGTCTTCTCTGATCCATAATCCTTCCTCTTTAAAATAATACCCTTGTCCATAGGGAATCAAAGATTCCATCTGGGGAATTTGTACCATCTCAAAGCTAGATGCTCGGATTCAGCAAAAGAGAGAGGAGCAGCGTCGAAGAAGGGCAAGCAGTGTGCTGGCACAGAGGAGAGCCCAAAGTATAGAAAGGAAGCAAGAGAGGTAAGGAGTGGGGGCTGATGTCAGGAAACGTCTGAGGGGGAGGGACTTCAGGAAGTGACTGGTCCATAGTGTAGAATTAAGACCCTATATAGTCACTTGGAATTTCAGTACCCCCTTGTTTGCTTTTTGCATTTTTTTCCAAAAAAAATATTACAGGTGACTCTTCCCCCCCCCCCCGCCCCACATCAGATTAAACTAGGGTTTAGCAATCATGCTTGCTGAGAATGTCATGGTGTTTTAAAAGACAGAATGGTGAATCGAGAACCACACACACACACAAAGAAGAAAAACTGCTTCTCTAGAAATATTTTTAGCCTTTTCTCATTGACACTAGGAGGACATTGGGAGAATAATAGGTGCTAGAAAAATAACAGTAACCAACAAAAGGTCTAAGGTGGGGAGTGACTGAATGATGATATGGAAATAGCCCGTATATCTTATGAGCTGAATACATGTGGTCTTTTCCAGTGAGCCACGTATCGTTAGTCGAATTTTCCAGTGCTGCGCTTGGAATGGTGGAGTATTCTGGGTAAGTTCTTTTTCCTCAAATGCCAGGTGCCTTCAGGTTGTTGCTATGTTAATAGTTCTTGACCCTTGTCTTGAAACTGAGACAAGTAGCTTTCACGTGGTGATACATGCTCAAGACCATAACTGAGGAGTCTGTGCACCAGTGGTGATTTTATTCCCACACAAAGAACACTTGTATGTAAATGTCAGGGATAGCCCTAAATATACACTTTTATTTTTATTTATTTATTTATTTATTTATTTATTATTTTATTTCATTTTTGAGAGAGAACACAAATAGGGAGGCAGAGGGAAAGGGAGAAAGAATCTCAAGCAGGCTCCGTGCCCAGCGCAGAGCCCCATGCGGGTCTCGATCCCATGACCCTGAGATCATGACCTGAGCCAAAATCAGGAGTCAGATGCTTAACCGATTGAGCCACCCAGGCGCCTCTACACTTTTATTTTTTAAAAAATGACTATTTCACCAGTTTTAATGTTAAAAGAGTTCCTCTTGGCATTGGACATTTTGGCTAAGAGTGACTATGGGAGATCAGAAGGGCAGGGCAGAAGGACAGGGGCAAGCTTATCTTCGCATCTGGTCTTATCAATCTGTTAGAATTGATTACTGTTAAAACCCATACCAGAAAAAGTTACCTAGAGTTCATCAAGAACCAACACAGACTTAACGGAAGTTTAAGTACTTTGAAGAACAGGTAGTTAAAATTTTTTTTTTTTTGACTTGGAATTCAGTGTAACTCAAGTTGTCTTTGTCTTGATCTAAACATCAGAGATGTTTCCAGATGTTTAATTAATAAGTATTACTACGTATTTAGTATGTACCTGTATTTTGGTCTGAACACTATTTGAAACGTTCATCTCTGTCCCCAGGAGTCTCAGTGTTTTCACAGGCAGTGTCAGGTTTGTACCTTAGGGGAGTATTGGGAGGTAGAAATAGCTCTCAGTTTTGGTGTCTCCAAGCTTCCTTGAAAAGTCACCTCTGTCTGGAAAATAATGACACTGAAAGTTGGAACTCTTGTTTTACAAAAGAAGAGCTTTTAATGTTTATTACTTCTTCCCTTTAGTTAAGTCTCCTCTTGTTTTATCGAGTGTTTATTCCTGTGCTACAGTCGGTGACAGCCCAAATTATTGGTAAGTGTATGCATTGCTGTGTGCCACCTGCCCGGGATGGGGGTGGGAGGTATTGCCCTGTCTCCCTCGCTTCATGGAACACTACCGCGTACCAGGAGCTTTAGATGTTTTTAGGTCAGGCCTCTCAACAACCCTTTGGGTACTGTTACAGATAGCTTTTTTATGGGTGAGGAAATAGAAATAGAATAGAAATTGGTTACTGAGGTTAAACCATTAGTAAGTGGCAGAGCTGGGATTGAAACTCAGGTAATTTCCTGCATAGTGTGTGACATCTCAGTCACCACCAGGTAAGCAGCACAGATGGCTCCTCTGAATGAGAGCTGTGACTAGAGGTTGGTGTGTGTCTGGAGAGGACAGCTGTCTGAAATCAGTATGGTGATGTGCTGGCAGGAAACATAGGTGGGGGGTGGAGGGAAGAGTGACCACCTAGGAGTTCCATGTTTGGTCTTTAAACTGACAGCTCTTTTCCCCCCCTTTTTTAGGTGATCCATCACTACATGGAGATGTTTGGTCGTGGCTGGAATTCTTCCTTACGTCCATTTTCAGTGCTCTTTGGGTGCTCCCTCTGTTTGTGCTTAGCAAAGTTGTAAATGCCATTTGGTTTCAAGTAGGTCCATGGCAGAATGGAGTCTGGGTCCTGCAGCATGATGGTTGATGGGTGGTGGGTTGATGGGTGGCAGGTTTTAGCCTCGTGGTTGGTGGCCATGCAGGGAATGATTTCATAGCCTTAACCTTTCTTGCTCATGCAGCCAGTGGGTGATCCTTGTACACTTGTAAAGTGGAATTATTGTCTCAGGTCACAAAAGCCTCCCTTGGCCAGATGTCCAGGAGCTTTTCTCACCTGGCAGATCTAAGGGTAGACCAGTGACCTTAGCTTTGGGGATGGGTGGTGAAGCCATCTTACTCATGTTTTGGTGAGCTACTTTCTCTGTTACAGGACATAGCTGACCTGGCATTTGAGGTATCAGGGAGGAAGCCTCACCCGTTCCCTAGTGTCAGCAAAATAATTGCTGACATGCTCTTCAACCTTTTGCTGCAGGCTCTTTTCCTCATCCAGGTGAGACTGGCCTTCTGGGTACATGGGCAAGTTTTGAAAAAAGGTTTGTTAAAAGGAGCTTCACAAAGACAGTATTGCATTTAAACTGGGGCAGATAAGCTTTATGGGAGGTAATGATTTTTAAATCATTTTTTCACAGAAACAACTAGAAAATTTAAAAATTGTAAAATAATAAGCAACATGAATTTACCTCCTCTTCCTTGCCCACGGGCATTCTCCACTCTCCTACTGTTGAGAAACTTGAGCATCTATGAGGCTGTATTATATACGCAGAGGGGGATGACTCAGTGGCGGGTGAAGAGTGTTAGGTCTTGAAGCTTTGGGATTAAGATTTTCCATATTTGTTCTTTAGGGGATGTTTGTGAGTCTCTTTCCCATCCACCTTGTTGGTCAGCTGGTTAGTCTTCTGCATATGTCCCTTCTCTACTCACTGTACTGCTTTGAATATCGTTGGTTCAATAAAGGTGAGTCCATCTAAAGAAACTCAGAAGTAGGAGGTCCAGTTTGGAAATGCTGCTAAACAGACTTCTCGAGAACTGTTCAATACTTAGGCCCTTGGTAAACCATCTTTGGAAGGAAGTAGCCTCTTCGGCAAGAGGGAGTTTACACTTGGCTTACGGGGTTTAATCCGTAACTTTGATGCCAGGGGGACATGGCAATGTAACATTACCTTCATGGTGCTTAATGTGATGTAGCTCTGACTGAGCCATACAGTGGCATAAAGGAGCACTCATTTTCCTGAATTTGAGAAATCAATTTGATGTCAGTGCTTTCATATTCTTTGGGGGATGTTTTTAAGACCTTGGCATATTTGTCCGGTTGTCTGTGGTTGGAAGAGGTTACTTGGTTTCTAGAGAATGGCTGCCTTTTTATTTGATACCTTACTTTGTTTGAGACTAATCATGACAAAGGATGCTGATGTTGTAATTCATAATTCCTAGCAGCTTTAAAGTTATGATTATTGAATTGAAAAACTTCACACAGAAGCCTTATATCATTATTTGGACAGTTCCAATTTATATGCTTTAACTGTTCCAGATGACAGATGTGTACCTAAAAACTCAAACCTCAAATAATTTGTCTACCATATTTAGTCATTTGACTAAAAGGAAGTAAGGAATCTAATTATTAATTGTATTGGCTGTCTTGTTTTAGGAATTGAAATGCACCAGCGGTTGTCAAACATAGAAAGGAATTGGCCTTACTACTTTGGGTTTGGCTTGCCCTTGGCTTTCCTCACAGCAATGCAGTCCTCATACATTATCAGGTAATTTGGCCAGAGGGACTTGATGGGGACTAGTAAAAATACTCAGTGTAGGGAGCATCTGTATGCCTGGTTTTATGGTAGGCACTTATTTGGCCATCAGGAGGCCTGTAGACTTTTTCTCTTTGACAGAGAGACATTTGTCAGTTAGCATTAAAATCTAGTCTGCATGATGCTAAATGCCATATTCTTTTATGTTGCCTCCTGGAGCAGTGTTTACTGTAGCTAGTGCTTAGGAAAACAAAAAAAAGGTTTTTTTGAAGATGTGTTTGATAGATTTAGGTTTCATCAAGCCATGAGGTTAGCTCTGGAGGCAAGGGAACTCTGGGCTTCTAATCTCTTCTCCAAAGTCCTGGCTGTCATGAAGGCGTCTTTTTCTCTTCTGTTTACAGTGGCTGCCTCTTCTCCATCCTCTTTCCTCTATTTATTATCAGCGCCAATGAAGCAAAGACCCCTGGCAAAGCATAGTAAGTACTAGCCGGTATTAGCTAAAGTGTAGTAAAGCTGTGTCTCTGTATGAAGGATCGGGGCTATAAGGTCACAGTTACAGGAATGAGACTCTTTTTAAAAAAATAATCTCTTACAGTGTTGAAAGCGTTAATATACACTATGACAATAGAAGAACACTTGTGGAATATATCCCCCAATTTTCCCCATGCACATATGCACATATGTTTCAAAAAATGATGCTATTATACATATTCTTAAAATTTAAGTCACTGAATATAAGGCACTGTAAACACCTGTAGTGAAACCCATTTTTGTAAGAATGGTCAACTTTTTATAGTGGATCATGTGATCTGGCTTACATGAGTTTATTGATAGTGATAGTAAAACAAAGTATTTTTTAATATTTTATTTATTTGAGCGAGAGTATGAGGGGGCCAGGCAGCAGAGGGAGAGGGAGAAGCAGACTCACCACTGAGCAGGTTACTCTGGGCTCGATCCCAAGACCCTGAGATCATGACTTGAACCAAAGGCAGACACTAAACTGACTACGCCACCCAGGTGCCCCAAAATAAAGTATTTTAAAATGAATCTTTAGTGGGGTGCCTGGGTGGTGCAGCCGGGTCAGTGTCTGACTTTTGATGTCGATTGAGGTCATGATCTCAGGATTGTGAGATCAGGCCCCATGTTGGGCTCCGTGCTGAGCGTGGAGCCCACTTGAAATTCTCTCTCGCTTTTTCTCTGACCTTCCCTCACCACTCGAGCACCCGTTTGTTTGTGCATGCGTGCTCTCTCTCTAAAAACAATACATTTAAAAAACGAAGTGAATCTTTAGCGATAATAATAGCAATCCTAAAGTTTTACCATTTATTATTTTTTTACATATATATATATTTTTTTATTTATTTGACAGAGAGAGACACAGTGAGAGAGGGAACACAAGCAAGGGGAGTGGGAGAGGGAGAAGCTGGCTTCTGGGTGAGCAGGGAGCCCGATGCGGGGCTCGATCCCAGGACTCCAGGATCATGACCTGAGCCGAAGGCAGACGCTTAACGACTGAGCCACCCAGGCGCCCCAAGTTTTACCATTTTAAAACAAGTTTAATCTTTGATCAATTTTGGTTGAGTCAGTGAGGATACATGTATTGGAAATTTCAGATCTGTTTCAGGTGTTTGCTTACTCTTACTATCCAGCAGTGCTTAGTGTAATGGCAATCTCGTGTAATTGGCTTTCCCTTGAAACTCTTGAAAATGAAGCACATACAGTATATGGTATCTTCAGACATAGCTGGAGGTTTATAAACAGCCATAGAAAAGTACTTCTCTAATCAGAATTAATCTGAAATGTAACTTTATTTCCTGTGAGCCTTTATACTTCAAATGGTGATTCCATTGCACTCATGACAGCAACTGGACCCAGCGCCTTCTTTAGTTGCTGCCTTTTAACCCACGTGTCTAAAATCTATAGAGTACTTCCTTGATCAAATTTCAGTTGTCTTGTTTTCCCCATGTCATTTTAAGTTTAATGTAGTCAAGTAAGTTGTTAAGTAATTAAAACATTAAGTTTGATGAACTGGGATCTAACAAATCGGGTCTCTTGCCTTCCAGTCTTTTCCAGCTACGCCTCTTCTCCTTGGTGGTTTTCTTAAGCAACAGACTTTTCCACAAGACGGTCTACTTGCAGTCCGCCCTGAGTAGCTCGACCTCTGCAGAGAAATTCCCTTCACCGCATCCGTCTCCTGCCAAACTGAAGGCTGCTGCAGGCCACTGAGTCGCCTGCCATCCAGAGGAGATGGGTGGGTTTGGAAGCAGGCTGTAGAAGCTCTTTTCCTCGTCCCCTCCTCTGCCAGGAAAGGCAGGACCTGCTCTGCCAAGGGTCCTCTGCCTATTCCCTTCTCTCTGAGGAATTGGGACTTTTGTCTCTGGTGCGCTTAAGGCAGAATCTTCCTGACACCAGTGTGGGGATTTTTAACACCGGTGAGTCTGAATGGACCACAAGTTTTTTCTGTAGCTCTTTTCTAGCACTTGCCAGCCCCCGTGCCTGGACTGATTGGAATACAATTTTTGTCCCTGTGCCATTGACCCTCCCAGCTCCCCGTCCTGCCTTCCACCACCCTCGGATGAATGGATTTTGTAATTCTAGCTGTTGTGTTTTGTGGACCTGTTATTTGTGTTGTTTTTCTGTGAAGCACATGTATTGGATGTGGGAGAGAAAGGAGTATCTCACTTGCTCCCAGCCATTCCCTTCATAGCCATCACTGTCTAGTGTTTCTTGTAACTCAGGTTAGATTCAGATCTCTCTGGCTCCACTGCAAAAAAACAAGTCTGAAGAGATGGGACAGGAGGAAAGACCTCACAGCCAGATCTGCTGGATTTGGGGGAGTGATTTTCTTTCTTCCCCTTGAAGGGGAAAAAGCTTTTTCACTGGTACCTTTAAAGTTCCCCAGCTAAAGGGAGGTACCAGTTCTGGACAAGTGCCACTGCAACACCGAATGCTCAGAGACCCTGAACTTGGAACCCGGAAGGTCTCAAGTGTACTGCTGGCCACTGCTGGGTCTGTCTGGTATTTCAAGGGAATATTGGGTGCTGCAAATAGGAACTGAAGGGGTACACTTATTAAACCCATTAAGCCTGTGATTGGTTGGTGTTTTCCTGTCATTTTAAAGAGACTAAATATGGGGGGGCAGATGTCAAAACACTTGTCCAATTTTAAAATGTCACAATTAAACGTGAGCTGGTTTCCGACAAGCGTGTAGTGGTTGAATTTTCAAGAATCATCACCTTGTGAAACGTTAAAAGGGTTAAGTGGTACCACGACTTTGCCTCAGACAATTTGGTTGTAGTTTTGGGAGATTAGTCCTGAAAAGTGTTCCCTGAGGAGGTGTGGATTATGGGATTATAACCATGTTTACATCTTATGATAGAAATGGGAATTGTTTTAAAGTCCCTATGTATGTCTCCTGTGTATTCATGAAGGGAGAGAGGTCCTTTCAGGTTTCAGTATGTTGAACATTCGCATTAGGGAAGAGATTACACATTCGGTTAACAGAAACCCTTATTTACAAGATGATAAGGATATAAAAATCCTTGCTGGGAGACCTACAAGCAAGTTTAAAGTACAGGTTTTAGAATAGTGGGCATCTTGGAAGTGGGTGTTGTTAGCAGCTTGTGCACAAGAAATTGTAAAAGATGTAGTTAAAATAAGATGTCATTCCAGTATTCCTCTGTGACCCCTCTGGTCATTTGGCCACGTTGCTGTGGGGTGGTTTGAAGAAGACCTCAGTATTTCCACAGCCATTACCTTAAGGCGAGTGTAAAGTTCTTACAACTGGCTTTGTTCTTTAAGGGCCCACATCTTAGCTGCCTGAAATTTGTGTTTGTACCAACTGAGCTGGTCTTTACTTTAGAAGGGTGAGTTGTCACGTGGATGAAGGCATGTGATTCTTATCCAGCACTGTGCCTCACTATAGAAAAATGCGCAAAGTTGGAAGTGAGGTGTCTGCAAAGTTTTATTGGTGTAATTGAAAGACCAGGCCTGAAATTAAAAGGCCAGGCATATCTGCAGTAAAAATCTGGCAACCATCTCAAATGAGATGTCCACAAAAGCAGAGTCAATTCCTCTTACATTTTCACTACGGCGGTGGTTGGGAAATTAGGAGCAAAGGGATAGTAGGCTCCTTTTTTTGCCAAGTTCAGAATGGCAATTGGAGGCAAACTGACAGTTACTGAAAGGAAGGGAGATCGTACTTCTAAACATGAGAGAGCCTGAGTTTTAACCATGCAACCAGGAGGATCTAAGGCATCCTGTTCACAAAAGTCCTTTTCAGGAATAGGCGTCAGCTTGAACAGGCGTATGGGATTCAAAAGACTGCCCTTTTATCCCATCTAGAGCTCAGTTGTCCATGATAGCAACTCGAAAAATTGGAAAGTGGATACTTCAGACCTGAGTACGTTTGCTAAGTCTGTTGGAAACTTAAGTGGACAGGTTCATGTACTGACTTGTTCATTGCTCTGCACTTAGTAAGGAGCCAAGATAAAGTTGAAGAGGAATGGTGACAAACTGGAGCAAACCCAGAAGAGGGCAGTCAGTGGCTAGAGGTTTTTGAACCACCTTAAGAGGATGACAGGTGTGGGAATAAAAAGGCAATTACAGTTGTCTGTTCACTGTCTATTCATTTTCCAACCTCTAATATTTTCTGGTTATAGAAGTAGTACGTTCAGCTTCTATATTCACATGTTTACCTCCATCAACCATCTGGTAAAGGTTATCAGCTCAGTAGTACAATGGAATAGACCTTTTCCTCCTCCCTATTAATATTCCTCCTATGCTATCTGACCCACAGAAATTAAAAGGAAGCTGACTTCAGGTCAGTGCAACATGCCTTTTAAACAATGACAGCCATGCATCACTGAGGTATTTTGGATGGACCTAAAGTGAGTCCATAGAGCCAGTCAAGGATCAAGTGGGGAATGGATGACTTTATCATGTAACATTTAAGTGCCTTATCTGTTGGGCACTTTGCAAAGCACTGGGGATTCAAGGGTGAACCAGAAGGATGATTACTGTCCTCTTGGACCTAACAACACAGTGAGGGAGAGTGACAAGTGATAAAGCAAATTTTTAAAAATAACACGATCAAATGCTGCTAGTTTACCCAGGTCTCAAAGCCAGATATAAAACATTGGATTTCAGGGAATCTCAGGGTGAGAGGTTAGGCTGTACATTCAGCCTCCTATTCTTGTACTCATCATCTGATTTCAAGTTTAAATGTTTTGTAGTGCTTTACATAAGTAGTTCTGGATCAGCATCAGAATCATCTCTGGAGCTTTCCCTAAATACACATACTACCTGACCCTGGAGGAAATTTAATTCCAGAACAAAAAGTAACTTTAAAAATTCTAATAACTACTCTAGGGGCACCTGGGTGGCTCAGTCGTTAAGCGCCTGCCTTCAGCTCAGGTCATGATCCCAGGGTCCTGGGATAGAGCCCCGCATCGGGCTCCCTTGCTTGGCAGGAAGCTTCTCCCTCTTCCACTCCCCCCTGCTTGTGTTCCCTTTCCCATTGTGTCTCTGTCAAATAAATCTTAAAAAAATTCTAATAACTACTCATAGAAATTTGGGCAACTATTGCATCCATAAAGTAAGAACATATTGTTGTGAAAAGGGGACAGAATAGGAAAGTTCTCGGAACTTAAAACAGTTGTGGAAGTAAATGTAATGGCTTATAAAAGTGATAGATGTGCGCAGACATTTCTACAAAGAAGACCTACAGATGGCCAAGAGACACATGGAAAGATGTTCAACATCATAATCAGGGAAATGCAAATCAAAACTACAATGAAATATCACCTCACACTCGTCAGAATGGTTAAAATAAACACAAGAAACAAGTGTTGGTGAGGATGGAGAAAAGGAACCCTTGTGCACTGTTGGTGGGAATCAAACTGGTGCAGCCACTGTGGAAAACAGCATGGAATTTCCCCCAAAAAATGTAAAAATAGAACCACCCTATGTGATCCAGTAATTTGCACTACTGGGTATTTACCAAAAAAATACAAAAATACTAATTCAAAGGGATGCATGCACCCTAATGTTTATTGCAGCATTATTTACGTTAGCCAAACTTCGGAAGCAGCCCAGGTGTCCTTTGATAGGTGAATGGATATATATACATACATAGAGTGGGATATTCAGCCACAAAAAGAATGAAATCTTGCCATTTGCAATGACATGGATGGAGCTAGAGAATACGATGCTAAGTGAAATAAGAGAAAGACAAATACTATATGATCTTACTCATATGTGGAATTTAGAAACAAATGAACATAGAAAAAAGACAAACCAAGAAACAGACTCTTAACTATAGAGAACAAACATGGTTGCCAGAGAGGAGGTGGGTGAGGGGCTGGGGGGAGATAGGGGATTAAAGACTACACATCATGATGAGAAAAAAACGATAAAGTATATAAAAAAGTGACCCTGAAGAGCCTAAATTAGAGAATTGCAAGATAAAACTGAGGAAATTTCTCAGAATATAATGATCAAGATATGGAAAAAGTTAATCATGGAAATGTCCAAGAATCAGGAGGTCTGACATTCATCTAAATTGCACCTTCAGAAATGAGAACGGGAACATGGAGACAGGAATAAAACCAAAGAAAACTTCCTGGACCGATGATGAAATTGGTGTTTTCAGATAGAAAGGGCCCGCAGAGAGTAAAGGTGCAAATGAGAGCAAAAATGAAAGGAAAACACACCTGGATGGGATCTCTAAGGAAAAGTCATTTATCAGAGAGAAAAACAGGTTACTTACAAAGGACTGTGATTCACATGGGCATTAGACTTCTCAAGAACAACTCTAGATAACAGAAGGTAAAATTGTAATGCCTTAAAAAGGATGCTTTTTTGTGTGGTCATGTGTATAGGAGATGCGTGGGTCCCCATTTTGTTCCCATAATTCTAGCTATGTTATAAAGGGTAAAACAAAGGCATTGTTTGCTTTCCATTCAGCTTTTCTGAAAAAGTTACATGAAAAATCTATCAAAGGGAAAAATAAATCCAAGAAATAGATGACTAATTAAAACAAAAAGCACCCAACCAAACACGAAACAGTGAAATAAATGCATTAAGAAGAAATCTTGATAATGTCGCTTTGCAGCACATTTGGAAAAGTAGATTCTGGGTAGAGGATCTTCAGGAAGAAAATAAATACTGTTACTCTGGTGTGCCTCAGATGAGATGAAGGCATGTAAAAGAGGTAAGTCAACACTTCGGGAAACACTAGGAGCTCCATAGGAACGATCTGACTCGTACAAAGCAAGCAAAAATAGCATTATTCTAAGCAATTCATGGAATAGTAAAAATAGTGTTTCTGAAAGAACCAACTCAAAACTTTTGGTCCAATAAAGCAGGAAGGAGAAGGATTAACTAATATGCTGAATTCATGTACAATCTCTGGGTTCACAATAATTTCCCCCATGACTTTGCTGTGCCGACTTTTATTTAATTATAGATAAGACTTTCCCTATCAACTGGTAGTAATGAATCACCTAAAAATTGGCTTAATGGGGTGCCTGGGTGGCTCAGTCCGTTAAGCGTCTGCTTTTGACCCCATGATCCTGGGATAGAGCCCCAGGACAGGCTCCCTGCTTAGGGGGGAGCCTGCTTCTCCCTCTCCTGCAGCATCCCTTGCTTGTGTGTTCTCTCTGTCTCTGTCAAATAAATAAATACAATCTTTAAAAAATCAGCTTCAGTTTTAAACTTTGTTCTTTGGTAGTATATTTTGACTTTTGAAAAAGTTGACTTAGTTTTACCACCTGGAAACTTAAGAGATTCCCTTTAAGAAACACGTTCAATAATTATTTTAAAAAATTAATGAAAACCCAAGATCTTATGTTCTTCAAACAGTATCTTTTTTTTTAACTTTAAAGGAATCTAATTTTAAATTCCTTTTTCTTTTTTGACAGGAAAAAAAAAAAAAGCGCCCTAATTCCTGTTTTGCAGAAGCATTTATTTGAAGTTCCGCAATTCCTTTAGGTTCCGCTTTAGTTTCCTTGCGTTAATAAAATTACACTGAACGCATTGTAAAAACAAAACAAAAAAGCCGAGAGCTGTTGAATCATAACGTCCGAGGGTAAACCTGGTCATGCGAATTGTGAAAAGCACTGATTTTGAAGCACAGATTTAAATGTGCTTTCAGCATGTTTGGTCGGTTGCATTCATAGCACCGTAAATAGTAAGATAAACGAGTGGCATTGGCACTGACTTTGAACAGTTACCGACGCTCCCATTTTCTTTAGAGTAGCATCAGAGAGAGAGAGAGAGAGAGAGAGAGAGAGAGAGAGTGTGTGTGTGTGTGTGTACTTGCGTGTTTGAGAGGCGATGCATTTGGATGACCTTCGCCCTCTTCCCTACCCTCAGCATTTCTTTTGCGGGGGGAGGGGGGTGTGATTAAGGGGGAGAGAGGGAGGAGAGAAAGTGGTTAGGGCAGCTTTCACTGGCAGATATCTTACAAAGGGGTGAGCTGACCAGGCACAGCAAGGCTGCCTGCTGGGTCTCCAGATAAAGCCTATCTACCGCTTGGAAGGCTGCCTCTGCGGCAGTGGTTGACTCTCACTAGTCAGGCAGCGCAGACCCTGCCAGCTTAACCCCCACGATCTCTCTAGGCCTAGACATGCTCGCTATCGAAGTCCGGGGCTTAAGAAAGGACTATGCCGGGCGCCTGGGTGGCTCAGACGGTTAAGCGTCTGCCTTCGGCTCAGGTCATGATCCCAGGGTCCTGGGATCGAGTTCCGTATCCGGCTCCTTGCTCAGCAGGGAATCTGCTTCTCCCTCTCCCTCTCCCCCTGCTTGTTCTCTGTCTCTCTCGCAAATGAATAAATAAAATCTTTAAAAAAAAGGGGGGGGGGGATATGCCTCAGAAATGTGGCAGGGCTCTCTCGTCTATCGCAGTTTACGGGAGCATTGTCAAAAACAGCTCTTGAGCGAATTCTCAGACAAATCTTGTACAAGATGTAGCGGTCCGAACCAGAAAGCGTTTGAGTTTTCATCGAGAATAGGCAGAAGAATCTTCCCTCCTCTTCTTTAGCCTTATGTTAGGTAACAGTCAATTTCTGCACTTTCTTCCAAACTGAGACGAGAAGTCTCCCGGCACGGCTTTTTGGGATTTGTAGATTCAGTTTATCGCTCCGCGTAGTTTCCGCTTCTGGTCACATGACTGGGGTAAATCCGCCACACCTTCACCCCGGCGACTCCTTCTCGGTCCGTAGACCGACACGTCACTCCTCGGCTCTCAACCAAACTGCTCCGAGCACGTTCTTTCCGCGCTCTCGCTCTCACGAGCAAGCCTATCACAGCTCGGCGGGAGCACGAAGTCCCGCCTCCTGGCTGCTAAGTGACATCTGTATTGTCCAGTTAAGAAGTGCGAGCGCGGCTTTGTCCACGCCTTTGGCTCTGACAGACAGTTCCGCAATCCTATCGTTCTTTCGAAGTGTGGTAACGAACCAGAGCCAGCCAATGGGGAGCGGTCCAGGAGGCGGACCAGGCAGCTGCCAGGGTTGGGTGCGCCGCTGAACGGATGGCAGAGACAGCGGAGCGGATTCCTGAGGAACGGTGGCCAGGTGAGAAGGCCTTAGGCTATAACTTGAGAATTAGCTGCAGGTGCAGCCCAGGTTGTTGGTGGCGCTGAACGAAGAGCAGGAGGTGGGGCTCTAATGGTGGCGGGTGGGGTGTGTGAAGCGGAGTTTAGGGCCTTGCAGAGGAGGGGGCGTGGGATGTGGGGTGGGGACATCCCGGAATGGAAGGACGTGAAGGTCCGCAATGGGGCGTGCGCTTTGGCTAGGAGGGTGTGCGAAAGATCGGATCCTGGGACTAGTCCTGGAGAGGAAGGCGCTCAGGACGCTGAGTGGTGGGGTGCCCGCGATGGGTAGTGTCGGAGGTGTGGAGTTATGTGAGGTGGGAGGCAGGGAGTTGGGACCTGCTAGAGTGAGCAGAAGAGGGGCGTGGAGGGGAGTAAAAGAGTGAGAGGGTGCGAGAAAGTGTGTAGGCAAACTGGGCTGGGGAGGTCGCCGTCTTGGGAACTAGAACGAGGGTGGGACTGGGATGCCACGGCTCACAGGCACCGTCGAGGAGAGCAGATGCTAAGTGTATGAAAGTGTCTTTGCCCTTACTTGCTCTAGCGATGTGCTCAAATGACCAGAGAGCACACTAGGAAAACTCCCTAAGGTCCTGACTTAAATTACCAGTTCCTGTACTCAGGTTTCAAGTAGAGGTTCCGGTGCTCTCATTTCTTCTGCTGACTCTTCTAGGCATGTGGCTCATACCAACTTCAGTGGTGTAAACATTTTTCTGTTTCAGGCATTCCAGAAAAACATACAAACCTGTGGGGTGTGGCAGGATTATTGACTTCCTAGGGTTAGGTGTTTATTTTTGATTGCAAGAGAGGGTAAAATTTTGGGGTTGTAATTTAAAAACACATGTAAAACTGCCCCTCTGGGACAGCTAACTGTGGAAAAGATGTTGGGGCTAGGAATGTGTGCTTCTTAATGCCTTCCACCTAGTCCGGTGTTATTTTTTCCCCTCCTTTCCTCCAGTAATAGTGAGGAAAAGATTGGGAGGGATGCAGGTTCCTTTTTTCCCCC
Source organism: Zalophus californianus (assembly GCF_009762305.2). NCBI lineage: Eukaryota > Metazoa > Chordata > Mammalia > Carnivora > Otariidae > Zalophus > Zalophus californianus. The sequence goes on from NC_045605.1 coordinate 21,225,956, forward strand.
TGCAGTCTTGAACAATGTTGCATATCCTTTGTTACTATATTCTTTATCATTTGGCCCTTGATCAGCTTATGGTTTAAGGAGGCAGCACTATCTTAAACAGAAATAGCTAACCTCCGTCCTTCAACATTTTGTTTTAATCTAGTATTTTTTTTCTTCCCTAAGCTTTTCTTGCTTCAGTAGGAATAATTTATTTTCTTTTCCCTTCAGATTTTCATCTAGTTGCATGAGCTATCTCTGAGATCAGTGGCTTAAATCAGCATTGTCAATTACAGACACGTCTTGAGATGGGCATTTGGAAGTGGCTGTAGATCTGAGCAGTAGTTGCAGTGTGATATATGGGATTGAAAGTGCAGTGATACACATATGTGTATCTTTCCCTCTTGAGTGCATCACTACCTGCAGTAGTGATCAGTCATGCTCTTTAGTTGACCCTTTGACCCCGTTGGGATTTGGAACAGAAAGAAGCTTGTAGCCAGTCAGTTGCTGCTGAAATGTAGGGCCATAAATTGGGCATATTCAGTCATGACTTATTTCTCTGATTTCTACTTTCATCTCTGTACTTAATATTCATTTCCTGCTTTCTTCCATACATTCCTGCTTTTTTCTAGAATGCTCTCTTTCTGGGGCACCTGGGTGGCTTAGTTGTTAAGCATCTGCCTTCGGCTCAGGTCATGATCCCAGGGTCCTGGGATCGAGCCCCGCATTGGGCTCCCTGCTCTGCAGGAAGCCTACTTCTCCTTCTCTCACTCCCCCTGCTTGTGTTCCCTCTCTCGCTATGTCTCTGTCAAATAAATAAATAAAAATCTTTAAAAAAAAATAGAATGCTCTCTTTCTCCATTTAATTATTTTTTTTCTCTATTTCCAGTCTTTCCTATTTTCTTTGCATCTCTTCCCCTAACCACCTTTTTTCTCTTCCCACGTTTGCTCCTTACTCCTTTTGTATCAGGCTATTGCCAGTAGCGATTATGTACTTGTTAGCTGTGAAGGAATAGGAAGCAGAATTACGGTGATAGAATCCAGTCACTCCTTTTGAGTCTTGACACATAGACCTGCCTTATGCCTACTTCCTTGCCAGTCAGTCATACCTCAGGCAAGGCTTGGGTGTTAGTATTAGCTCTGACCCTCTCTGGCGTGTTCATTAGCTCCTGTCTCCTTTATGGCATTTTGCCACCATAAAATATGAAAATTAATTAGATAAATTGGAAGTGTTTAATATCCTACACTGTTGACTTTTCCATTTCAGCCATTTGAGTGTCATCTGCTGCTACCCATTGATGTCAAGATGACTAAGCTGGGATTTTTGCGGTTGTCCTATGAGAAGCAGGACACACTTCTGAAGCTTCTCATTCTGTCGATGGCTGCTGTGTTATGTGAGTGTGCACATGGACCTCTCTTTGGGGATGGAAAGGAGAAAATCTTGAAAAAAGATCAAGAATGGCTTTCTTAGATGCCTTGTTCTTTTCAGTAGGTTGTGATGTGTTCTTTTTTTTTTTAAGATTTTATTTATTTGAGAGAGAGAGAATGAGAGATAGAGAGCACAAGAGGGAAGAGGGTCAGAGGGAGAAGCAGACTCCCCGCCGAGCAGGGAGCCCGATGTGGGACTCGATCCTGGGACTCCAGGATCATGACCTGAGCCGAAGGCAGTCGCTCAACCAACTGAGCCACCCAGGCGCCCTGTGATGTGTTCTTTTTACTGTTGTCTAATAGTATAATTTTATGAAGACAAAATACAGGAAACACAGGATTATAAAAGTCAGGTAGAGATCATCTGAGAAAGAATGGGAAGCATGCTGTGCTAATTCTGTTTTCTCATAGGGCTGGAAGATATACTGGGGACCCTTGGACACTGAATTTTATAAAAGACAATTGTCTTCAGTCTAGTTGCCTACTCTAGTATTTCTGAAAATCTCTTCAGAACTTATTCTGTTTTTTTAGATTTTCTAGCTCTTGATGAGTTATAAGTATAATCTCTTAGTTTGCTCCAAAGTAAAGGTTAGTTGTGGGAAGGGGAGGTCAACATATAAAAAAAGTGATCATGTAAGTTGAGTGCAGTATTAATAGGTGAATGCGTTGTCACAGGCCTTGGTAATAAGTAGTTAAATGTGTCCTACCTACGTGGAAAGTGTAGGTGTCATTGTCAGGGGAAAGTGAACTTGTTTTTGTTTCTTCTGTGTGGGAGAGATGGATAAATACTTTATTCACGGTTTGTTTTTTTTTTTAAGATTTTATTTATTTATTTGATAGAGACACAGTGAGAGAGGGAACACAAGCAGGGGGAGTGGGAGAGGGAGAAGCAGGCTTCCCGCCAAGCAGGGAACCCGATGTGGGGCTCGATCTCAGGACCCTGGGATCATGACCTGAGCCAAAGGCAGACGCTTAACAACTGAGCCACCCAGGCGCCCCAGGGTTTTTTTTTTTTTTTTTAAGTAAACTCTACCCCCAACATGGGATTCAACTCATGACCCCAAGATCAAGAGTCACAGGCTGTACCAACTGAGCCAGCCAGGCACCCCTATTTAGGGATCATTTTACGTTTCCTGTGACTTCTGTGCTGGATAATATTATTGTCTCTATGATACTATAATCTATTATTTTTCATGGCAGACTACCATTAAAATACTAACTTTGGTTTACGCAGCGTTCTCCACTCGTCTCTTTGCTGTCCTGAGATTTGAAAGTGTCATCCATGAGTTCGATCCGTGAGTACTTTTGCTTGGTCTTTTATTTGCTTTGGGAAGCTTCAGGTTCATGGGTTTCAAATTTCAAATTCTAATCAGCTCTTGGTGATGGGGATGTGCTTCCTACATATTTAGGGCAAAAAACCCTCAAGTTTTCCAAAGGAGATAATTGCTTCCTTTTGAGACATTTCTGTTGGAATTAACCAAGTGAGTATCCCAAACTCATTATCTGGCTACGCTAAGAGAAGTCTGGCTACTCAGCTTGGTCCACAGTTAGTGATACAAATTGAGGGAAAGGGGCCTGGTCTGTGTTTAAGGCTCAAAAGAAAATCACAAATCATGAACTTGAGATTTATGACTTTTTGTTTAACAATTTATATGATAGAAATTGGGCCTGTTGGCTAAGTTCTAAGATATTGGGGAAAATTTAAAGCCATGAGTTTGATTAGGGATTTTAGGTGAGTATTCATTTTGTTTCAAGCACTGTTTTACAGGTTATCTCTAAATCCTTACAACCCTATGAGATGGAGGTGCTATTTTCTCCTTTATATAAATGAGACTGAGGCTAGGAGAGGTTATTGAAGGTTACATGTTTGGAGGAGCCAAGATTTGAATCTAGGTTTGTCCATCTCTAGACACTAGAGTCACTATGTTGTATTGCCTAAAGTTCAGGCCTAATTAAAAATTTGGAAAGCCAGAATCATAGATTCTTTAAGTGTCATTAATATTTTAAAAATAACATATTTTAGCTTATGGAGCATTGATTCAAAAGTTGATTTGCAAATTTGTTATTTTGTGTAGGTATTTGAAAGCACTTTGGAGGCACACAAATATATTCTTTGGGGCCTCTCAGATCAATTTATATTTTTTTCTCATGAATGAGAAAACGTATCCTTTTGTTTCTTGATCACCAGTCTGTTAAGGCTTTTTCTCAGATTCTCTAGATGACAAACATTGAGGCAAGATGGTCAGGGTAAATGAGACAGTCTGCTCTGTGGCCATAGACCTAGAAGGAACTGTAAAGATCTTGTGATTTGATGCTTTCTTTTGTGGAGCAGGAAACTGATGCCTGGGTTGTGACCCCAGTCCAGACCTCTTCCCACTAATTTATACATCCTCTGCCTTGCCCTGCCTGCCCGTAGGTGAAGGACATAGTTCTCATACATGTCGACTGCCTGCTACCCTCATTCCTGTGTTTCTCTGACAGTTACCAAAATAACATTCATTAGCAACAAACAGAAGGATAGAGATTTCTGCCATCTGCTACTTCTGCTTACTTCAGCTGCTAAAACTTGACTGACCAAGAAGGAAATAGGGTTAGAGGGATGGGCAGGAAAGGTGGTTAGTCATCATTACCTTTAGTAATTAAAAATTCCTTTTATTTATTTATATTTTTCCTTTTTTTCTTATTCGTTTTTACTTTTTTAATTAAATTTTTATTTGAATGTAGTTGGTACACAGTGTTACATTAGTTTCAGGGGTACAACGTAGCGATTGGACAAGTTTTATACACTATGGTGTGTTCAGCACAAATGTAGCTATCATCTGTCACCATACAATGTTAGGACTATATTCCTTATGCTGTGCCTTTTATTCCCGTGACTTATTCATTCCATAATTGGAAGCCTGTGCCTCCCATGCTTTTTCATCCATTTAGCCCATCCCCTCAACCTCTGCCCCTGTGGTAACCAGCAGTTCGTTCTGTTTTTACAGGTCTGATTCTGCTTTTTGTTTATTATTGTGAAATCATATGGTATTTGTCTTTCTCAGTCTGACTTTCTTTTAGCATAATACTCTAGGTCTTTCCATGTTCCTGCAAATGGCATGATCTCATCTTTTTTATGGTTGTGTAATATTCCATCGTATATATTATGTGTATATATTTGTGTGTGTGTATATACCACATCATCCTTATCCATTCTTCTATCAGTGGACTCTTAGGTTGCTTCTGTATCTTGGCTACTGTAGGTAATGCTGCAGTAAACATATGGGTGCTTTTAAATTATATATATTTTTTATATATATTATATATCTTTTTAAGTTAGTGTTTTCATTTTCTTCAGGTAAATTCTCAGTAGAGGAATTACTAGATCATATGGTATTTCTGTTTTAAATTTTTTTTTTATTTTATTATCTTTTTAATTTTCGACAGAGAGAGAGAACGCAAGCAGGGGGAGTGGGAGAAGCAGGCTTCCCGCTAAGCAGGGAGCCCGATGTGGGATTCGATCCCAGGACCCTGGGATCATGTCCTGAGCCGAAGGCAGATGCTTAACAACTGAGCCACCCAGGCGCCCTCTGTTTTTAATTTTTGGAGGAACCTCTGTATTGTTTTCCACAGTGGTTGTACCAATTTACATTCCCACCAGCAGTGCATGAGGGTTCCTTTTTCTCCACATCCTCACCAATACTTGTTATGTCTTGTCTTTTTGATTTTAGCCATTCTGACAGGTGTAAGGTGATACCTCATTGTGGTTTTGATTTGCAGTTCCCTGATGATGAGTGATGTTGACCATCTTTTCATATGTCTGTTGGTCATTCTTATTTTTATTTTTAACTTTTTTAATTGTCATTTTCTCTTCTTTTAAAATAAGAAACTTAAGAGGTTACATACCTTGGACCTAAAGAATTGTGTCCTTCCCTCTATAACTCCAGGAATTTGTATCAAATATTTTTTTGAAGATCTTATTTTTAAGTAATCTCTACACCCAATGTGGGGCTCAAACTTACAACTCTGAGATCATGAGTCACATGCTCTATCAACTGAGCCAGACAGGCACCCCTCAAATATTTTTATGTAATTTATATTTTTATGCTATTATGTAGGTGGCATCCAGAACTATTTTAAATAACATGAGTAGGACTTCTAAGTTTAAACACTCATTAAGAAGTTTGTGTTGCTGGGTTGATTAAAAAAATTGTAAGGTGTATAGGTGTTATACCAACATCTTTAGAGATGCTCATCACTTGAAGTTATCTTTGTGTCCTCCTATGTGGTATCAAAATGTTCTTTTTTATGTTCCTGTTTCTTGGAAAGGGCCAAATTTATTGGTGCCTACATCTCAGCTGTTTTATGTTTGGTGCTTGAATTCTCTGGTGCTAATGCCTACTAATTGCCAGGCTGGGAAAGTATCCTGCTTGAGTTAGGCTCCAGTTGCATTTTCTTCTTAGAGAAGCAGTGCTTTAGTTGAGACAAACATGGAGCTAGAAATGAGCAGACTTATGGTAATATAAAATTATTTTCATACTTGGCCTAATTTTTGGTACCGAATTGATTTTTATTGGAGTAAGGGTAAGTTCCTCAATTATGAAACCTGAGGAACAAAATTCTCTGCAAATTGGTACCACTATGTGAGTATGAAGAGGAGGAGACACAGATCATTTCCTTCTTGCCACAGGTACTTTAATTATCGGACTACCCGGTTCCTGGCTGAAGAGGGATTTTATAAATTCCATAACTGGTTTGATGACCGGGCCTGGTACCCTTTGGGACGAATCATTGGAGGAACAATTTATCCAGGTGAGAGGAACAGGATTTTTTTTTTTTAATTTTTTAAGAGAAATCAGGCATTCTACAATAAGGAACAGTTTCTCTTATTTCTAATATCTTTATTTTGTGACAATTGTAACTTCATTCTGATTACAGATCCCTAAAAATGGATCTTATATATACAGGAGAATATATATGGGAGATGGGGATGGGTGGATTTTCATAAATTCTCGAATTTATAGGCCTAGCACAGTTGCAAGGTATTAGTATTTATGGTGGTTTTTTAGGAGTTGTGTTATCACTTTATTGATACTTTGATTTTCTCTTTCTCTTTCCCTTAAGTTCTTGTCTTACTAAGATAACCTAATGGGGTTTCTTCTTCCTATTACAGGCTTAATGATCACGTCTGCTGCAATCTACCATGTACTCCATTTTTTCCACATCACCATCGACATTCGGAATGTCTGTGTGTTCCTGGCCCCTCTCTTCTCTTCCTTCACCACCATCGTCACATACCACCTTACCAAAGAGCTCAAGGTGAAGGATTTGGGGTGATAGGCTTGGGAATGAATGTTGTTGAACCTCTCCAGCAGATGCTAAAGGGTAGGGGATTGAGAGCCTCAGAAGGGCAGGGAGCCAGAGACTAAAGACAGCTTTGGCTAGGCTAAATTATTGGGTTCACTCCAGCCCCTTCCTAGAATATGTGGTTTCTCTTTATTTCTCCTTATTAGAGAACATTTGAAGGTCAAATATAAATTTCTACATAAGGAAAAAAAAACATTTAAAATGTAAAATGTGAGCTTTAGATTTTGAAGTTCTCACAATCTAAGGGAGAGGAAAAATAACTACAGGAAGTGTTCCAAAATGGTTAATTTTTTCTACTGGCAGTGCACATTTAGCAATTATTTGTTGATTTTTTTTAAACATTTATTTAAAAGTTATTAAACCACTTTTGTAGTAGGCTCTAGAATACTGACTCTCTATTTCTAGGTTTCTACATTGCTGATCCTGGTTCCTTGGATGCTATTCTTAGTTTGTGGCTATGGTGTCAGGGAGATACCTGAGAGGTGATAAACTAGTAGGAGGTCTTGGGACACTTGAGTTTAGTTTGGAAATCTTTTCAGCCTTCTCTTTGCTGCCCTGTTCCAAATTTGACTCTTCCAACAGACAAGTCCTTACTCTCTTTTGGAGTGTGAGTTATATTTCGAATTTCCTCTCTTCTGAGCTCACAGATTGCCTTGTGATATTCCAGCTTTATTATCCAAGCTCCTGGCATCTTTAGTCCAGATAGATGATCACCTTTTGGCTTTTTAACTTAAATAATAGTTGTCTTCCTTTGATTATCCTTGCCCACCTCCTAGAGGTGTGACTGTTCAGGAGTGTGCAGATATTATTAGGGATTTGGGACTCATAAGCCTGGGAATACTCCAGCCAAACAGCCCATTTCTGGGGCAGTGTCTGATGTCTGACAGCTTACATGATTTGCCTGTCCTTAGCATATGTGTATTCAATTTCAGAGAAACTGGTCTCATCATGGGGAATTCGTTGTGAAGTTTTTAGCTTTCTTGTGCTGCAAACATTTCTAGCATTTCTAGCATCACTTCTGCCTTGGAAAGTTTTGGACTGTTCCCTGGGCCCATTTTAAATAGAATGGATTAGTAGATCCTCTCTTCTCTCTCAGGAATGGATGGCGTTAACTTCCTGTTACCCCTCTTTTCTTATAGGACGCAGGGGCTGGGCTTCTTGCTGCTGCCATGATTGCTGTAGTTCCTGGGTATATCTCCCGATCTGTGGCTGGCTCCTACGATAATGAAGGTAAGACTTAAAATGCTGAAGATGATCTGTTCATTTCATTATTCAGTAGATCTTCAGGAAGTGCAGTAGAATCTGAGTTCATATCTGATGTTTAGCAGTAGCAAAAATGGTATCTGGGTGAGGAGATTAGAAATGGGCAGGAAGGGACCTCAGACAAATTTATAATCTCTCTGTCTGTCATCTCCTCCGGAAAGGTAGCTGGTAATTTTCCTTATATAAGGTCTTTTGCTCTTCTCTGGATTCATAAAAGTGGAGTTAGTTCAGTGTTGAATGTTACTGTTATTTTAACATTGTAATCATTTGCTTTTTTTTCCTAGATAAGAGAGATGGGTATTCTTTATGATTTATTTATTTTTTTAAAGATTTTATTTATTTGAAGGGTGAGAGAGAGAGCACGAGTGGTGGGGAGGGGCCGAGGGAGAGGGAGAAGCAGACTCCCTGCTGAGCGCGGACCCTGATGTGGGGCTTGGTTCCAGGACTCCGGGGTCATGACCTGAGCCAAAGGCAGTTGCTTCACCAACTGAACCAGCCAGGCACCCTGAGAAATGAATATTCTTTTTTTTTTTTTTTTTTTTAAAGATTTTACTTATTTGTCAGAGAGAGGGAGAGAGCGCACAAGCAAGGAAGACGGCAGAGGGAGAAGTAGGCTCCCCACTGAACAAGGAGCCTGATGCGGGGCTTGATCCCAGGACCCTGGGATCATGACCTGAGCGGAAGGCAGATACTTAACTGACTGAGCCACCCCGACACCCCCAGAATAGTATTCTTAAATATTATGCCAGTACGGCCTTTTATTGAATTGTTGTTCTGTTCTTTCTGCAGGGATTGCCATCTTTTGCATGCTACTCACCTACTACATGTGGATCAAAGCAGTAAAGACTGGTTCCATCTATTGGGCAGCCAAGTGTGCCCTTGCTTATTTCTACATGGTAACTTTTCACTCCTTTCTTCCACGAGTGTCTCTATTGGGATCAACTGATATAAGCTGGAAATAGCTCTTGGGCTTTGAGACCATGGATTGGAGGCTAGAAGTCTTTATTGTCTTATGTCCCTACAAAACCCAATCCAAGGCAGGTGTGGATATCTATCCATTGTATAATAGCAAAGTAGAGATAATGTTTTTAATTTTTAAAGTTCTCCAAATACCGTATGTCCTATGGGTACATATTGGTTATATTTTTTCCTGTTCAATCTTATGTATTCACTTCTCCCCTTAACTGCTTCCTCTTACTATGTATCCTTAAATCCTCCATATAATGTTATAATAGATTGCATCTAGATTAACCCTGAGGGTTGGGTGCTTCTTTTGTGATCATGATGGCAGGAGGCATAGGGAATAGGGGATTGAGTTACAGTAATAGGTGTGAATTTGATTTTCCTATTTAAGGAAACCAGTTATTTAGACTCTTTAAGCCACTTGGCTTAAAGGAAGTTTATAGTTACTATAAAGAGATATTCTTTGCAAGGTCGTAGGTAATATCCTAAGGTGTAGTGGGGGCCTGAGGAGGAATGCTTAGAGGAACTCTTCTTTTTTTTTTTTTTTAACGATTTTATTTATTTATTTGACAGAGAGAGACACAGCGAGAGAGGGAACACAAGCAGGGGGAGTAGGGGAGGGAGAAGGAGGCTTCCCGCCGAGCAGGGAGCCAGATGTGGGGCTCGATCCCAGGACCCTGGGATCATGACCAGAGCCGAAGGCAGACACTTAACGACTGAGCCACCCAGGCGCCCTGAGGAACTCTTCTTTTTTATCCTGTCATAGGTTTCTTCATGGGGAGGTTATGTGTTCTTGATCAACTTGATCCCTCTCCATGTACTGGTGCTGATGCTTACAGGACGTTTCTCCCACCGGATCTACGTGGCCTACTGTACTGTTTACTGCCTGGGCACCATTCTTTCCATGCAGATCTCCTTTGTGGGTTTTCAGGTGAGCCCTAGACTGAGTAGAGTTTTTAGCTACTTCTACTTTCTCTAAACAGCTCCAACCAGCTTGACTTATCTTGGATTCCAATGAAGAGAGTAAGACTTACTCACAGTCTAACCTTGGACTGTTGTGCTAACTGAAGCAACAGAATCATTGGTCATTAAAGTCTCCTTTCAGGGTGCGTTAATATTTGTTCCATAAAGTTTGAATTGAATGACTGTTAATTGGGCTTAGGTTTGTTGGAGGAGAGATACTTTGATCTGAGTTGATATAAATGCAAAGTTATTTGCAGTCCTTTTTAATGTTGATGAGTCTACGCATTAGTAATGACCCCTGAACTTCTTGATAGGGCCTGTGTGAAAGTCCTTTAGGAAGCAAAACACAAATGTTGTAACCACATTACTCGTAGGTTAAGAGACAACTATGAAACCAAAGAGTAATGTGTGGTGTGTTTGATTTCTCATGTAAAATTCTGATGGAAATGGAACCCTTATTCAGAGTTCAGCAGTATTTTCCTTACTGTTCACCTAGTGTATGCAATTTACTAATCAGTGAAATATAAAAATTAAAAATATGATCCTGGTCCTTAAGGGGTCCTTAAGGGAGTTACAGTCTTGCAGGGAAGGAAATACATGCAGGTGTCTATATTCTGTAATATAGCAGTTCTGGAAATGTAATTCCTGGACCAGCAGCATCTGGGAACTCGTTAGAAATGCAAATTCTGGGGGCAGCTGGCTGACTCAGTAGAGTATGCAACTTGATCTTGGGATTGTGAGCTTGAGCCCCATGTTGGGTGTAAAGATTATAAAAAATAGTAACAAATTTCAGTATTCTGAAGAAGCAAATGAACTCCAAATTTTTTATTAAAAAATGGAAATTCTGAGGCTTTATCAGAGACTCACTGAATCAAACTCTAGGGGAGGACTCCAGTCCGAAATCTGTGTCTTAACACCCTCTTTTCTTTGCCCTCCCCATGGTTATGGTGCTCCCTAGTTTGAGAACCACTGGTCTAAACAAAGAAGGAATTTATAAGTAATCTAAGAGATCTAAAGTGCATGGAACATAGAGAATAATGGATTTCAGTTTAGGCAGATTAGGAGGAAATGGTATTTGCATTGGGCCTTGGGTGATGAGAAATTCTGTGAATGTAAATTTTGGGAAAATGAGAAAATTGCTGTCTAGGCTAAACAAATAGTCTGAGTAAAGGCCAGAGGTATGATAATGATAGAGTATGAGATGCTTTGGAGGATTCCAAATACTCTTTGGAAAATGCAGCAGGCGAATTAGACCTTCCCCTCCATTGGCCCTAATTCCTCTGAGGCGTCAGAACTCATTTGACCCTTTTTTGGTCCAAACTAGGTCGGGATAATTCAGGTCTAGGCTAGATCCATTGTTTTGCAGCATTGTCACATATATGCTTTTACCTACAGCCTGTCCTTTCATCAGAGCACATGGCGGCCTTTGGGGTCTTTGGGCTCTGCCAGATCCATGCCTTTGTGGATTATCTGCGCAGCAAGTTGAATCCACAGCAGTTTGAAGTTCTTTTCCGAAGTGTCATCTCCCTGGTCGGCTTTGTTCTTCTCACCGTGGGAGCTCTCCTCATGCTGACAGGTAGGGAAGGCTCACAGCTTTTGTAAATGGGTATAGAACATATAATAAAACTTCAAAAATACGGGTTATTTCTTGACCACAGAAAGATTCATTCTTTTCCTCCTAAGAGTGTGAAGTCCTCCTTCATCACATTCAGTCCACTTGTCAGCTCAGTGTTTGGATTCTGCGTAGTTAAGAATGTCTCATTAGAGTAGCTCTTAATGTCAGAAACATCACACTTGGTGAAAGGACTGTATCTCACTTTGCTAATTTTTCTCCTCTTTTTTTTTTTTTCTTTCCTATTGGTAGGGTGGAAGAAATCGATACTGCTGGCCGTACCCTACAAATATGGCCTTGTCTAATCCCATATGCACTAACCCATGGCTGTTTAGCATGCCATGTTTTCCTCACTTCTCAGAGGCTGATTTGATTCTGCCCACGTCTCTGTGTATTGTCTACTTTGGAGCAGCACTGGTGGATGTAGCTGACTTAGTTTATAGAATTGGCCATGGTTTGGCCAAATTTGACCTAAAACCCTTTGAAGGAAGCACTTTTGCCTCCCATCTCTGAGTTTATAATGTACAGCCTGACTTTATTCTGCTAGCTGTGCTGACAAAAGTACTCTCTAGTTTGAAAGAAAGGATGGGGTGAAATTCTCAAAGTATTGATGGCATTTTATTTTATTTATTTATTTTTTAAAGATTATTTACTTATTTGACAGAGATGGAGAGCACAAGCAGGTGGAGCGGCAGGCAGAGGGAGAGGGAGAAGCAGGCTTCCTGCCGAGGAAGGAGCCTGATGTGGGGCTTGATCCCAGGACCCTGGGGTCATGACCTGAGCTGAAGGCAGACGCTTAATGACTGAGCCACCCAGGCGCCCCTATTGATGGCATTTTAACAAAAACCTAATCCTTCTCTGTCTCAGACTTATTAAAATGGAAAATTGAGATTAGTTAGGGTCAGAGGTTGTTTTGTTTCAGGAGTGATTGTGAAATGTTTGTTGCTTCTTTGCTGCCAGGAAAAATATCTCCCTGGACGGGGCGTTTCTACTCACTGCTGGATCCTTCTTATGCTAAGAACAACATCCCCATCATCGCTTCTGTGTCTGAGCACCAGCCCACGACCTGGTCCTCATACTATTTTGATCTACAGCTTCTGGTCTTCATGTTTCCAGGTCTGTCTGCTTTGTGTTCTTAGGTGGCCTTTTGTAAGAACCACCATTTGATTCAAAATAAGTAAATTACCCTCATCCTTGTGTTTTGTTGTTTTTTTTTTTAAAGATTTTTATTTATTTATTTATTTAACAGAGAGAGAGAGAGAGAGAGAGAGAGAGAGCACAAGTAGGCAGCGCGGCAGACAGAGGGAGCGGGAGAAGCAGGCTCTCCGCCAAGCAGGGAGCCCGATGCGGGGCTCGATCCCAGGACCCTGGGATCATGACCTGAACTGAAGGCAGACGCTTAACCCACTGAGCCACCCAGCCGCCCCGTTGTTGTTCTTTTTTTGCCTGTTTACCCTGTGCTGTACAAAGGATGGCTAAGCATTTTTCTAATATTTGAGGCAGAGTAGGAGTCAGAAGTTGAACAGTTAGAGATGCTGGCAAGTTCAGAGCCTCATAGTTTTCTGTTCATTTGTGTTATAAGTTAAAATTCAACTTGAATTTGAATTCAGGTTTTGGTTTTTGTGTCTGAGTACTTTCAGAGTACCTCTCTCCCATCCCCCATCCGTGACTCCTCCCTGTTTATTTCTTGGCAGTACTGAAGTTTGAGAATAGGCATGGCTGATTGTAAAGACACAGCTACTTATCTTCTAGCCAATCCAGATATGTTTTTGGATTTACTAGAGGTGGGGTGCTTCCTTTTTTTTAATAATATAACTTCTATTTTTTTTTCTTATGAAATAAAACCTATTGTAAAAAATACAGACAAGTTAAAAAAAAAGTAAAAATTTCAGGAGTTCTCACCACGCATCTGTTGGTACTGTTATCATTTTGATGTATGTTCATCTAGTTAGTTATTCATTTATTTATTTTAGGTTTTTTTTTTTTTTAAGATTTTACTAGAGAGAGTGAGAGAGCGAGCACAAGCGAGGTGAGGGGTAAAGAGAGTAGCAGACTCCCCGCTGAGCAAGGAGCCCTGTGCGGGGCTCGATCCCGGGACCCTGGGATCATGACCTGAGCTGAAGGCAGACGCTTAACCAACGGAGCCACCCAGGCGCCCCTTAGTTTTTTTTTTTAATTAAAAATTTTTTTTTTAGTAATCTTTACACCCACCCAGGATGGGGCTCAGACTCATAACCCCGAGATCAAGTGTCACATGCTCTTCTGACTGAGCCAGCCAGGCCCCCCCTCAGCCAGTTACTTACTGAATAAAAATGAAATGATATAGTTTTTCCCCAATTTTTTTCATTTTATGAAGAATAATTTATGTTATATAGTATTATTTTAGAGTTATATTTAAATATGTTTTTTGTAAGTACAGAGATAGGTAAAGAAGGCAAATGGTCCATATTATCCTGTAGCAATATTTTAATTGATGTATTGTACTCTATTATATAAATATACTATAAAAACTACCTCTTTTATGTTGGATGTTAGGTGGTTTCTGACTTTTTGCTATTTTTAAGAGTTCTGTAGTAAACATCTTTGCACGTATACATGATTATTTATTTTAGTTGCTTCTTTTTATTTTTACTTTTGTAGTTGGTCTCTATTACTGCTTTAGCAACCTGTCTGATGCCCGGATTTTCATCATCATGTATGGTGTGACCAGCATGTACTTTTCGGCTGTCATGGTGAGGAATGCCCTCAGTCATAGCATCAGTACTGCCCCTGACTCTGAGGGCCATGGCAGGATTCAGAATGTACTGATGATTGTGCAGATGCTTTCCTCGGAGCATTTGAGGGGCTGAGTTGTAAAGCTGCTCACTGTTGCTGCTCCTTCTCAAGGATGTGTAATGGGCTCATACGTTCTGCTTGTGTGGCCCAGCCTTCTTGGATTCATAACCTTGTATCAGGAAGGGGCACGTATACTCCGTTGGAGAAAGCGTCTGTGGGCAGGTTTCTTCCCCTCTCTTTCTGCATGTCTTAAGAAAGGAGTTGACATTTTTTCCTTAAAGCCCTGGGAGGATTGCCAAGTGTTAGATTGTTGAAAGTGGAGAGATTTTATATTTTGTAGTAAAACAGTGTTTCTTAAACCATAGTTAAATACATTTTTTTTTTTAAGATTTTATTTATGTATTTGACAGAGACACAGCAAGAGAGGGAACACAAGCAGGAGGAGTGGGAGAGGGAGAAGCAGGAGGGAGCCTGACACGGGGCTCGATCCCAGCACTCTGAGATCATGACCTGAGCCGTAGGCAGACGCCCAACGACTGAGCCACCCAGGCGCCTCCCATAGTTAAATACATTCTTCAACATATCGTTATTTGGGGACACATATACATATATACATATATAACTGAAAATAGTTTAAGGAATGTATACTTCTACTGTAGATATATCAAGTATTTTCTCATATTTTTTTATTGAGAAATCATGTTTGTTGAAAACCACTGAACTGATGTCATGATGTACTAATAGGTTGTAATTTGTAAAACGCTGATTGGACTATTTTTGTTTGCTTCCTGTCTCTTGTAGGTCCGTTTAATGCTAGTGTTGGCACCTGTTATGTGCATTCTTTCTGGCATTGGAGTCTCCCAGGTGCTGTCCACTTACATGAAGAATTTGGACATAAGTCGTCCAGACAAAAAGAGCAAGAAGCAACAGGATTCCACTTACCCTATTAAGAATGAAGTGAGAATTAAGCAACGCTAAGAACAGGCTTGGGAAACTCTGTGTGTATGTGTGTGTTTGTGTGTGTGTGTATCTATTTTTTGAGTGAGGGAATAGAATGTTGTCATAGTGGTCAGAGTGAACTCATATAGCCCCTGACTTGTTTTGATTCATTTCATCTATATTGTGTGTAAGAAGCTGTTCTGAGTTGTGAAATTTAATTTGCTTTATATTCTTCCTTGTTTAGGTGGCAAGTGGGATGATACTGGTCATGGCTTTCTTTCTCATCACCTATACCTTTCATTCAACGTGGGTGACCAGCGAGGCCTACTCTTCTCCCTCCATTGTGCTGTC
This sequence comes from Zalophus californianus, assembly GCF_009762305.2. Classification (NCBI taxonomy): domain Eukaryota; kingdom Metazoa; phylum Chordata; class Mammalia; order Carnivora; family Otariidae; genus Zalophus; species Zalophus californianus. Next base: position 21,241,572 of record NC_045605.1, read on the forward strand.
TGCCCGTGGTGGGGATGGCAGTAGGATCATTTTTGATGACTTTCGAGAAGCATACTATTGGCTTCGTCACAATACTCCAGAGGTAAAAATTTGGGAGCGGTGGGATTGAGGGGTATGGGGAAGTGGGAGACGTTTGCTGTGATAGTGATTCAATAGCTTTTAGATGGGTGGAAAGCCTAGAGAAATTGGAACTATAGAACCCTGGTGTTGAATGAGCCCTATAGGTCAGCCTCCATTCAATTCAGGATTTCTTCTGTATCCTTACTGGTAATCATCTACACTCTGACAGCGTGGTGGTTTTATCATGAGATAGACCACCCCAATTATAAAAGAAATCAGAAAATAGAAACAAGAAAAAAGATACGGGGGCGCCTGGTTGGCTCAGTTGGTTAAACGACTGCCTTCGGCTCAGGTCATGATCCTGGGAAGATCGAGTCCCACATCGGGCTCCCTGCTCAGCAGGGAGTCTGCTTCTGCCTCTGACCCTCCCCCCTCTCATGTTCTCTCTTTCATTCTCTCTCTCTCTCTCTCTCAGATAAGTAAATAAAATCTTAAAAAAAAAAAGAGAAAAACAAATTTTCCATAAAGTGATCACCTGATGATAAGCACTTTTAACATTTTGGTTTATAACTTTTAAGAATTTGAAGTGATTTTCTTGCAGTAGCAGTAGCCCTTCTGAGTTAGACACTTGATGAAAGCTGTAAGAACTTCTTAGTTCTTGTCCATTATATTCTGTGGTTTATATTCCCCCCCATCTTGATATTAACTGCTTTTTGTGTATTGCTAAAGATCATTTATTTAATATAATTATCTGATGACACCAAATTATTTATTTGGAAATATTACCCAGGCCCTATACCTACCATCGTTTTATGCTTGTTTATATAAGGTGATCTGAGATGAAAGTATTGGGAATGTTGAATTGTATAATTTGCACTGAGATTCCATGATTATATTATAAATGTAGGACCAAGTGCCAAGATTTATTTTCTGGTTAGGCAGTGCCTCACTTACTATCAGATGCCTTTCCAGTTCTTCTCTTGTACTTGAATTTTGGAGGCAGCGAGCTTATTTTCATTTCCTGTTCTTCTTTCAGGATGCGAAGGTCATGTCATGGTGGGATTATGGCTACCAGATTACGGCTATGGCGAATCGGACAATTTTAGTGGACAATAACACATGGAATAATACCCATATTTCTCGAGTAGGGCAGGTAAAGTGAAGGGATCATTTGAGTGTTTGGCACACAGGATCTAGTGGGGAATATTTCTCTCTGAGGGATCATATGACTTAGAATTTTGCTCTGAGAAATGTGCGTTTATTTTTCTAGGCAATGGCGTCCACAGAAGAAAAAGCCTATGAGATCATGAGGGAGCTTGATGTTAGCTATGTGCTGGTCATTTTTGGAGGCCTTACTGGGTATTCCTCTGATGGTATGTACTTGATTCTAACTATAGGTCAGAGATTCTAAGAAAACTACACGAATCTCCTATTTTTCTGGTCTTTTTTTTTTTCAATAATATCAACATACTTTCTTGGTTGGGAAAGTTCCTAAGTATTTGCAACTTCAGGGTTTATATGTTTGGATTTTTTTTTGGCAACAAGTAAGAGGTAAAAGTAAATAATTCTCATATAGGTATGGCATGCTGTAATTGTCTAAAGACCTAGGAGTAGTTCCACACCAGTAAGCAAAGAACATAAAGCTTAGCTGAACCTACTGTGGTGTTCATTTCACAGTATATATAAATCGAACAAACAAAAAGTAATAGCAAAGTAAAATACAATGTGAAAAAAAAGAACATAAGGCATCTGAAAATGAACTTAAGAATTAGCATTTCTAGTGGGTTTAAGCCATAGATTCATATGCCAGTTTAAAATATTTCATATTTGTGTGTGTGTGTGTGTGTGTGGCATATGTTACCATGTTCCCTACGATTAATAGCAAAACCATGTTTTTTTTTTTTTTTTAAGATTTTATTTATTTATTTGACAGAGAGAGACACAGCGAGAGCAGGAACACAAGCAGGGGGAGTGGAAGAGGGAGAAGCAGGCTTCCTGCGGAGCAGGGAGCCCAATGTGGGACTCGATCCCAGGACTCTGGGATCATGACCTGAGCCGAAGGCAGATGCTTAACGACTGAGCCACCCAGGCACCCGCAAAACCATGTTTTTAGAAGACTTGTCAAAATGTGGTTCTCTGCCTTAAAAAAACTTTTTTTTTTTTTTAATTTTATTTATTTATTTGACAGAGAGAGACACGGCGAGAGAGGGAACACAAGCAGGGGGAGTGGGGGAGGGAGAAGCAGGCTTCCCGTGGAGCAAGGAGCCCAATGCAGGGCTTGATCCCAGGACCCTGGGATGATGACCTGAGTCAAAGGCAGACGCTTAACAACTGAGCCACCCAGGCGCCCCTACCTTAAAAAAATTTTTAAAAAACTGAAGCAATACCTTATTTTTACTTGAAAATGTGAAACACTTTTGAAGGTTTATAATAAAAAGTGGTAGATACTACCCAGTCCCCAAGACTAAATTCCCTATGATACCAGTTTCCAGAGGCAATTATTTCTTCAGTTGTTCCTTTTAGTACTTATGTTCTTATTTCTAAAAATATGTATATTCCCTATTCATTGATCATTTTATTTATTTATTTATTTATTTATTAAAGATTTTATTTATTTGTTAGAGCATGGGCAAGAGAGAGTGAGCGAGAGAGAGTGAGCAAGGGTACAAGCAGGGGGAGCTGCAGGCAGAGGGAGAAGCAGGCTCCCCACTGAGCAAGGAGCCTGATGCGGGACTCGATCCCAGGACCCTGGGATCATGACCTGAGCTGAAGGCAGACGCTTAACCAACTGAGCCACCCAGGCGTCCCTCATTGATCATTTTAGATATGCCATATCAACTTATAATTGTAGAGAAGAAATTTTGTCCTTTTTATCACTCCCCACTTCCTCCTTTTCCTCTTGATTCTTCTTAGTGGGGTCAATTTTTAATTTTTGGTTAAATCCAGATAAAGTATTTTCAAAATCATGACTATGTAAACATTCATTGCTGAGTCAGCCAGTATACCATGGTTACATTCTTACCTAAAATAACTTTTGTTTTCCTGCAATTAATAACTACCTCATATTTTTTTCTTAATTTTCTTTGAATATATGACTGCTTCTTAGAGATGTTTAAATTTTAGATTATGTGTCTCTATATATAGTACATATAAAGTGCCAAGTATAAAGTTAGAAGACTGGTTTCCATGTGTGTCTTGTACAAGCAGAGGAAGAATGATGATGGCAAGGGCGTGTATCCACAGACTTAAACTTTCATGATTGTACCAGCACTGTTTGTGTATAATCATTTATAGGTTTTTCTAGTAGTCACAATTAGCCAAATACTACAGAAAAGTATTTGTGTATGTATATATGTATATGTATTTTTATATATATGAATGTATACATTATATGTATTAGAAAGAGATAATTTCTCAAAATCTTAGCAGTAACCACTGTTAAATAACCACTTTCAGTCAGTCAACCTTTTATTGCCTACAACGGTGCACAGAAGAAGTATGTTTAATGCTGGCATAAAAATGAATGTCATTATTTGGATTACATTGTAGTTTTTTTCTGTGAAATTAAGGAAAGTAGCATGTGAGACATCTGACAAAGTAACTTAACATTAAAAGAAAGTGCTAAGATGAAGAGGTTTCAATTGTACAAATATTTTTAAAAATTTTTTTAAAAGATTTTATTTATTCATTTGAGACACAGAGATAGAGAGCATGAGCACAGGGAGAGGCAGAGGTAGAGGGAGGAGCAGGCTCCCCGCCGAACCAGGAGCCTGATGTGGGGCTTGATCCCAGGACCCTGGAATCATGACCCAAGCTGAAGGCAGACGCCCAACCATCTGAGCCACCCAGGTGCCCCAATATTTTTTTTTAAAGATTTTATTTATTTATTTGACAGAGAGAGATATAGCTAGAGAGGGAACACAAACGGGGAGTGGGAGAGGGAGAAGCAGGCTTCCCGCAGAGCAGGGAGCCTGATCCCAACCTGGGCGGAAGGCAGACACTTAACGACTGAGCCACCCAGGTGCCCCTCAATTGTACACATTTTTAAAGTGAACTTTGCATTGAACATTTTTAAAAATTGTACACATTTTTTAAGTGAACTTTGCATTGAACATTTTTAAAAATGCAGATTTGTAAGCATATAGCATGATCAGTTTCCACAAGGGGAGCGTATCCATGTAACTAGCGCCCAGATCAAGAAACAGAACATTACCAGTGTCCTAGAATTCTTCTTCATACATCCTGCATCTGCCCCCCCCAATCTTCTAAGGGTGACCACTGTCTTGGCTTCTAATGCCATTTGTTTGTTTTTTAAACAGATTTATTGAAGCATTTTAACATATTGTACACTGTGTATATTTAAAATCTGTAATTTGGTAAGTTTTGACATTAATACATACCTACCTGGGTAGTTTTGCCTGTTTTTGAATTTTATAAATGCAGTAGTATCATATGTACCCTTTGTTTCTGGCTTGTTTGGTCAGTATTGTGTTTGTAAGATTCATTCATGTTGCAGGTCATAATAATTTCTTAATTCTCAGGGCACCTGAGTGGCTCAGTTGGTTAGGCGTCAGCCTTCTGCTCAGGTCATGATCCTGGAGTCCCGAGATTGAGTCCCACATTGCATTCTCTGCTTGGCAGGGAGTCTGCTTCTCCCTCTGCCCTTCATCCTGCTCTGTCTCTCTAATAAATAAATAAGATTTTTTTTTAAGATTTTATTTATTTATTTGACAGAGAGACACAGCGAGAGAGGGAACACAAGCAGGGGGAGTGGGAGAGGGAGAAGCAGGCTTCCCACGGAGCAGGGAGCTTAATTCTCATTCCTGTGTAGTATTCCATTGTGTGAATATAGCATAATATATGCATTTTATTTTTTATTTTAAAGATTTTATTTATTTATTTGACAGACACCGTGAAAGAGGGAACACAAGCAGGGGGACTGGGAGAGGGAGAAGCAGGCTTCCCGCTGAGCAGGGAGTCCGATGTGGGGCTTGATCCCAGAACCCTGGGATCATGACCTGAGCTGAAGGCAGATGCTTAAGGACTGAGCCACCCAGGTGCCCCTATTTTTTATTTTTTTTGAAGATTTTATTTATTTATTTGAGCGAGAGAGAGAGAGAGCACAAGCTGGGGTGGGGGAGAAGCAGAGAGAGAAGCAGACTCCTGGCTGAGCAGGGAGCCCAATATTGGGTTCAATCCCAGGACCCTGGGATTATGACCTGAGCTGAAGGCAGATGCTTAACCAGCTGAGCCACCCAGGTGCCCCAATGTATGCGTTTTAGTGTTGATGGGTTCAGTTTGGGGCTGTCACAAATGATGCTCTTGGGCGCCTGGGTGGCTCAGTTGGTTGGGCGACTGCCTTCGGCTCAGGTCATGATCCTGGAGTCCCGGGATCGAGTCCCACATCGGGCTCCCTGCTCGGCGGTGAGTCTGCTTCTCCCTCTGACCCTCTTCCCTCTCGTGCTCTCTATCTCTCAGTCTCTCTCAAATAAATAAATAAAATCTTTAAAAAAAAAAAAAAAAAGGACAAATGATGCTCTTATGAACATTATCGTGCTTGTCTTCTGGTGAACATATATATAATGTTAATAATGGAATTGCTAGTTTAGAAGGAATGTATGTGTTCAGCTTTAATAGGTACTGGCAAAGAGATTTCTCAATTTTTTTTTTTTTTTTTTTTTTTAGATTTTATTTATTTATCTGACAGAGAGAGAATGAGAGAGAGCATGAGAGGGAAGAGGGTCAGAGGGAGAAGCAGACTCCCTGCTGAGCAGGGAGCCCGATGTGGGACTCGATCCCAGGACTCCAGGATCATGACCTGAGCCGAAGGCAGTCGCTTAACTAACTGAGCCACCCAGGCGCCCCCTGGCAAAGAGATTTCTAAAGTGGTAGTACCAATTTACATTCCTGCCAACAGTATTGTTGGTTGTTCTGTATTCTTGCCTAACTCTTGGTATTACAAATCTTTTTCATTTGTGTCTGTATGTGGTGGTAATACAGATGTTCTAATGAAGATGGAGAAACTGTTCCCTCATAATCACTTGGTTATGTAGGACTATAAAAATGTGACAATCAGATTTAGTTAGGTCAAATTGATGCCTAATTGTGAGAATGATAGCATAGGTTAAGTTTATGTAAAGAAAGACTCAGACAGAACACCTTAACAGAGAAAAGCTTTCTTTGGACATTGTGCTATGTTTTTGAATTGTTGCAAGAGTAGTGATTGGACAATTTCTCTGATCTATATATGGAAGCTAGACTTAAAAAAAAAATAAGATAACCACTGAATAAAGAACACTCATTATCTAAATTTATGAAAACATGCATGTGAAAATCATGAAAGAAGTATTGTTTAATTTTCTCATATTGAATTTATTTCTCAAGTTCAAATGATTAGGCTTCATTAGTTGGAATTCTGAAAAACTCAAGAGGTATTGTATGATGAAAAGGAGTGAACCCAAAATCCAGAGGTTGTTGCTATTATTGTTATTTAAACATGGTAACATTCCAGGTGGTGCCTTTTGTGAATACTTTTTAACATTTTAAAAGTAGCTTCTCCCTCCCTTCCTCCCTCCCTTTTTCTCCCTTCCTGCCTCCCTCTCTCTCTCCCCCTTTCAGTCTTTTACAAACACACACAGACACATGGACAAATGTGCCCCAGAACAGCTACTGGTATTGCGTTGATGGCTAATCCTCTCTTCCCCCCTGCCCTAACTCATTTTCAGTCATTATTCTTGCCTCTCCTGAGTCTATTAGAAAAAAAAACCACCACATCATGAGGCACCTGGGTGGCTCATTCGTTAAGCGTCTACCTTCGGCTCAGGTCATGATCCCAGGGTCCTGGGATAAAGCCCCGCATCGGGCTCCCTGCTTGGTCGGGAGCCTGCTTCTCCCTTAACCTACTCCCTCTGCTTGTGTTCCCTCTCTTGCTGTGTCTCTCTCTCTCAAATAAATAAATAAAATCTTTAAAAAGAAATAAAAATGCACACAAAATTTTTGCCCTGAACATGATTCTAAAATGTTGTGAGCATTTTTTAAAAAAGATTTTATTTATTGGGTGCCTGGGCGGCTCAGTTGTTAAGTGTCTGCCTTCAGCTCAGGTCATGATCCCAGGTTCCTGGAATCCAGCCCCCCATCGGGCTCCCTGCTCCATGGGAAGCCTGCTTCTCCCTCTCCCACTCTCCCTGCTTGTGTTCCCTCTCTCAGTGTCTCTCTCTCTCTATCAAATAAATAAATAAAATTAAAAAAAAAGATTTTATTTATTTGAGAGAGAGACAGAGCACAAGCAGGGAGAGGGGCAGAGGGAGAAGAACAAGCAGACTCCCCACTTAGCGGGGAGCCCCAACAAGGGGCTCAATCCCAGGACCCTGAGATCATGCCAGCCAAGTTAGATGCTTCACTGACTGAGCCACCCAGGCACCCCTCTTGTGAGCATTTTTATGCTAAGTGGTACCAGTTCCAAAAACAACATTTTCTAAAGGGATTAACATGCATTTGGGTATAAAAATTGTATTGCATTTATTTATTTATTTAATTTTTTAAGAAGATTTTATCTATTCATTTGAGAGAGAGTACAACAGGGGGAGTTGCAGAGGGGGAGGAAGAAGCAGGCTCAGCTAAGCCACCCAGGTGCCCCATGTACTGCTTTCTTTTTTAAAGTTTCATTATTTCATGGTCATATCTCATGTTTCTTAAATGTTCTTAATTTAAACTTCCTTGAGATGTTGCGTCATGGACAAGATTTTGCCTTTTTGCAAGTCATGTTTATTTCATGTTACTCATTTTCTATTAAATGCTTATACAGATCTAAAATAAAATATTTAGATCTGATGATAGTTCAGACTCTCTTGTCCGAGTTTGATACAACACTGCCCTTTAACTTTCCCCTTTTGTGTAGGCAACAGAATCTTTGAGTGGTGGCCTGTCCTTCATGCAGTTGCTGTTACTTTTTACTTCCCCTTCTTTTTTTTATTTGAAATTTTTAATAGGAAAGAAAATAAGTAAGGGATTTTATTTTGTTTTTCTAAAGATTTTATTTATTTATTTATTTGAGAGAGAGAGATAGTGAGAGAGAGCATGATGAGCAGGGGGGATATCTTTGATGATCCAGTAGACCAGGGGTCCATTAGACTGCAGCCATACCCATTCATTTCTGTATTATCTCTCTCCCCAGTTTTGAGATATAACTGACATTTGACATTATGTAAGCTTAAAGTTTACAACGTAATGATAAGTTTAGTCAATATTCGTCACCTCACATAGTTAATTTTTTTTCTTGTGATGAGAATTTTTAAAATCTCTTTTAGCAACTTCAAATATATAATACAGTATTGTTAACTGCAGTCATCATGTTGTATATTATGTGCCCAGAACTTAGTAATCTTATAACTAGAAGTTTATCACCTTTGACCACCTTCACCCAGTTGCCCCCAATCCCGCACCCCCAGCCTCTGGCAACCACAAAATCTGGCTTCTAAGTTTGGGTTTTTTTTTTTAAGATTCCACTTATAAGTGAGATCCTACAGTATTTGTCTTTCACTGTTCGACTTATTTCACTTAGCATAACGCTCTCAAGGCCCATCCATGTTGTTGCAAATGGCTGGATTTCCTTTTTATTTTATTTTTTTTCTATGGCTGGATGGTATTCCATGTTACATATGTGAGATAAATATATATAGTAGTTTTTAATTTTTTGAGGAACCTGCATACTGTTTTCTATTGTAGCTGTATCAACTTACGTGCCCACCAACAGTGTATAAGCTTTCCCGTTTTTCCACATCCTTGGCAGCATTTGTTATCTCTTGTCTTTTCTAACAGGTATGAGGTGATATCTCACTGTGGTTTTGATTTGTATTTCCGTCATGATTAGTGATGTTGAGCACTTTTCCATGTACGTGTTGGCCATCTGAATATCTTTGGAAAAATGTCTATTAAGGTCCTTTTCCCATTTTTAATCAGATTATTTGGGGGTTTTGTTATTGAGTTCTATGAGTTCCTTATATATGTTGGCTATTAATCCCCTGTGTTAATACATGGTTTGCAGATATTTTCTCCCATTCCATAGGTGGCCTTTTCATGTTGCTGATTGTTTCTTTTGCTGTGCACTCTTCCATTCTTACAGCTTATCAGGTTTTTGCTTCAGACATAACGTTCAGGAAGCTACAATCTCAGTACTCCAGACACTACACTACACGAGGAAAGCAGTATTATATATGGAATGCTTACTATGTGACAAATGGTATACGAAGTGCTATACATGCTCTTACTCATAACTCTGTTGTACATACTCTCCTTTTTCTATCTGAAGCTCAAGAGAGGTTAAGTAACTTGTTCAGGGTCATTCACCTAGCATTGGCAATGCTAGAATTCAAACCCTGGCTGTTTAGATCCAGAGTCTGTGTTCTTAAGCAGTGAGATATCCCCTGGAACCCTTCGCTGTAGTGCAGTAGGAACCTTTTTTCCTACAGATCCATAATACATTTTTTTTTTAAGATTTTATTTATTTGACAGAGAGAGACACAGCGAGAGAGGGAACACAAGCAGGGGGAGTGGAAGAGGGAAAAGCAGGCTTCCTGGCGATGCAGGGCTCGATCCCAGGACCCTGGGATCATGACCTGAGCTGAAGGCAGACGCTTAACGACTGAGCCACCCAGGTGCCCCCAGATCAATAATACTTTTTATACTAACCATCCATTTCCCTAACACTCATGGAGGAGATACAGAGAGTGACATTCTTAGAGAGAGAACCTGAGTTGCTGGTGGTGTCAGTATATATGGACCCTGGTAGTGTGTTTGACATAGAAATGTTGACTTCTCATAGATATGTTTTCGAGGTTTGTAACTTTACAACTGTAGGTCAAGAAGGTAGCATGTTAGTTCTGATAAAGTTGCTTTCTGGGTCTGTGCTGTCTGATAGAAATATAATGCGAGCCACATATATTGTTTTAAATTTCTATTAGTCACATCAAAATAAGTAAAAAGAAACAAGTGAATTTTAATAATTTAACTGAATATATTCAAACATTATTTAACCAAAATATTTTACTCACTTCGTTTTGTTTTGGTTTTGGACTAAGTCTTAGAAATCCAATGTGCACTTCATACTTAACAGCAAATCTTAATTTGGATTAGCCACCTTTTTTTTTTTAATTTTTTTTTATTTTTTTTAAGATTTTATTTATTTATTTGAGAGAGACAGAGAGAGAGCACATGAGAGGCGGGACGGTCAGAGGGAGAGGCAGACTCCCTGCTGAGCAGGGAGCCCAATGCGGGACTCAATCCCGGGACTCCAGGATCATGAACTGAGCCGAAGGCAGTCACTTAACCAGCTGAGCCACCCAGGCGCCTGCCACCTTTTTTTTTTTAAAGAGAGGGAGGGAGGGAGACAGAGCACAAGCAGGGGGTGGGCAGCAGGAGAGGGAGAAGCAGACTCCCCACTGAGCAGGGAGCCCCACATGGGGCTCCATCCCGGGACTCCAAGATCATGACCTGAGCTGAAGGCAGATGCTTAACTGAGCCACCCAGGCGCCCCTGAACTAGCCACCTTTCAAGTTTCAGTAGCTACAGGTGGCTAGTATGTATATACAGCTACTATACTGGACAGCTCAGACCAACTAATAACCTGGAAATAATTTCTGTTGTGACTTAAGTCTGGACCAATAGCACAGGCTTTCAGAAGTCTATAGGAAAAGTTGTAAATTTTGAGGGAAAAGTTTTGCCCCCACATTGTATTTCCTATTTTAAAAAATTAGACTTAAATAGTACCATTTCTCATTAGAAAAATATTTTGAGGGATTTTCTTAGAAATAGTGACTTTTTCAAAGGTCACATCACTGTGTCGTATACTTTAAACTAATATTGTATGTCAACTATACTTTAAAAAAAAGGAAATAAATAATAGCTTTCATTAGGTGATTTAGCTCTAGCAACCTTTGTGACACAGCTGTTCCCTTTCTGCTTTTTTGTAGACATCAACAAGTTTCTGTGGATGGTCCGGATTGGAGGGAGCACGGACACAGGCAGACATATTAAGGAACACGATTATTATACTCCAACCGGGGAGTTCCGTGTGGACCGGGAGGGTTCTCCGGTGCTGCTCAACTGCCTTATGTACAAGATGTGTTACTACCGCTTTGGACAGGTCTACACAGAAGCCAGTAGGTGACTCAATAACATCGGTAATAACAGTAAGAACAGTGATGCTAATACCTATAGTGTTTTTCATCTGCCAGGCACTGCTCTGAGTGCTTTACATCTATTAACTTGTTTGATCCTTACAACAACCCAAAACACAGATACTACTATTATTTCCATTTTATATATGAGGAATTTGAGGTACAAATCAGGTACTTACCTGCCCAAAGTCACGTAACTAGTGGCAGAGTTAGGTTAAACTCAGGCAGTCTGGCTCTGGATTCTGTGATTTTACCCATTACATTTTATTGCCTCTCAGGAAAAGGTATCGCAGTGGAGAGAGGAATGAAAGGGGGATACAGTGATATAAAGGACTTTTCATTTCTTTAAATAAATGCCTGGAGACTAATCTGATTAGGTTAAGTCTTCTGATTTTAATTTCTTGGTATTGCATTAGGGACAATGCTTGAAATGGATGCAGGTCTGATTTCTGATGGGTTCTTCTCTGATTCATGGAGGGGTTACTAGTGTAACACAGAGGCCTCTAGGTAGCAGTCCTCGGGAATGAGGGGCTGGGAAATCAGCCCCCTGTCTTGTAGAAGAGGTGGCCTCCATGGACTTTGTCAAACATCAGCTTGGAGAGGACTTGAATCAGGTTAACACTTGATTTGTCCTAACTACCTGATGTCTTTTTGTGTAGGCCCTACTCTCTAAACAAACTTCAGGCTGAGAAGTAACATTCCAGTTAGTAGATGATTTACCAGATTGATTTCCTCTTAGGAAATCAGCACTGTAGAAAGAAGTGTTTCTCCCTTTTTTTGTCCCTTCTAGAGCGTCCACCAGGCTTTGACCGTGTCCGGAATGCTGAGATTGGGAATAAAGACTTTGAACTTGATGTCCTGGAGGAAGCATATACCACAGAACATTGGCTAGTCAGAATATATAAGGTGAGTAGATGCTACACTGAGAAAGCAACTCTCATGTTTGTGGATTGGTTCTAGTGCTAAAAAATGGGCCACATATTTCTAATATAGGGACATTTCTAATGTCAGAAAAGTAGCTTTTACAACTCAGAATGTTACTATTTTTATTTCAGATTGTTCTTCAAGAGTAGACACCCTAGTCTCCTGTCATTTTCGTTGTGGTTACAGTGATATTTTTCCAGTTGGGGTTGTACTTGATTTGTTGTCGTGATTTTCAGGCCTGGAGGGGAAAAAAAAGAATTGTGTGTGTGTGTGTGTGTGTCTACGTGTGTGCATGTATATGTGCACATGTGTACGCTACATTTTCTTCTCTCCTACTGAAGAATTTATGGCATAGAGTCACACAGAAGTGTGTTATATCTCTTACATAAGAAAAGATTGAGAACCCTTGATTTTTTTGGCTGGTAGATCATTTATACTCCTCCTCAGAGGTACTCCAAAAGGCTAAGCAGAGAGTAGCTAGTCTCAAACCAGTGCTCATTTAGTCACAAAGCCAAATCAGGCAGCAGACCCCAACTTAGTAAAGCTCTTCCAACTTGACCTGATTGTAAATATTAAAATGACATCTTTATGTTGCAGGTAAAGGACCTGGATAATCGAGGCTTGTCACGGACATAAATGTTATGTCCACCTCTGATATGCTTCGCACTGAGCGTCACATTTAGGACACTGAAGACGTTTTTTAAATATGCAGTTTATAAGAACAGAGCACGATGGGATTAGTATTGTCTGGAAGTTTTGCCCTGGGCAGTATGGGCTGGGCCAAATGGAATGATTTTTTATAATTCTGAGCAGGTTACCAAATGAAATGTCATGGCTTTACTTTGGTCAATTAAAGGGGGGACCTTTTTTTTTAAATGTGCCTTATTTGTTTTGACTTATGACTGATTTGAGAAAGGCAAAAATTTGTGCTGGGCTGATAGAAGGACGAAAAGTAAACCTCATCCATGCTTTTAGCTCCCTAAATGAGCCACGTGGGGGCATTCTGTCTTTCTCAAATCAGGAACACCATCAAGGACTAGCTCACATCCCACTTGTACAAACAGTTTTGTCATTTCAAAAATTGCAGCACCTAACACAATGCTTTGCATATAGTGGGTGCTCAGTAAACTTTTATTAAATGAATAAATGTTTGTGGAACTAGGAGTGCTGTTTCTGGGCAGGAAAGTCAGCTGTATTGCCATCATGTCTCGGTTTCAATATCTCTTGTCATTAGAGGCTCTTTGCTTTTATGAGGGACAGAAGGTGGCTAACCACACCTGATCTCACCAGTATTCTTTGGGACTAGCTAGGTTTTTTGTTTTTGTTTTGTTTTGTTTTGTTTTTGAGCAAGAATAAACCAAGTGAGACTCAGTCACTTGAAGTTTTGAAGACTCAAGGCAGACAGTGAAATTGTTCTCAATGGAGAAGATGAAACTCCTCCAATATTATTTATAGAATTTGATGGTCAGGTGTTTTCAAATCAGCTGAAATATAATCATACATTTCTATTTGAAATCCAGCTTTTCAGTCAGTACTCATTTATTCATGATACAGTAAACATCTCTTTGCTCTTTTCCTTTACCTTATATGCTAAAACTCTTGTGATTATTTAAGGGTGAGCTTCTTTCTCAGTCTCAGCTAATAAATATGTGGCCCATGTTGTTATTATATACGACTAATAAACTCAGTGATCTGGTTTTGAAGCCCTTGCCAAATAAGCTACAAATTAGAAGCGGGGGGGAATTGCTATTAGCAAGTACCTGGAGACAGTGCTAGCCTGACTGCAGTAAGGGGGAAGAGAAACTTAAAAAAATTTTAACTCAAAGTACAGTAGTTCCATCAATATTCAATGTCAGGACAAATAGCCTTATATTCAGTACAGCAGTACACTGTATGTATTTTACAACATAAGACATATATCAGTGATGTATCCCTAAGTCATTAAACATACAAGATAACTGTTTAGTGTTACCTGTTTAAGAAACAGGAGCAATTACATGACTTTTAGGTAAGTCATAATGGTGCCCCTAAAGGGTATGCTCAGGTATTCTTGTATACCCAGGAAACTTAACCTTCCAAACCAATTTATATACTAAGTGCTTGACCTGTGGGTGAGATTCAGATTGGTGTAAGATTTAATTTGCTATATGTAAATATATTACTTGATTTTTATACAGAATTTCTCCCTAGTGGAAGAGGTTATTCCGAGCTTGTTTTTTTTAACCAATATGAGCAGTACCAGGTTAAGATTGTTAGTGATCTTCCTCAGAAGCATATATGGAATAATCACTATAGTTGTTAGTCTTAATGATTTTAATTTTGTTACCTTCTAGGCTACATGAAGGTATTTTTTTTTTAAATTTACTTTTCACTTTCATTGTCCTAGTGCATTTAGTGTAAGAAAAATCACATAGCTCTAAAAAAGCAACAACACTTTTTCACCCCCCAGAGACAACCACTTTCAACTCTGCTGATTCTCATATTACTTACCTCCTTATCATTAAATAATTTGCTTTATTTTGCTATGTGTTGGTTTTCAATTTTAGGTATCATCTGATGACTTGGTGGTGTAGAAACTGAGGGTGTAGCTCTTTCACCAGTCTGTGATTCCCATGGACACACATATTCTTACCATCTTACGGTTCAATCATAGTTATGATTTAGATTAGATCACTTATGATTTAGATTAGATCAATATTTCTTACCTTATGGTTTTCTACAACTAGGCCATGTGGTTACTCTTTTTTTCCGACATAACTTTTTGGGGGAGGGTTTTTTTTTTTTTATTTGTATTTTGTTCCTGATGCTCATTTTTCCCCAAACTCTCCTTCATTTGTAACAGCATCCTTTCAATATGTTCAGACTTGTTAGGTATTCATTCTTAGAGAGGTCTTCTGTTTTGATATGTTCTAGTTTGGACTGGTTTACATTCTAGATTTGCTACCCAACCTGTTGGGTTGGTGTATCCTTTCACTGTCATATTGTGTTAATATCCTAACTTCCTTCTTAACACCTCTACCTACCTTCCTGAGAAAAAACAGGTGGGAGATAAATTTCTTGAGATCTTGCATGTCTCTTTGTCACACTCAGATGATAGGTTAGCTGCATACAGAGTTCCAGGTTGGGGATAACTTTTCCTTAGAATTATTTTGAAGGTATTGGCCCATTGTTTTCTGTCTTCTAAATGTTGAGAAGTGCAGTGCTATTATTTTTTTCTTTTTTAAAAAAATTTTATTTATTTGAGATAGCACAAGCCAGGGGACAGGAGAGGGAGAAGCAGGCTCCCCACTAAGCAGGGAGCCTGGATCATGACCTGAGCTGAAGGCAGACTCTTGACTGAGCCACCCAGGCGCCCTTGCAGTGCTATTCTGATTCTTAATTTTTTTGTATGTGTCCATTCCTCTAACTCCCACCCCAGACCTATTAAGATCCTATCTATGTAATGTTTTGAGATTTTACCAATGATACACTCGGAAATGGGTCATCCATTGTGCTGGGTACTTTAAAGTATGGAAAATCAAGTTCTTCGGTTCTGGGAAATTTTCTTTTTTTTTTTTAAGATTTTATTTATTCATGAGAGACAGAGGAGGAGAGAGAGAGAGGGAGGGGGAGAGAGAGAGAGAAGCAGAGGGAGAAGCAGGCTCCCAAGGAGCAGGGAGCCCGATGCGGGACTCGATCCCAGGACCCTGGGATCATGACCTGAGCCGAAGGCAGACGCTTAACCATCTGAGCCACCCAGGCGCCCGAAATTTTCTTTTCCTAATTGTGTATTCCCACAGCTTCTCTTTCTGAAAATTAAGTTACTTGGTTGTTGGACTTACTGGGTTAGTCTCCTGATAGTCTATATTTACTTTTCTGTTTTCCACCTTTATCCTTCCTTCTGGGACATTTCCGAAACTTTTTTTTTCTAACCTGGTTTCCTTTTTTTCTGCTGTCATTATTTTTTTTTAATGTCCAAAAGCTTTTTAAAAATGTTCCTTTAATATCTTTCATATTAAAGACCTTTTCAAATTCTTGGTTGTCTGCTCTTTTTAGAGAGTGGGGCCCAAAAAGTGGATTGGAAGGTCTGTTTGGGGTTGGGCTCACTAAACGTGGGCCTCTCTCCCGTGATCTGGCTGAGTTATCATATTGTTACATAGGAACATATTTCTGTTATATAATTGTTTACATAGGCGATCCCTGATACTAGTATTTTTAGATCTTTCATGTAGGTAAGATTCCCTCAAGAAGGCTTGTATGAGTATATACTCTTAGGGATACGAGGCCAGCTGGCAGATTTCTGGGAGTAAGGTGGGGCAAGAAGGCTTCGAGTTTCAGCCTGATACTGATTGTGCCTGATACTCTCCAGTTAGGATTGGGTTTACCCTCTCAAGTCTTGTACCAGCTTTGGGGAGGAGCAGTTAATTGGGTACACAGAGGAGGGAGGGGTTCCAAGGTTCTTTAGGCTTCTTACATAGTCTTTCAACATATCCTCTTTTTAGCCCCACCTTCACCTCCACATTCTATTACCTGGAGTCACTAATCAAACGAGCCTTTTGGGAGTTCTGTGATATAAACCAAGTTGCTTTCCTTTCCTATTGATGGCTTTACGATTCATCATTTAAGTTACCACTTATCTGAAATTTTTCAATTTCCAAAATCTTGTTTTTCATACTCCATTCTTGTGGGTTATTGCATTTTACAAATTTACTATTTTTTATTTTTTTAAGATTTTATTTATTTATTCGACAGAGAGAGACACAGCGAGAGAGGGAACACAAGCAGGGGGAGTGGGAGAGGGAGAAGCAGGCTTCCCGTGGAGCAGGGAGCCCGATGCGGGGCTCGATCCCAGGACCCTAGGATCATGACCTGAGCCGAAGGCAGACGCTTAACAACTAAGCCACCCAGGCGTCCCAAATTTACTATTTTTTAATTATTAAATTAAATATTAAATTTTAATATTTACTATTCTAGTAAGGTCTGAGAAGGGAAGAGAGGCTTTTGTGTGCACTGATTCTCTCACATGCTATCTTTAACTGGTGTTCTGCCTGAAATCTGTACCTTTTTTTTTTCAGGCTAAGGTACCTTCACTCCACTCATACACAGAAACTGTGCAGGCCCTCCTCTTCCTTTGTTCATATTCTTGCAGCACGGTGTGCAAATGAGAGAAAACGGAGTAAATGACCTGGAAAACTTTATTACATGAAGCCTAATGCTGACATCACGGTTACAAACTTCTCCAGTAAGCACTCTGAAGTGCTCTGGCCTTTTTTTTTGGTCCCTGACTTTGCTTTAAAACAAGTGTGTGCTTTTTTGATAATACGTACGCTCATTTTACTCTCTTACTAGTATCACAATCAAGAGCTTTATACTCAAGGTATGTGGCCCAGTTTTAAGAACTGGAGAATTTAATGGAGAGGATCTTGACACCTTGAGTTCCCAGTCTAGTTCATTGTCAAAGGGGGAATATCTATAGTTTTTCCACATTATTTTGTTCTCAAGTCCCTTTCCCCAGAATTTTCTTTCCCATTTAAACTGGTTACTCTGCATTTAAAATCTGCATCGTAAAATGAGGCCAAACAGTCCTTTGCCTCCACCTGTTTCTTACACACTAAGAATGAGAAAGCAGGTAGGACTCGGCTATGGAGGTGCTGTTCCCTCAAAAAGGTTGGGAAAAGGTATGGTTTTGGAGCCTGGATACAAGACAGGGCAAAACTGGTTATCCTGACACGCTCTCACCACTACAAAAGAGTAGCTTGCTTCAGCTGGATGCCTTCCACCCACACTGCAGCACAGCCAGTCTTGCCAGTCTTTTTTGGGTGCTTCTCGCTCCCGCCACAAAGTTCTTTCATTGTTCACAGGATCGGTTCGCCAACAGCTGTTCCTAGCTTTTCGGCTCTGAGCTGTACCGCATTTTAAAGTTTCAGAAGCAGCACTTCTGAGTACGATTCGCACAATGCTGCCAGGCCGCTGGGCAAGGGGCTCAGAGGGCCGGGCAGGGGGGGTGTGCAGGTCCAGAGCGGCGCGGAGGGCACGCGAGCACCGCGCAGCCCACATAGCGTGTGCCGGCGTTCGAGGGGGCTTCGGCTCCGCCCAGCAGCCCGAGGGCCGCCCGGCTGCGGGCCACGCGCCGGATACCGGCTCGCGCTTGGGCCCAGAGATCCTTCGCGCTGATGCGCTCGAAAGTTCTTAAACCTCTCCAGCCTGGATCTCCCCTCGACTCCAAACTAACCCGGGCCTCGCCGGCTAACGCATCCGGCGCGCAGCCCGTTATGGCCATCCTTTAAAGCAATGGGACGAAGGGACGCGCGCTCTCCTGCTTTACGGCAAGGGTGCGCGGGTTTGCGACAGCGTGACGCCGGCAGAGTTTTGGCGGGAAAAGCGCTGCATTTGGATTCCTGTGGTGGCGGGCAAAGGACGGCCTGGTGAGGAGGGGCGGCCGGTAGGGTGGGAAAGCAGCCTGTAGAAGGAGTTCGGGGTCTACATTAGTTGGGAGGGGCATGGCGAGAGAAAGTTAGCGGTGACGAGCGAAGGGAATCGGAGAGACTCCCGCTGAGGGGCGGTTTCGGAGGGTGGAGGAGTGTGGGACCGGGGAACCCCGTGGTGGGGGGATTGGAGAGACTACCCCTTTGCCGGCTGAGGACCCCAGCGGTTTGGGCGCCGGCCGTCTAGAGTGCCTGCCAAGCCTTCCTTCCGCTTCTGGGGGCAGTTTGGCCCCGCCCCAGGCTCCTCCCGGCCTTTGGGACGGCGTGGGGTGGGTATTGGAGCTGAGCAAGCGGGAGGAGGGGCTGCAGGCGTCCTAGTTAAACTCTGTTCTTCTCCACTAACTCGCAGCCCGTCGCCCGTCTCACCCTCCGTCCGTCCCTAGTCATTCCCCTCAAAGCATATGTGCCCCCAGCTCCTCAGCAGAGCCGCTGCCTTTTCTCAGAGGCCTGAGGAAGGCAGTTTCTGCTTCGTTCTGCGTGGGAATGGGGATGGTGATTTACACCACAGAATGCCAGAATTTAGAATACTTGCTTGTGGTTTAAAGCCTTGGATAAAATACGGATGAGGTGTAAGGGGAAACCAAACTGTTAGTTATATTGAGGGATCATGGCAGATGGTTGACGCTTATCCTCACCCCCATCTTTTCTGGGTTCCTGCCTTTTACAGCCGTGGTCCATCGTGAAGTCATGGCAGTGCCCTTTGTGGAAGACTGGGACTTGGTGCAAACCCTGGGAGAAGGTGCCTATGGAGAGTGAGTTCGAGTCCCTTTACCCTGCCTTCACACTTGCTTTAGATTTCTGTCTGTTGTCTTGAGTACGTATTTGTTGTTTTGGAATTGTTTATTCTAATACAGTGGCATCTTAGAGAACAGATCTTTGCGTTTGAAGTCTACGATTTTTGGAAACTAGAGCCGCACTTTTATAAGGATTAATCCCCCCCCTCTTTTTTTAAAAAAACACTTTCTCTGTAAAGAGCTGGAAGAGACCTGTGAAGTCATTTTCTCCTCCCACATATTCCATCCTGGGATTTAAGCATAGTGGTTAAATGAGCAAATGAACAGACTCTTGAGTCAGACTGCCTCACTTCAGATCTTCACTCACCACATTGGTTTGTGTTCTTAGGCAAACTTCTTCATGTGTGCCTGTTTCCTCAGCTCTAAGGTGACAATAATAGTACCTACCTCTTAGAACAGTTACCACAGACATATGTAGTATGAGGTTAATAAATCTTAGGTAGTGTTATTAAAATTAAATGAATAGAGCATGTGTATATGTGATGTGGCATGGAATTACTGTTACTCCATTTTAGTTTATTTTATCCAGTATTTATTAAATAACCTTTGGATGTACAACATAATGACCTCTTTAGAGCATTATTCATCATACTTCACATTTCAGAAAAGAGTAGTATCTGTTGAGAACATGGCAGAAACTGTTTCCTTGGTTTCTACTGGGTAGAGTAATGAAGGTAAAATTGTTGAGTCATAATTAATCTTTTGAAGTTTTCAAAGAAATCGAATTCAGTTGTCTTCCTTTTCCTTTTTAGGGTTCAACTTGCTGTGAATAGAAGAACTGAAGAAGCAGTTGCAGTCAAGATTGTAGACATGAAGCGTGCCATAGACTGTCCAGAAAATATTAAGAAAGAGATCTGTATCAATAAAATGTTAAATCATGAGAATGTAGTGAAATTCTATGGTCACAGGAGAGAAGGCAATATCCAGTATCTATTTCTGGAGTACTGTAGTGGAGGAGAACTTTTTGACAGAATTGGTATGGAAATAAGCTTTAAGATAACTATTCTACTAAATAAGTTTCTAAATTTGTTTTTTAATCTTGGGTCTGCTATTTGGTCATTGTCCATTCAGAACTGCTTATGCAACAGTGAAATTGGAGTAACTTTTCTTGTTTTTACAAGTTACATTAACACATTAAAGCATATATGGAATCATCAAGGAAAACCTTTTCCCCAAATTGTATATGTGATTTTGGTCAGGATTGCTGTTTTGTAGAGTTTAAGGATGATAAACTAATCTCATGGTGAAGTATCATTAGTGCAATGTATACTCACTATACAGTGATTTTTCTTTATAGACATTCCAGTTATATGAAATCATTACATACATTTACAGAGCCAACATAATAGCATGTTATATTTTTTCTTTATTTATTTAAGTGAAATTAACTTGAGAATTTTCTAGAATTGCTTTGCCTATATTTAGTAAATTCTGTACTTGCTACTTCAATGTTCTATGTAGATTCAAAGGCTTGGTATTGCAGGACTCTGAGAAGTACACAAGAATAATATTATGTGGATCTAAATTTATTATTTAAAGCTGTTGTGTTCATATTTAAAAGCTGATTATTAGACTCTCCAGTATGTATCTCAGGAGAGAGTTCAGTGTAAAAGAAACCAAGAGGTAAAGAGGGAGATCAAAATTTAAATATTTAGTGAAATCAGTTTATATTTGCCCAGGCTTACACTTTGGCAATTACATTTCAGGGGTGGGGAAAATATTGTCAGCATTTGGAAGAAATTAGGGGAGAATTTGAAAGATACCAAATGAATGATGGTTAGTGTATGATAAGCAGAGATTTTCAAGGTATGGCTTCCATTCTTGATTTGGATAGTAGTTTGTTGTTTCTCTCTGTAACTTTCCTGTGATGTTAATTTATTTTTGCCACATAACAGATGGGGAAATGTGAGTTATTAAATATTGTACAAGTTAGTGGACACCAGGGTCTTAATTGTTACCATAAGATTCTGTTTGCCAGAGTACCATCACAAAAGTCTAACCTAATTAGGAGACTGTGGTTGATACCTGATTATGTTTACCTGGCAAACTAACTTTCATTATTAATTCTTACAGAGCCAGACATAGGCATGCCTGAACAAGATGCTCAGAGGTTCTTCCATCAACTCATGGCAGGGGTGGTAGGTACAGTTGTCTCTTTTCCTTTTGCTTAAAATTATTATGAATGAAGTAAGTTACCAAATTTTTGTATGTTTCCCTCTGTTTCTCTTTTAGGTTTATCTACATGGTATTGGGATAACTCATAGGGATATTAAGCCAGAAAATCTCCTATTGGATGAAAGGGGTAAGTTGAGCATTTTGTCACTGCTGCCTAAATTATTTTATTTTATTTTATTTTTTTTTAAACCTAGAGAGAGAGAAAACAAGCAGGGGGAGCAGCGGGCTGAGGGAGAAGCAGGCTCCCCGCTGAGCAAGGAGCCCGATGCAGGACTCCATCCCAGGACCCTGGGATCATGACCTGAGCCGAAGGCAGCTGCTTAACTGACTGAGCCACCCAGACGTCCCTGCCTAAATTATTTTAATCCATAGAAGGCAGGTTCGAAGCTTTTGCATTATTGAAATCTTAGGGCAGAAAATCTGAAAAGTCTAGGAAGTTTGAGAGACTCCATATATTTAGACTTCACAAGTCCTTCCTGATATAGTTGTGGATGAGAGAGAAATCTAACCTAGATGCTCACTAAATGAATAGCTGTATGAATAGTCTTAAAATGACTTTTCAATGAATTAAAGTTTCTGTTGGAATACCCTGGACTTTAGCCTTATCTTGTTTTATTTAATTAGGTAGATAGTTAGTTTGTGTCAAATTTTTATTTAAATTCCAGTTAGTTAACATATAGTGTAATATTAGTTTCAGGAGTAGAATTTTGTGATTCATCACTTACATATGACACCCAGTGCTCATCACAAGTACCCTCCTTAATACCCA
The DNA here is from genome assembly GCF_009762305.2 of Zalophus californianus. NCBI lineage: Eukaryota > Metazoa > Chordata > Mammalia > Carnivora > Otariidae > Zalophus > Zalophus californianus. The sequence goes on from NC_045605.1 coordinate 21,263,932, forward strand.
TCATCCATTTAACCCATCCCCCCACCTACCTCCCCTCCAGCAACCCTGTTTATTCTCTATAGTTAAGAGTCTCTTTTATGGTTTGCCTCTCTTCCTGCCTCCATGTTCATCTGTTTCGTTTCTTAAATTCCACATATGAGTGAAATCATATGGCATTTGTCTCTGACTGACTTATTTCTCTTAGCATAATACTCTTTAGCTCCATCCACCTCATTGCAAATGGCAAGATTTCATTCTTTTGCATGGCTGAATAATATTCCATTATATACCGCAACTTATTTATCCATCAGCCGGTGGACACCTGGGCTCTTTCCATAATTTGGCTATTGTTAATAATGCTGCTATCAACAGCAGGGTGTATGTGTCCTTTCAAATCGGTATTTTTGTATCCTTTGGGTAAATACCTAATAGTGCAGTTGCTGGGCTGTAGGGTAGTTCTGTTTTTTTGTTTTAAGATTTTATCTATTTATGTATTTATTTGAGAGAGCGCGAGTGAGCGAGAGAGTGTGTGTGGGGGGGGGTGGGAGAGGGGTAAGCCGACTCCATGCTGAGTGCAGAGCCCGACTTGGGGCTTGATCTCAGGACCCTGAGATCATGACCTGAGTGGAAATCAAGAGTGGGAGGCTTAACCATCTGCACCACCCAGGAACCCCAGGGCAATTCTATTTTTAACTTTTTGCGGAACCTTCATATTGTTTTCCAGAATGGCTGCAACCAGTTTGCATTCCCACCAGCAGTGCCAGGGGATTCCTCTTTCTCTGCATCCTCACCAGCATCTGTTGTTTCCTGTGTTGTTGACAGGTGTGAGGTGATATCTCATTGTAGTTTTGATTTGCATTTCCCTGATAATGACTGATGTTGAGCACATTTTTGTGTGTCTGTTAGCCATCTGTATGTCTTTGGAAAAATGTCTGTTCGTATCTTCTGCCCATTTCCTAACTGGATTATTTGTTTATTAGGTGATTGAGTTTGAGAAGTTCTTTATAGATCTTGGATACTAACCCTTTATCAGATATGTCATTTGCAAATATCTTCTCCCATTCCAAAGGTTGCTGTTTAGTTTTGTTGATTGTTTCCTTTGCTGTAAAGAAGCTTTTTATCTTGATGAAATCCTAATAGTTCATTTTTGCTTTTGTTTCCCTTGCCTCCAGAGATGTGTCTAGTAAGAAGTTGCTACTGTCGATGTCAAAGAGGTTGCTGCCTGTGTTCCTCTCTAGGATTTTGAGGGTTTCCTGTATCATGTTTAGGTCTTTCATCTATTTTTTTTTTTTAGATTTTATTTATTTTTTTGACAGAGAGCGGGTACACACGAGCACAAGCAGATGGAGCAGCAGGCAGAGGGAAAAGGAAGGGCAGGCTCCCCGTTGAGCAGAGAGCCTGACATGGGGCTTGATCCCAGAACCCTGGGATCATGACCTGAGCCGAAGGTAGATGCTTAACCAACTGAACCACCCAGGCGCCCCTGCTCTTTCATCTATTTTGAATTTGTTATTGTGTATAGTGTAAGAAAGTAGTCCATTTGCGTTTTTTTTTTTTTTTTAATTTAAGAGAGAGGGAGAGAGTATGAGGTGGGGAGGCAGATGGAGAGGGAGAGAGAAACTCAAGCAGACTCCACACTGAGTACAGAGATCTCACGACCTGAGCCGAAACCAAGAGTTGGATGTTCAATGAACTGTGCCACCCAGGCACCCCTAGTTTCATTCTTTTGCATGTTGCTGTCCAGTTTTCCCAACACCATTTGTTGAAGAGACCGTCTTTTTTCCATTGGTTATTCTTTCATGCTTGTTGGAGATTAGTTGACCAGATAGCTGTGGGTCCATTTCTAAATTTTCTATTCTGTTCCACTGATTTATATATCTGTTTTTGTGCCAGTACATACTGTCTTAATGATTACAGCTTTGTAATACAGCTTAAAGTCCAGAATTGTGATGCCTCCAGCTTTGCTTTTCTTCTTCAAGATTGATTTGGCTATTTGGGGTCTTTTGTGGTTCCATACAAATTTTAGGATTGTTTATTCTAGCTCTGTGAAAAATGCTGGTGGTATTTTGATAGGGATTGCATTAAATGAGTAGATTGCTTTGGATAGTATAGACATTTTAACAATATTTGTTCTTCCAATCCATGAGCATGGAATGGTTTTCCATTTCTTCATGTCCTCTTCAATTTCTTTCATAAGTGTTCTGTAGTTTTCAGCATACAGATCTTTTACCTCTTTGGTTTTATTCCTAGGTATCTTACGGTTTTTGGTACAATCGATTCCTTGATTTCTCTTTCTGCTGCTGCTTTATTGGTGTATAGAAATCCAACAGATTTCTATCATTCTTTTTTTTTTTAATCGTAATACATTTATTTCACTTACATCAACCTGATCCATGTGCTCTTAACAATTTTGCTTGGATTGCTCAAGAAGAATTTTTTTTTATTAACATATAATGTATTACTTGTTTCAGAGGTACAGGTCTGTGATTCATCAGTCTTTACACAATTCATAGCGCTCACCATAGCACATACCCTCCCCAGTGTCCATCACCCAGCCATCCCATCCTTCCCACCCCCTCCCCCTCCAGAAACCCTCAGTTTGTTTCCTGAGATTAAGAGTCTCTTATGGTTTGTCTCCCTCTCTGGTTTTGTCTAGTTTCATTTTTTCCTCTTCCCCTATGATCCTCTGTCTTGTTTCTCAAATTCCACATATCAGTGAGATCATATGATAATTGTCTTTCTCTGATTGACTTATTTCACTTGGCATAACACCCTCTTAATTCCATGCACGTCGTTGCAAATGGCAAGATTTCGTTTTTTTTTTTTTAAGATTTTATTTATTTGACACAGAGAGTACAGATAGGTAGAGCGGCAGGGCAGAGGGAGAGGGAGAAGCAGGCTCTCCGCGGAGCAGGGAGTCCGACGCAGGGCTCGATCCCAGGACCCTGGGATCATGACCTGAGCCGAGGGCAGCCACTTAACTGGCTGAGCCACCCAGGCGCCCCAAGATTTCATTTTTTAATTGCTGCATAATATTCCATTGTAGATATGTGTACCACGTCTTCTTTATGCATTCGTCTGTTGATGGACATCTAGACTCTTTCCATAGTTTGGCTATTGTGGACATTGCTGCTATAAACATCGGGGTGCACATACCCCTTCGGATCCCTACATTTGTATCTTTGGGGTATACCCAGTAGTGCAATTGCTGGGTCATAGGGTAGCTCTATTTTCAACATTTGGAGGAACCTCCATACTGTTTTCCAGAGTGGCTGCACCACCTTGCATTCCCACCAACAGTGCAGGAGCGTTCCCCTTTCTCTGCATCCTCACCAACATCTGTCGTTTCCTGACTTGTTAATTTTAGCCATTCTGACTGTTGTGAGGTGGTATCTCATTGAGATTTTGATTTGTATTTCCCTGATGCCGAGTGATATTCAGCACTTTTTCATGTCTTTTGGCCATTTGGATGTCTTTTTTGCAGAAATGTCTGTTCATGTCTTCTGCCCATTTCTTGATTGGATCATTTGTTCCTTGGGTGTTGAGTTTGATAAGGTCTTTATAGATTTTTGGATACTAGCCCTTTATCTGATATGTCATTTGCAAATATCTTCTCCCATTCTGTCAGCTGTCTTTTGGTTTTGTTGACTGTTTCTTTTGCTGTGCAAAAGCTTTTTATCTTGATGAAGTCCCAATAGTTCATTTTTGCCCTCGCTTCTCTTGCCTTTGGCGATGTTTCTAGGAAGAAGTTGCTGTGGCTGAGGTCGAAGAGGTTGCTGCCTGTGTTCTCCTTTAGGATTTTGATGGACTCCTGCCTCACATTGAGGTCTCTCAACCATTTTGAGTCTATTTTTGTGTGTGGTGTAAGGAAATCGTCCAGTTTCATTCTTCTGCATGTGGCTGTCCAATTTTCCCAACACAATTTGTTGAAGAGACTGTCTTTTTTCCATTGGACATTCTTTCCTGCTTTGTCGACGATTAGTTGACCATAGAGTTGAGGGTCCATTTCTGGGCTCTCTATTCTGTTCCATTGATCGATGTGTCTGTTTCTGTGCCAGTACCATACTGTCTTGATGATGACAGCTTTGTAATAGAGCTGGAAGTCCGGATTTGTGATGCCACCAGCTTTGCTTTTCTTTTCTTTTTCAACATTCCTCTGGCTATTCGGGGTCTTTCTGGTTCCATACAAATTTTAGGATGATTTATGCCGTTTTCTTTGAAAAAAGTGGATGGTATTTTGCTGGGGATTGCATTGAATGTGTAGATTGCTCTAGGTAGCATTGACATCTTCACAATAGTTGTTCTTCCAATCCATGAGCATGGAATGTTTTTCCATTTCTTTATGTCTTCCTCAATTTCTTTCATGAGTATTTTATAGTTTTCTGAGTACAGTTTCTTTGCCTCTTGGGTTAGATTTACTCCTAGGTATCTTATGGTTTTGGGCGCAATTGTAAATGGGATCAACTCCTTAATTTCTCTTTCTTCTGTCTTGTTGGTGTATAGGAATGCCACTGATTTCTGTGCATTGATTTTATATCCTGCCACTTTACTGAATTCCTGTATGAGTTCTAGAAGTTTTGGGGTGGAGTCTTTTCGGTTTTCCACATAAAGTATCATATCATCTGCAAAGAGTGAGAGTTTGACTTCCTCTTTGCCGATTTGGATGCCTTTGATTTCTTTTTGTTTCTGATTGCTGTGGCTAGGACGTCTAATACTATGTTGAATAGCAGTGGTGATAGTGGACGTCCCTGCCATGTTCCTGACCTTAGGGGGAAAGCTCTCAGTTTTTCCCCATTGAGAACGATATTCGCTGTGGGTTTTTCATAGATGGCTTTTATGATATTGAGGTATGTACCCTCTATCCCTATAGTCTGAAGAGTTTTGATCAAGAAAGGATGCTGTACTTTGTCAAATGCTTTTTCTGCCTCTATTGAGAGGATCATACGGTTCTTGTTCTTCTTTTATTAATGTATTGTATCACATTGATTGATTTGCGGATGTTGAACCACCCTTGCAACCCAGGAATAAATCCCACTTGATTGCGGTGAATCATTCTTTTAATGTACTGTTGGATTCGATTTGCTGGTATCTTATTGAGAATTTTTGCATCCATGTTCATCAGGGATATTGACCTGTAGTTCTCTTTTTTAGTGGTTCTTTGTCTGGTTTTGGAATGAAAGTAAGGTGGCCTCGTAGAATGAGTTAGGAAGTTTTCCTTCCATTTCTATTTTTTGGAACAGTTTGAGAATAGGTATTCACTCTCCTTTAAATGTTTGGTAGAATTCCTCTGTGAAGCCATCTGGCCCCAGACTTTTTTTTTGGGAGATTTTTGATTATCGATTCAGTTTCTTTGCTTGTTATTTGTTTGTTCAAGTTTTCATGTTTCTAGGAATTTATCCATTTCTTGCAGATTTCCCAATTTGTTGGCATATAATTTTTCATACTATTCTCTTATAATTGTTTATATTTTTGTGGTGTTGGTTGTTATCTCTCTTCTCTCATTCTCATTGTTTATTTGGGTCCTTTCTCTTTTCTTTTTGTTAAGTCTGGCTAGGGGTTTATTAATTTTATTGTTTTGAAGAACTAGCTCCTGTTTTCACTGATCTGTTCTGCTGGGTTTTTTGATTGTTTCTGTATCATTTCTTCTCTAATCTTTTTTATTTCCCTTCTTTTGCTGGCTTTAGGCTTCATTTGTTATTTTTCTAGCTCCTTTGTGTGTAAGGGTTGTTGCTTATTTGAGATTTTTCTTGCTTCTTGAGGCAGGCTTGTGTTGCTATATATTTCCCTCTTATGACTGCTTTTGCTGCATCCCAAAGGCTTTTTCATGTTTTCATTATCATTTGTTTCCATGTGGTTTTTAATTCTTTAATCTCCTGGTTGGGCCATTCATTATTTAGTAGCATATTTTTTTTATATGCCAAAATGAGTAGTAAAAGTACCTCATTTATTGTAATTGTGTAGCAGTCAGTTTTCTTTAGACTAATGCACTGTACAGAACTTTCTGCAATGATCGAAATGTTCTGTACCTCTGTACATCAAGAGTAACTGCTAACCTCATGTGGCCATTGAGCATTCAAAATATGCCTATTGTGACTGAGATGAATTTTTTTTATTAATATATAATGTATTATTTGTTTCAGGGGTAGAAGTCTGTGATTCATCAGTCTTACACAATACACAGTGCTCACCACAACACTTACCCTCCCTAGTGTCCATCACCTAGCCACTCCATCCCTCCCATCCACCTCCACTCCAGCAACCCTAGTTTGTTTCCTGAGATTAAGAGTCTGTATGGTTTGTCTCCCTCTCTGGTTTCTTCTTGTTTCATTTTTTCCTCTCTTGCCCTATGATCCTCTGCCTTGTTTCTCAAATCATTCTTTAGTAGGATGTTTTTTAATCTCCATGTATTTGTGGTCTTTCCAAATTTTTTCTGTGGTTGACTTCAAGTTTCATAGCGTTGTGGTCAAAAAGTATATATGGTATGATCTCAGTCTTTTTGTACGTGTTGGGCCCATTTACGACTCAGTATGTAGTCTGTTCTGGAGAATGTCCCATATGCACTTGAAAGAAATGTGCATTCTGTTGCTTTAGGATGAAATGTTCTGAATATATCTGTTAAGTCCGTCTGGGCCAGTGTGTCATTTGAAGCCATTGTTTCCTTCTTGATTTTCTGCTTAGATGATCTGTCCATTGCTGTAAGTGGGGTGTTAAAGTCCCTTGCTATTATTGTATTATTATCAATGAGTTCCTTATGTTTGTTATTGTTTTATATATTTGAGTGCTTTCAAGTTAGGGGCATAAATATTTATACTTGTTAGGTCCTCTTGTTAGATAGACCCCTTTATTATGATATGATGCCCTTCTTCATCTCTTGTTACAGTCTTTGGCTTAAAATCTCATTCGGCTCGGGGTGTCTGGGTGGCTCAATCGGTTCAGCATCTCGTTCTAGATCTTAGCTCAGGTCTTGATCTCAGGGCCGTGAGTTCAAGCCCTGTGTTGGGCTCCAGGCTGGGTGTGGAGCTTACTTTAAAAAATAAATAAAATAAAATAAAATCTCGTTTGTCTGACATAAATATTGCTACGCCAGCTTTCTTTTGACTTCCATTAACATGATAAATGGTTCTCTGTCCCTTCAGTTTCAATCTGCAGGTGTCTTTAAGTCTAAAATGAGTCTCTTGTAGACAGCATATCCATTCTGTTTTTTAATCCATTCTGACACCCTATGTTTTTTGATTGGAGCATTTAGTCCATTTACACTCAGAGTAATTATTGATAGATATGAATTTAGTTCCATTGCATTACCTATAAAGTTGTTGTTTCTGGAGATTTTTCTCAGTTCCTTTCTAGTCTTTGTTGTTTTTGGTCTTTCTTTCCCACTCAAAGAGTCTCCTTTAATATTTCTTGCAGGGCTGGTTTAGTGGTCATAAACTCCTTTAGTTTTTGTTTGTCTGGGAAACTCTGTACCTCTCCTCTTATTCTGAATAACAACCTTGCTAGCTAAAGTATTCTTGGCTACATATTTTTCCCATTCAGTATGTTGAATATGTCACCACTCTCTTCTGGCCTGCTAAGTTTCTGTGGCGAGATCTGCTGCTAACCTTATTTGTCTTCCCCTGTAAGTTAGGGATTTCTTTTATCTTGCTGCTTTTAGGATTTTTTCCCTTATTTCTATATTTTGCAAATTTAACTGTGTTATGTCTTGGTATTGGCCTGCTTTTGTTGATTTTGATGGGAGTTCTCTGTGCCTCCTGGATCTGGATATCTGTTTCCTTCCCCAGATTAGGGAAATTTTCAGCTATTATTCTCTCAAATAAACCTTCTGGCCCCTTTTCACTCTCTTCTGGGACTCCTATGATACGAATGTTATTATGTTTGATGGAGTCACTGAATTCCGTAAGTCTGCATTTGTGATCTAATATTTTTCTTTCCCTCTTCTTTTCAGCTTCATTGGTTTTCGTAATTTTATCTTTTGTATCACTTATTCATTCCTCCGATTCTTCCATTCTTGTGGTCATTACATCCAGTTGGTTTTAAATCTCAGTTAATTACATTTTTTGTTTTGGTCTGACTAGTTTTTAGATCTTTTATCTCTGAGGTAAGAGACTCCCTCGTGTCTTCTGTGCTTTTTTCAAGTCCAGCTAGTATTCTTGCGATTGTTGCTTTAAGTTCTGGGTCAGGCATATTATTTATATCTGTTTCAATCAGAGCCCTGGCTGTGACCTTTTCTTGTTCTTTATTTTGGGATGAATTCCTCCATCTTGACATTTTGTCTAGGTCTTTATTTTGTTCTGTGTATTAGGAAAGCCTGTTATGTCTCCTGCTTCTGGGAGTAATGGCTTTATAAAGAAGAGGTCCTACACTGTCTAGGGCCTGGTGCTTTAGGAAGTGTCTCTGAGGTATGTGTATGTACTCTCTGGCTGTATTTTGGTTGCTCTTTCCCTCAGGTTAGTCCTCTGCAGAGTTTCTCCTTGCCTGCAGTGGGGAGTGTTTGGACCTTGGCCAGAGTGTGCTGAGTTTTAGCTAGGTGTGTTCTGGTCTGCTTGTTAAAAGAGACCTGATGCTATTTCCACTAGTGCTGAAGCTCCGCAGAACTCTCTTGTCAGTAGACTTGGTGCATGTGGGGGATTTGTGCTGGTCTTCTGAGGGAGCGGTCTGCTGCACCGGTCTCAGGCATACTTGTCTGAGAAAAACAGCACCTTCAGAGCACTGGGTGGGTGAGGCTTGGTATAAGCAGTTCAGGCTACCAGTGTTGGTGCTGTGCTGCTTACTGAAGTTAGTTTATGCTGAGGGGCAGGGGAGAGAAATGGCATCAGCCCCCTCCCTCATCCCTGGAGAGGGGAGTTTGTACCTGCCACTGTCCAGGAAGCCCTCCCAGAAAAGCGTGTGTCCAGAGGAATCCCTCAGATCGCTTCCTTCACCCTGTCTGTGTCTGGGCTGTCTGCCTGCCGGCATCGCAGTGCACCTGTGTTCTATCCCAGGCAGGCTGGCTGAGTTTTAAAACTCCCAACTTTAGGGACCTGGCATGGCATGGACCATAGGATATATGCTTTTTTAATGTGCATGTGGACTTTATTTTTCAGGACTTCATTTTATTTTGTATTTATAGTGTATAAAAACCTTTACGTTACTTAAAACTTAAAAAAACATTTAGACATGGGGTGCCTGGCTGGCTCAGTTGGTAGAGCATGCTACTCTTGATCTTGGGCTTGTGAGTTTGAGCCCCAGGTTGGGTGTAGAGCTTACTTTTCTTTTTTTATAAGATTTTATTTATTTGAGAGAGAGAACACATAAATTGGCAGAGGGGCAGAGGGAGAGGCAGACTCCCTGCTGGGCAGGGAGCCCAATGTCGGGCTCAATCCCAGGACCCTGAGATCATGAACTGAGCTGAAGGTAGACGCTTAACCTACTGAGCCACCCAGGTGCCCAGGGTGTAGAGCTTACTTAAGAAAGTTCAGGCATATAAAAGTTTATTTAAAACACATGTGATATAATAAGATAAAAATACAGTAACTACCTGTGTACCAACCTGGCTTAAAAAATAAAACGTTAGGGTGCCTGGGTGGCTCAGTCAGTTATGTGTCTCCCTTTGGCTCAGGTCATGATCTCAGGGTCCTGGGATCAAGCCCAGCATTGGGCTCCCTGCTGCCCGGGGAGTCTGCTTCTCCCGCTGCCCCCTCCCTGCCCCCCTCCACTCATGCTTGCGCTGTCACAAAAATAAATAAAATCTTAAAAATAAAACAAAAAACATTATACATATGTACATTGCTCAAAGCATCGGTGTTTATAATAGCAAAGAACTGGAAACAACCTAAATGTCTATTCTGTTGTTGATAGGTACAAGTAGTGAAAGTAATGACATGGATATGTTTCGTAGAAGTATTCATACAAGTATGATTCTATTAAATGAAGTTCAGAAATATGTAAAATTAAATATATCAGTTAGAGATACACATGGGGAAAACCACAAAGAAAAAAGAATATATTAAAAATCAGAATGGTGGTCACTTCTGAGAAAGTAGGGAAGGGACTATCTTGAGACAAGTAATTATAGGGGGTTTCAAAGGAAATAGAATGTTCTTAAATTGAGTATTGGATAAGTGGATGTTCATTATATCCTCATATCCTGCATATTATATAAATATTCTTTTGTTCCTATTCAATATTTAACAATAGTTTTTTTAAAAAAGCAAACATTGTGAATATAGTCCAAGCTCTGTGTATTCCTTCACAAATGTATTCCCTTTTTCTCAGAGATAACCACACCCCTCAGTTTAGAATTTATTATATGCAGGTGTTTAACCTGAGTATTATGTTGCAGACATATGGAAACAACAAAATACGAGGAATGTTACAGTTATTCATTAGCATTTTCACTGGTAACTTGGCACTCTTAATCCCAGTGGTTTGTCAAGATTGTGTCATGTATAGCTATTAAAAGGATAATTAGAGGAGCTACCTCCCAATTCAAATGCAGGTAAACATCATCCATGCCTTACATTATTATATTGTGTGGATATACTTGATTTTATCCTCATTTTAGGACATTAAAGTTGTTTCTAGATTTAAAAAGATAGAACAGCAATGTCTGTTCTATAAATTTGTGCACAGGCCCAATATAAAAATTGGGTCGTGTTATAATGGATATTTGCTATGGCACTTGTCTTTTTTTTTCACTTACACCCTATTCCATGTCTGTACTATAGATAGATTTTTTTTTTTTTTTAAGATTTTATTTATTCCGGAGAGAGAGAAAGCAGGGGGAGGAGCAGAGGGAGAGGGACAAGCAGATTCTGCACTGAATGCGGGGTGGACGGTGGACGCAGGGCTTGATCCCACGACCTCAAGATCATGATCTGAGACACAACCAATAGTTGGACACTCAACTGACTGAGCCACCCAGGCGCCCCCCCCCCTTTTTTTTAAATAACAACTTACCAACATAGTTTTCATTGTATACATGTGCAGTAAGATTTTATCATTTCTTTATTGATGGATATTTAAGCTATCTACAGATGATATTGCTAGGAATATCCTTATATTTGTGAATTTTAGGGAGTATTTCTGTGTTTGTGGTCCTGGAAATGGGAATTGCTAGTTCCAAGAGTGAATATTTCAAATTTCCAGATTGTCAGATTGCCTTCTAAAAAGGTTATACCGTTTGACACCTTGGTAATAGGGGGACTTCCCTCCCTCCTAAGATTAGATTAGATTCCCTTGCTATAAGATCTTATAATGCTTTGTATTTTTATAACTTTCGTAGCAGTTGGCTATTGTTAATCTTCAGTGATTTGTGTACCTGCATTGGCTAGCAAAGTGTCACTCAGTTACAGCGGATATTCACTAAGAACAGGATAATTGAAAGCTCTGCCGGCAGTTGTGTGTTAGAGATGGGAAGTTAGAGGAAATTTGCTCTTCTGGTTTATTTTTTGTGCAGAGTTCCTCCTTTTCTAAACTTATCTGCTTTGACAAGAAGTTCTAGTGGTTTGTGGATCTTTAGCTTTGGTACATCTTTACATATTTTCTTCCTGCCAGCTGGGTTTGTTTGCTGCTGAGAAAGTTATGCCTGTCATGTTATTGATGTCTCCTTCCTGCCCTCTGTACAAGTTGATGAAGGTCTTGGCTCGCTTTCAACCGAAGACTAGAGTGTCCTTTTTCCAGAAGGGCAACCCCTTTTGACTCCAGTGTCTTTCTTGAACCTGGTCCAAACTGTTTTGTGTGTTGATGATTTTTCTCTTAATAGAAACAGTGAGGCCTTTTTCTAGTTTTTAGTTATGTGATGATATCTTTTATTTCTTCTTTTTTAAAATTTCTTTTTTGGGGTGCCGTGGTGGCTCAGTCAGTTAAGGGTCTGCTTTCACTCGGGTCATGATCCCAGGGTCCTGGGATAGAGCTCCGCATTGGGCTCCCTGCTCAGTGGGGAGCCTGCTTCTTTCTCTCCCTCTGCCTGCCTCTCCCCCTGCTTGTGCGCGCTCTCTCTCTCTCTATTAAATAAGTAAAATCTTAAAAAAAATTTCTTTTTTGTCATTTTAAGGTAGAAAAGTGCTACACACTTTAAGTAACACCAGTGATTTTCCAATAAAACTTAATTCCTTTAAGTATATCTATTTATAGAACATTTTTATCCAGTGCCATTCATTTTTCCTTTGGTTTAGATAACCTCAAAATCTCTGACTTTGGCTTGGCAACAGTGTTTCGGCATAATAATCGTGAACGTTTATTGAACAAGATGTGTGGTACTTTACCTTATGTTGCTCCAGAACTTCTAAAGAGAAAAGAATTTCATGCAGAGCCAGTTGATGTTTGGTCCTGTGGAATAGTACTTACGGCAATGTTGGCTGGAGGTAAGAGCTGTTTAATTAATCATGATGAAACTCCTGTCCTATGGAAAGCCAGATTTGTTATACCAAAATAAATTAAACAAACCAAGGAAATCCATATTTATATGATAATATTTTTTTTTTAATTTTTTAAAGATTTTATTTATTTGTCAGAGAACACAAGCAGGGGAAGTGGCAGGCAGAGGGAGAAGCAGGCTCCCTGCTGAGCAAGGAGCCCGATGTGGGACTCGATCCCAGGACCCTGGGATCACGACCTGAGCTGAAGGCAGATGCTTAACGGACTGAGCCACCCAGGCATCCCCTATATGATTGTATTTTAATAGTGAACTTATTTATAACTAAGTTGGAACTTTGAATCCCAAAACTTTTTAAAAATGAGGTATGTATAGCTATTAAATAAAATATCACAATAGCAATCTCTTAAGATTCATGTGAATAATTTTGGAAACAGTAGAGCAGAAGTGATAGTTTATCTTTGAAGTGCCTCATATGTCTGTGAGTTGGCATTCTTACTTTGAAAACCATATTGAATTAATTTGGAGGAAACTTAATGGGTTTGTATCATTGACTATTTTCCTTTAAAACTTTACTATATAATAATGTGAACATTCAGAAAACCGGGACTTGTTTCTTTTTTAGAATTGCCATGGGACCAGCCCAGTGACAGTTGTCAGGAATATTCTGATTGGAAAGAAAAAAAGACATACCTCAACCCTTGGAAAAAAATTGATTCAGCTCCTCTAGGTAACTGGGTTATGTTGATTGAAAGTACTGATTTCTTGGATAATGAAGCTTAGTGATGTTTGAATTTTTTCTTATATATATATATTTTTCTTTTTAACTTTTAAATAATCACATAAGTAATATGTGGTCCTTGCAGATAGATTAGAAAATAATAATTTTTTTAAAAAAAGCCAACTGTATAATTCCAGCACTCAGAAATAGCTTCTTTTAATATTTTGATATGCAGTTCTACACTTTGTTGTAAAAATGTATAACAAATATGTTTGTTATGTATGTATATTATTTATAACTATGTATGTTTTTATAGAAAATGAGATCACACTACACATGCTATTTTATAACCTGTTTTTTTGTCTTAATGCTGTAGTCATGGCCATTTTTCCATGACTGTAATTGTAGGTCTACATCATTGTTTTTAAAGGCTGTGATGGAATTTTGCTATGTGGGTATGTTTTACTATAGTCATCCAATTCACTTCTTTTAGAGATTTATATATTTTTTTAAAATTTTTCACTTATGAAAGAGATACGGTGATCATCCACGTAATGCACATACCTTTAAATCATGTAATTAAAAAAAATCCACAAGTGTCAGGAATGTATGCAGTTTTTAATTATTATGGTTTACTTGGCCACATTGCTTTTTTTTCTTCTGTGTTTTATAATTTTTTTAAAATTTTATTTTATTATGTTATGTTAATCACCATACATTACATCATTAGTTTTTGATGTAGTGTTCCATGATTCATTGTTTGCGTATAACACCCAGTGCTGCATTTAATACATGCCCTCTTTAATACCCATCACCAGGCTAACTCACCCCCCCACCCCCCCAAATTGCTTTTTTAGAAAGTTTGTACCATTTCATCACAATCTCATTAGTTAATATTTAAAAAAATTTTTTTAAAGATTTTATTTATTTGTTTTTAAAGATTTTATTTATTTATTTATTTGACAGAGAGAGAGTGCACGCACCAGCAGGGGGAGCAGCGGCAGGCAGAGGGAGAAGCAGGCTCCCCACTGAGCGGGGAGCCTGATCTGGGACTCAATCCCAGGACCCTGAGATCATGACCTGAACCGAAGGCAGATGCTTACCTGACTGAGCCACCCAGGCGCCCCAAAGATTTATTTATTTTAGAGAGAGAGCACACATGATGCATGCAGTGGGGAGGGGTAGAGACCGTCTTCTGCAAACCCCGCACTGAGCATGGAGCCCAACATGGTGCTCGATCTCAGGACTCTGAGATCGCAACCCGAGTGGAAACTAAGAGTCAGTTGCTTAACCGACTGAGCCACCCAGGCACCCCTGTATTCACTGTTTTCTTATTTTTATTTTTAATTTAATACCAATGAGGTTGTACATCCATTGCTAGCTTTTTGTCCATTTTTATAGATGATCTGTTTTGCTCACTTGTGGCAGTGAGGTTTTCTTACTACTTTGTATGAGTTTTTTTTTTTAACATTAATGTCATTAGATCTTTGCATTTGTTACAAATATTTTTCACAATTTGCCATGCATTTTTATTTTGTTTATGTTATTTTCACATGCAGAAGTTTTATATTTTTATTCAGATCTATTATTTTGTTCTTTGTGGTTTTCTGACTGTATTGTTATGTTTGGAAAGGTCTTCCCTACCCCTAACTTTAGAAAAAAATTCCCTGTGTTTTCGTGTTTTTATAGCTTCAGTTTTTCATTTAAATCTTTGGTCCATTAGAAAATAATTTTGGCTTTCGGAGATGTATGAATTTTTTATCAAGATAATTAAGATACTTTAGGATGATAGTTGCTTACATTATTGTCTCTTAAAAAGTTACTGGAAAGTAAATTTTCCTTATAAAACTGTGTGAATGAGGATGTAACATGACATATTGGAACAATGAAGTTTGGTATTGAAAGTGGATGAGGGTTTTTGTATCTTTTTGTTAATGTTGTCACATGGGGAGAAACATTTCCACCAGACTCTTACTCTGCTTACTTGCAGACAGCTGAGAATTAGATCTGAGAATGATCTTCTAAGATATAGACAGTAGCAAAGAGCAACTACATGAAATTAAAGCAATAATGTAGTAGCTTTATTCTTTCTCTTGCCCAGAAATATTTGGATATAAGGAGACTAATAGAGAATATGTTCCACAGCACAAGTTTCTAATCTGCATGACTCTTTTGTAAATGTTGTATTAATATTTTATTTTCAGCTTTGCTGCATAAAATCCTAGTTGAGAATCCATCAGTAAGAATTACCATCCCAGACATCAAAAAAGATCGATGGTACAACAAACCTCTCAAGAAAGGTAATATCATGAAAAATACAAGTATTTTTTTCTGTGAAAGAAAAGACCCTTGGCAGTCAGTATTACAAGTCAACAACACAAGATACCTGTGGTCTAAGTCCTCATGTTGGTTGGTTATAATGTCTAGTAGGGAAAACAGAAATACAAAAATGAATTTTGAAGTTTATTAATAAGGTGGAAAGTCAGAGTACTATAGCTAAGTGTTTGACCAAGTCTTAAGTGACAGAGAAAACTTGTCTTTCTGAGGAAATCACATTAAATCTAAGGTCTGAAGATTAAAGGGGAGCTAGCTAGATGAGTACTAACAAGATGAGTGTCAGATTCTGAACAGAAGAAGCAGCATCTGGAGAGTCTTGGAATTTGGAAGGTGGTACATTTGAAGAACTTGAAAGAAGGCCAGTATGGCATGGACTGTGTCTGGCTTATTCATCACGGTTGTCACCAGAGGTTAGCACGGTGTGTTGTACATTGTAGGCTCTCAGTAAATGTTTATTGAATAAATGAGTGAATAAAGAAGGGGGAGAGGGAGAGAGGTTTGAGATGAAGGTTGAAAGGTAGACAGTGACCAAATTGTGGAGGGGGATCTTATAAACCACATTAAGGATTTTGGACTTTAACTTGAGGCCACTGAAGAAGCCTTTGAGAGATTTTAAGCCAGGAAATACATGATCTGGTTTTAAATATATTCAGTTTTAAAAGATCTTTCTAGCTACCTTTTTTTCCCTATTGTTTTTGACATTTTTGATCCTGAATGTGAGAAGATGGTACCTTGGATGAGGTTAGTGGCAGTGGGATTGGAAGGAGGAAGTAGATTCCAAAGAAATTTACCAATTAGAATTGATAGGACTGGTGATTGTTTATATATAGAAAATGAAGGAGGATGAGGAATCCAGGATGACTCCTTTCTGGGTTTACCAACTCAGAAAGTGGTGGTGCCATTTACTGGAATATAACTCAGGAAAAACAGAATTGGGGGAAATTTTATTTGATTTTAGACATGTTGAATTTAAGAAGTAAAACTGTCTAATCAAGAGATGTGTGTATGTGTGTAACTCAGGAGATAGGACCAGGCTTGAGATGTCAGTATTTAGGTGTTTTCTGCAAATAGACAGTAATTTAAACTGGTAGATGAAATTGAGTGTATGAAACTTTAAGGAAACTTAAATCTCTAACATTTAAGAGATAGGTAGAGGCCAGGGAAATAGAGAAAAATAGCCAAAGAGATGGGAGAAATAACAGGAGAATATGGAGGAATTGAGGCTAAGAGAAGAAAACGCATGATACTAGCTAATACTGTTAAGTGAATTAATAACGAACCCTAAAATTTCCCGATAGTTATTCAGGATTGTGGCAGGAACAGGTTTGGTGGAGACCTGGGAGTAATTAAGTACAGTGATTATAGTCTAAAAGAGAGATAGTGAAGCAGAGTGTAGACAGCTCATTCAAGCAGTCTGGCTGTGAATGGGAGGAGAGATCACAATGGCTAGAGATGAATGAGGAGTTTTTAACTCTTCTCTGAATGTGTCTTTTACCTTTCACTCTGTTCTAATAGGAATCCAACTCTCTTCTGAGAACACAGGCTTCCTCTCCAGTGGTAGATGTTTTCTTTCCCACATGCTCCTACCCTTGAAACACGGGGTGGGGCAGACATCCTTTTTGTTCTTCATTGCCACTTTTCCCCCTTTTCCCACATTTCTCCCCCTCTTCACTTTGAATCTCATATTATCAGATTACCACCCACAGTTCCATCCTTGTTACAGTCAGCTTCTGAACCCCCAATTAAAATTCCTGCCACATTGTCACTCTCTCCAACATGACTCTTGATGTACATTTTGTCATGGTTCTTGGTGATTTAAATATTCATTTGGATGATTCTTCCAATATCTTGATCTCATATTTCCTTGACCCTCTCTCCTCTATTGATCTCTTCAAGCATCCTGCTTTGATTACTGGTATATTTTTTTCTGGTTTCCTCCTCTAGTACCCTGACTCCAGCAATCCTTTGACCCTACTTGGATATGTAATCCACTAATTCTACTTCCTTTTCACTATCTCTTATCTGCCCCCTCCCTAGGTCCTCATTTCCATCCTCACTACTTTAAATCCCAAGGTCAGTCATTATAATGTCTTCTTTACATTCAGCTTCAGCTTTCCGGCCCTATTCTCTCTTCATCATGCTTACTGGTCAAAACCTAACCCAAGTTTAATCCAGTCTTCTGCCTACTCTACATTTAACACCTGCATAGCTGATCACATTTGGACCAAAATATATGACAGTGTTCACTTTAAATTCAGGCTCACTAATCTCAAGTGAGCCCTTAATTCTGCCAGGCAATTATAATGCCTTTCTTTACTTCTTTCACAGCCTCACTCTCCTAAATCACATTTGTATGCCTTTTCTTTTTTCTTCAACTTCTAATACCTCCTTCCCCATCCTCACTCTCAGTTGGTGACAGTACTTCCTGCTTCACTGAGAAGTAGAAACAATCATAAGGAAACTTCCACAAGCTCCCATCACCATTTCTACTCACCTAACCAGCTGCCTCTGTGCTCGTATACTCTGCTTTCTCCTCAGTTGCTAGGAATAAATTGTCTGCTCCAGATATAAGCCAACTCTGTCTTGTGCACGATGCCCAGTTCTCCTTTGCTTACTCAGGGACATTGTCTAGCAATTCTTTTGTCTTTGTCCTGTATCATTAATTTTTCTCTCTCTCCTGCTTTCTCATTAACATACCAGTATGCTGTTCTTTCATCTTACTGCCTGATGCATAGTAGCTTTAATAAAATATTTGGATAAATGAATTAATAAATAAAATGTTTGGCTAAATAAAGTGTGTGTAAATGGTTTTGAGACAGTTCCAGTTGATAGGAAAAGGCTGAAGGTCTAAGAGAAGGAATGAAGGAGCATCAAGACCCCTGAAGAGAAAGGAGGGTATGGGGCTCACATACAAGTAGAGGGATGGGCATTGGATAGGAGCATGGAAGGGAAGGAAGGGTGGGTAGTTGTGGAAATTTCACAAGAGTATAGAAGTTTTGAAGTAATCATTTGGAGAAAGGGAGAGGAAACTGACTAGAGAAACATAGGACTAACTGTCAGTGTTGAGGATCCAGCTAAGGATAGTAACCATGAATTTATAGTGGCATCATTTTCTATATAATAATTATTCTTGGTGCCTTTTTCAGGGGAGCAAAGAATGTTGGATAGAGTAGATTGATAATGTTTATTGCCATTATCATAAATTATTTTTTATTTTAAAAAGTTTTGATTTTTTTAGCTAGGTCTCTTTGTCTTCATAGACCATTGTCTGTTACTATAAATGGTACCATTAAAATAATGACCTTTATGTGAAACCCCACACTTGGAACATACTTACAAGTCAGGATTTGTGAAATGTGTAATTTGACAAGTGAGTCCTCCTAAGTTTATAATGACCACATTTCTTACGTAATCATGTACAAGGAGCCACTATTTGTCATATAACTATTTTGTTTTGGATAAATGGATTTAGATGTGGTTTTAAAACATTTGTATTTATGTTTTCTTTTTTAGGGGCAAAGAGGCCCCGAGTCACTTCAGGTGGTGTATCAGAGTCTCCTAGTGGCTTTTCTAAACACATTCAATCCAATTTGGACTTCTCTCCAGTGAACAGTGCCTCTAGGTAAGATTAATCAATAAAGATCAAATAGTTGTTGAATGTAATGTTCCCATAAGAAGGAATGCATGTATAGATTTTTTCTTAATAATGAATGTGATTTTTATCAGTGTGAGAATGATAATGTCATATAAGAAAGGCCTGATTGATTTTATCTGAAGATATATTTTTTTCCCATATCTTAATGCTCCAGTGAAGAAAATGTGAAGTACTCCAGTTCCCAGCCAGAACCACGGACAGGTCTTTCTTTATGGGACACCAGCCCTTCATATATTGATAAATTGGTGCAAGGGATCAGTTTTTCCCAACCCACATGTCCTGATCATATGCTGCTGAATAGTCAGTTACTTGGCACCCCAGGATCCTCACAGGTAAGGGAATTTAGTTTTTTCAAGTAAGTGATGAAAAACTTCTAGTTTTTGTCATAACCTTTTTTTAAATGTATAAATCTTAGAAATATAGTATTAACACTTTAGTGTATACAGATTTTTTTTTTTTAACAAGGAGGAGAGAATTAGAGGATGCTTTCCTGTATAAGAATCTTAAGTCACATAAAAGAATTTTCAGACCGAATAGCTATGATACGACTGCTTTTGGTAATACCAAATTTATTCAGGTTTCCTCTCTTTGACATGTAGAACCCTTGGCAGCGCTTGGTTAAAAGGATGACACGATTTTTTACCAAATTGGATGCAGACAAATCTTATCAATGCCTGAAAGAGACTTGTGAGAAATTGGGCTATCAGTGGAAAAAGAGTTGTATGAATCAGGTATGTTTCATTGATTTTCCTGAAGAAAAATGTAAATATTTAAGTAAAAAACGATCATTATCAGTATATTTTTGAAAAAGAAACAATTGGGGGATGCCTGGGTGGCTCAGTCGCTTAGGCGTCTGCCTTTGGCTCAGGTCATGATCCTAGGGTCCTGGGATTGCTTCCTGCATCGGGTTCCTTGCTCAGCGGGGAGCCTGCTTCTCCCTCTGCCTGCTGTTCCCCCTGCTTGTGTACTCTCTCTCTCTCTCTTCCTCTCGCTTGCTCTCTCTGACCAAAAAAAAAAAAAAAATCTTAAAAAGAAACAATTGAGATTGAAAAGACTTAAGTAAAATGTTCTTTACCTTAAGAAATAATATTGAAAGTCTTCTTAAAGGTTATTAAAAATATCGAGAGGCAAATCATTGTTTTTAAAAACTATATATACTTAAATTGTAACAGTAACAAAGATACCCTTCTATGAAAGATGAATACATTAACAATCCCATATTTCTTCCATCTCCCCTGCTCCCACCTACCAGTTTTTGTTGTTTATATTATTATAGCATATTTGTAACATTGAAATTCTAATCTGTCTTTAGGCTTTTCAAAAATCTGATGTCATAAAAAACAATTAGAGGTGAATATTATGTATTAAAGAAGACTGATAAATAATGTAATGTATGATCTTTCACTAAATCATGGATTTAAAGAAAAGAAAGCTATAAAGGATGTTATTGGGATAATTGGGGAAATTTGAATATGGTTTTATATTAGATAATGTTTCTGTATAAGTGCCAAATTTCTTGAGTGTTATAATATTGTGGTTTGTAGGAGAATGTCTTTGTTCATAGGAGAAACATGTGGAAGTATTTGTCTTCTATAGCTTGGTTGAAAAACTAAAAAAAAAAGACAACCACATAAAAAAAGACAAGTAAACATATACTTATCTAGGTTGATAAGACCAGTGAAGGGTATATAGTTATTATTGTAGATTCTTTCAGGGTTTTTTTTGTAGATTTGTAAGCTTTCAAAATTAAAAGTTGGGGGAAATTGTTACTGTGTAGAAATCTGAGGCCAGCCTGATTTTCCTCTCACTTGTGTAGGTAATTTATTTATTCTTTTAATCAGGTAGGTTTACTGAGATGAAATTCACGTAACCTAAAAATCATCACTTTAACCATTTTAAAGTGTATAATTTAGTGGTTTTGATATATTCACAAGATTGTGCTACCATCATCATTTAAATCTAGAACCTCCCATTGCCTCAAAAATAAACTATACCAATTAACAGTCACTCCTCCCTTTCCTGGCAGCCACTGATTTACTTTCTGTCTCTATGGACTGCCTATTCTGGATATTTCATATAAATGGAATTATATAATATCATATAAATGGCTTTTTGTGTCTGTCTTCTCTAACTTAGCATAATGTTTTCAGGGTTAATCCGCATTGTTTACATTTATCAGTATTTCATTCCTTTTTATGGGGAATAATCTTCCATTTTGTGGATAGAAGGCTATTTTATTTATCCATTTACCTGTTGATGGACATTTGGGATGTTTCTACTTTTTGGCTATTATGAGTAATGCTGCTATGAACATTTTTGTACAAGTTTTTGTACAAACTTTGCCAGGGCTGTCATAACAAAATACCATAGACTGGGTGCTTAAACAGCAGAAATTTATTTTTTCACAGTTCTAGAGACAGAAGTCCAAGATCAAGGTGCTGGCAGGTTCGGTTTCTTCTGAAGCCTCTTTTCTTGGCTTTCATATGGCTGTCCTCTTGCTGCCTCCTTATATGGCCTTTGCTCCGTGCACATGGGTACCTGTTATCTGTCTCTCTCTGTATCCTAATTTTTTTTTTCTTACAAAGATACCAGTCATATTGGATCAGGACCCACTTAGTGGTTTCATTTTAACTCAGTTACCTCTTTAAAGACCCAGTCTTCAAATACAGTCATATTCTGAGGGGTTAGGGCTTTAGCATACGAATTTTGAGGGAATACGATTCAACCCATAACAATATGTTTTCAATTTCTTACGTATATACCTGCTAATGGAATTGCTAAGGCGTATAGTAACTCTGTTTAACTTTTTGAGGAGCTGTCAAGTGGTTTTCCAAAGCAGCTACACCATTGTACATTTCCACCAGCAGTGTATGTGTTAAGCATCTTGTACTTTCCCAGAACATGAGGTTCTAGTTTTGCACAATAGTGGTATACCAGTGTATTTTTTAGTCATTCCTTGAAATGAGAAGTATTACAAATGTTTTTGTAATTGAGGCTAAACTTATTTATATTGCCTTAGGTTACTGTATCAACAACTGATAGGAGAAACAATAAACTGATTTTCAAAGTAAATTTGGTAGAAATGGATGAGAAGATCTTGGTTGACTTCCGGCTTTCTAAGGTACATATAACAACATGTTTTCTGTTTGTTTGTTTTTTTAACTTTGTTTTGCTGTTATTAAAGAAGTATTACATGTTCACTGTAGAAACCTAAAAAATATGAAAACATATAAAGGAGAAAATATGAATCAAGTTTAATCTAATCATCCAGAGAGAACAGAGACCTATTTTATACTGTATTTCATTATGGTAGTCTTACTACTTCTTTAGTATGTGCTATATGGAAATGCTCTTATATGTAGAGATTTTTTTTCAATGGCATTATATTTGTATATACATGGCATTCGTAAATATATGGTAACATTGATTTCATTCAGTGTTCTGAACATTTATTTTTTGTCATTATCCTTCTAAAACATAGTTTTTTCAAATGACATTTTCCTTATTATAGAAGTTTTTTTGTAGAAAATGTAAATAAGTAAAAATAAAATAAAAATAATCCTAAATTATACTGTCCAACAGTAATTACCCTGAATATTTTAAAGCATTCTAAACTTATTTAATCCATATATATCTTTTTAATAACAATTATGTTTGTCCAAGTGTACAATATAATTAATGAGCATTCATCTGTCATAAGTAAGTCTGTGATTAGTATTTGTATACGTAGAGTCTTATTCACATTTCTGGTTATTTCTTTAGAAATTACTGATTCTGAGGTTATAGTTTGGCCTTGGTATGTAAGACCAAATATGTTTGCTGAGAGATTGTGTATGGCTCTAAAGGAGGTTGGAGAAACAAGTCACATTCTAAAATTGGAAATTTGCTGCATTACCATTGTCTAGATGCTTAGTATGGGATTAAATTATTAAGATCCTAGTGTAATGAAATTCTTCTCATAACTGAATCACTGGCTTTGTTGCCACAGTATTTTGGCAAGACTTCAGTGTAGTTGTGTAGCTTAATTTTAGTTTACAAACCCCTAGTGCCTATGGAAAACAGTGACTTAGGTCCATAGATAACAATGCTTGAAATAGACAAGATGCCATTGTTTCTGCTCTCTGAGCCCAGTGTGGTGGGAACTGTGATGGGCCCAAAAGCAAGTTGGAATTACTTATGTAGCTATTTCTTCTAAGACTTTTGGTCCTCAGAAGAGGACCTGAAGAGAATTGTAGGTGGACATCCTTAGCTATGTCCACCTACAATTGTCTCTACTTACCACTAAAGAGAGTTTGATTTTATGGCAGTCTCTTTTTTGATATTATTTTTGGATATTATTCCTAATATAGGGTGATGGATTAGAATTCAAGAGACACTTCCTGAAGATTAAAGGGAAGCTGAGCGATGTTGTGAGCAGCCAGAAGGTTTGGCTTCCTGCCACATGAGAGATCCACTGGATTCCTGGTGAATATAGTGCTGCTATGTTGACATTATTCTTCCTAGAGAAGATTATCCTATTCTGCAAACTGCAAACAATAGTCTCTGAAGAGTTGTCTTCCCTCTAGCCAAACATTTTCCAATTCTTTTTGTATGTTCTTCATACAAACAATACCTATATCTTCATTGTAAGTAAAGCTTTGGGGAACGGATGGATAGAACTCATTAGATATTTCTTCATCCTGTGTTTAGTGTCTAAAGACCCATGTGATGGAAACCAAGCTTTGGGGATACATGAGCTTACCAGCTTTTATACCAGTGTAATGAAAAATATTCTTGTCGCATTGGTAACAAAACATTTGGTTTCATCCAAAAAGTAGGTGTTTCCTATGTTGATTTAATTATATGGATGGATTAGTAATAAAGCAATCCTGTGACTTTTGGACAGTAGATTTATCAGTCTATAAAGTGAAACCAACTTCAAAAAATATATCCCCATGATTTGTACTTATATTTTCACAAGGGCCTTACCAAGTACATAAATCTGTTTTTGAATTATAACTGTTACTTAAAATTGCAAGTAGGTATGTTTTCTCCATTGTAGTTAATAATATATAAAATACTGGTTTGTCTTTCAAGTAGAAGTTGAGCATGGACTCTAGTGCTTAACTACCTTTACTGTAAAATTACTATTGCACATTTTAAATATTTTTCTATATTATTTTCTACTTTCACAGCCATATTTTAATTCTTTATTACAGAAATAAATTCTATTTTGAAAATGAATAGCTAACTCTGTGGACTTCTTGGTGACCAAGCTTCTAGGTAGTAGGGAATAAAAGAGGAGGGAGAAGTAAGGAAGCTGTGATAGAAATAGATCTGATCCTAATTCTTTTACTATTAGGTTTACTAAGACTTTGTTCTTCTGATAAAATTTATATTAATATTTGAATGTTTTAGGTTGGGACCTGTATTCCTTTTTCTTGGTAATTTATAAAATTAATCATTTTAGTCTGAAGCTAAGAACATGTGAAATTTTATGGTTAGAGTTTATCGCTTATTAGTATATACTGGTAAATTGTGTTCACTGCAGTATATCCATAGGAGAAATAAATTTGAAGCAATAGGTGACTCCTAAGAATTGAGCCAGTAAATTCTCAAATACGAAAAATTTTGTTCTTGAGAATTGTGACTAGTAACTCTCAAAAACAAAGTTATCTCAGGCTTTGACCTCTCTTGTGAGCTTTAGACCTTTACAGACACAGCCAAGCTGACATTTCCACTTGACTAATAGTGAACACGAGACCAAAACCAGCTTTTGGTCCCTGTCTTCCAACCTGTTCTTCCCTAGTTTTTCCTAATCCCAGTAAATGCTACATTCAGCTCTCCAGTTCCTTAAGCCAAAACCCTAGGAATCCTCCTTGACCTGGTTTTCATATTGTACATTTAATTCAGCAAATCCTATTCCATTTAGCAAATTTATCCACAATCTATCCTACTTCACACCTCTACTAGAAGCACTCTAGTTGAAGGCACTGTTACCTCTCTTTTCATATTACTTATCCTACAACAGTTCAAAAAGAGTCAGAATGATCTTTCTAAAATGTGAATCAGTTATCCTTCCCCTGTTCTCGATTCTCATGGCTTTTCGTCACACTTCAAACAAAATTCAAAATTTTCTTTCTCACCTCCTGGCTTTACGGGATCTGCCCTCTTACCAGCGCCTGGGCCTCCTCTGCCCCTCTTCTTACTTATTATCCTGCCCTAGCTGTATCTGCTTGCTGTTCTCATGTTTACATGAGCAGACACATTCTTATCTCAAGATCTTTTCCTTTGATGTTCCCTCTCCCTGGAGTGCTTTACTCCCAAACATTCATGTGGCTTGTGCTTCACTTTAAGTCCTTGCTTGTGTCACCCATTATGCAAAGTCTTTCCTTGACTTATCTAAAATGTTACCCCACTTCTATCATTCTTTATTTTTCATCATAACACCATCTGACATTATAAGATATTTTTATTTACCTATTAAATGTCCATTTCCCTCATTGCTATGTAATATATAAGCTCCTTGAGGTCAGGGATCCTATATGTCCTGTTCACTTCTGTGTCCCCAGCACCTAGAAGAGTGCCTAATGTATTACAGCATGCAATGAATAGTTGTTTAATGAAGAAATAGACACTCCATTGATCCGGTCTATCCTCAGAATATATCTGAGGATATTCCCCAATCACTGTCCCACTGTTTTGTTTTCTTCATAGAACTGATTACTATCTGAAATTATAGTCTGTCTCCCACACCAAAATGTAAACTTAGACTTCTTCATTTCTTTTTCCCTTTGTATATCTTCCCCCGCCCCTTCCTGCCCCTTTGTATATTTTGTATGTGGAACAGTACCTGGAATATAGTAGGCCCTAAGTAAATATTTGTTGAACAAATAAATTAAATATCAGATGAAGAAAATGCTACAGAATATTGTAAGGGGAAGGTGAATAGATGGATAGTAAACAAACTTTCTCAGCTATTGGAATTTGTGTAGACTGAGGGGGAAGTTCCATTCAGACTTGGACAGATTAGCTCTCACAGTAATAATTACATGAGCATTGGCAACCGCCTCTGTAAAGAGACTGATAATAATGACATTTTAGAGTTGTTTTTAATCTTAAATGAGTTAATGTGTATAAAGAGTATAGTATACTGTGTTGCACAAAAGGCATTCAATAAACATAAGCCGCCATAATTTTTCTGCAGTGTTCATTATACTGTTGGGAGAATGTGTTTACTCCCATTATTAAAAGTAATGTTTGCTTAGCAACGAAAATTTGCAAAATGCAAAAATGGGGGGAATGGAATTATTACCCAAAGATAACAGCTAAAATTTTGATGGAAAGGTCAACGCGTGCTGCGTTGTGTGTATGCATAGTGTGGTGTATGAAGTGGGTATGATTGTTGAGATAAATATAAATATATACAATGTGTATGGTTTAACAAGCAGTTGTAAAGTTAATCTGTTTAACCAAACTCAGTTGAAGAAAGATCATTTCCAGGGGATCCTGGGTGGCTCAGTCGTTAAGCGTCTGCCTTCGGCTCAGGTCATGATCCCGGGATCCTGGGATCGAGCCCCGCATCGGGCTCCCTGCTCCGCCGGAAGCCTGCTTCTCCCTCTCCTGCTCCCCCTGCTTGTGTTCCCTCTCTCGCTGTGTCTCTCTCTGTCAAATAAATAAATAAAATCTTTAAAAAAAAAAAAGAAAGATCATTTCTGGACCCTCACAAGCCTTCCCTTGTACCCCTTCCCACTCAGAACCCACTCCTTTCCCCCAGAAGTAATCATAAAATTTATTTTTATAATAATCCTCTCCTTGGTTTCCTTTAGTTTTCTCAGCTATTTATGCATCTTATTTTATTTTTTAAAAAAGATTTTATTTATTTATTTGAGAGAGAGCGTGAGAGTGAACACAAGCAGGGTAGGGGCAGAGGGAGAAGCAGACTCCCCGCTGAGGAGGGAGTCTGATGTGGGACTCGATTCCAGGACCCGGGACCACGACCCGAGCTGAAGGCAGACACTTAACCTACTCAGCCACCCAGTCGCCCCTATTTATGCATCTTTAAATGACATAGTTTACTTTTGCCTATTTTAGAACTTCATATAAATGAAATTATGCTGTATGTAATTTTTATGTGTTGCTTTTTTATTTTCATTAGCATGAATAGCTTGCATGTATCGAATTCATTGATTTTAATTGCTGTATAGGATGCCATTTATGAGCATACCACTAAAATTATGTATGCTTTCTACTGCTAATGGATGTTTGCGTTATTTACAGGTGGACGCTATTATTAACACTCCGACACTATTATTAACACTCCTGCTAAGAACATTGTTGTTCATGTCCATGAATTCTCTAGGTCCTGGAGACTAGTGTGTATACCTATGAGTGGAATGGATGGGTTTTAGGATATGCATATCTTCAACTTAAGTAGAATAATGGCAAACTGTTTCAAAAGTGATCGTACCAATTTACACTGCCATGGAAAGAGGATGCAATTGCTGGAAAAACAGTTTGGAATGATCTATTAAAGTATCAGAATTTTAATAGCAGAATATGTGTTTCTAGTATTTCAGACTTTCCCCTCCATTTGATGCTGTCAGTCTAATTTTTGCCAAGTTACTGGTGTAATATTTGTTTGGTATTAATTTGCTCATACCTAAGTTTAAATAAGGTTGAGTATCTTATGATGTGCCTCCCCCAGTCTTTTCCCCATTTTTCTGTTTTTTTTTTCTTAATGATTTCAGTTGTTTATACAGTCAGCATACTAGTTCTTTGTCAGTTGCATGTATAGCATGTACACTGTCCCATTCTGTGGCTTATTGTTTCAAATTTCATGGAGGTTTGTAATTTTAATGTAGTTCCATTAAGATCTCTCCTGGCTAGCTTTGTTTCCTATTAAGGACTCATTCTGTACTTCAAGGTCATGAAGATTTTCTTGTATATTATTTTCTAAAAGCTTTATAGCATTGGCTTTCATGTTTAGATCTATAATCCACCTGAAAGTGGATTTTGTGTATAGTGTGAGGGGAGAGGTCAAGGCTCATTTTTCCCCCCACTTGGCTATCCAGTTTAACATTGGTTAATTGCAAAGATTATCCTTTTCCTCCTGATATCCATTCAGTGTTCAGATTTCCAGTTCTTATGTTTTACAGGACACTTTTAAAAACGATTTTATTTATTTGGGAGAGAGAGATTGAGAGAACGAGTGGGGGGAGGGGCAGGGGGAGAAACAGACTCCCTGCAAAGCAGGGAGCTAGACATGGGACTTGATCCCAGGACCCTGGGATCTTGACCTGAGCCAAAGGCAGACACTTAACCGACCAAGCCACCCAGGTGTCACATCTCATTCATATTCTAATTGGAATTTTTTATATTGGGTTTTGGAAATTCTTTATATGTCCTAGATACTAGTTCCTTGTTGGATATGTGGTTTGCAAATGTGTTCTCCCATTCCATAGCTTGCCTTTTCATCCTCTCAACAGGTTTGAAAACAGCAAAAGTTTTAAATTTCAATGAAGTCCAGTTATTATTTCATTTTACAAATGACATTTTTGGGATCTGTTAAACACAGAGTCTAACAATCCTTTGTCTAGACTTAGACCGCAAAGATTTTTCCTATATTATTCCTGAAAGTTTTTGTTTTTTCATTTTACATTTAAGGCTGTGATGCATTTTGAGTTAATTTTTATGTAAGGTATAAGCCTTAGGTTGAGTTTAATTTTTTTTTTTTGCCTCTCAATATCTAGTTGTTCCATTGCTATATGCTGAAAAGGTTATCTTTCCTCCACTGAATTGCTTTCAGACCTTTGTAAAAACATCAGTTGGGTGTATTTGTAGGTCTCTTTCTGAGTTCTCTGTTCTGTTTCATTGTTGTGTCTGTCTGTTTGTCCAATAATACCACACAGCCTTGATTACTATGCATATAGTGAATTTGGTAGATTGATTCCTTCCAGTTTATCTTCTTCAAAATTGGTTTAGATATTCTAGTCCTTTGTTTTTTCATATACATTTCAGAATAATCTTGTCTGAATGTAAAAAAAGAGATTTGCTGGGTTTTAGTTTTATTTTGTTTTGTTTTTTTTATAAATTTTATTTATTTATTTGACAGAGAGAGACACAGAGAGAGAGGGAACACAAGCAGGGTGAGTGGGAGAGGGAGAAGCAGGCTCCCCGCCGAGCAGGGAGGCTGACGCAGGGCTCGATCCCAGAACCCTGGGATCATGACCTGAGCCGAAGGCAGATGCTTAACGACTGAGCCACCCAGGCGCCCCTGGGTTTTAGTTTTAATTGTGGTAAAATGTATACAACATAAAATTTATCATTTTAATTATTTTTAAGTGCCGGTTCAATAGTGTTCAGTATATTCACACTGTTGTGTAATTATCACCATCATCCATTCTCAGAACTTGTTCATCTTCCTGCACTGAAACTCTTGTACCTATGAAACAGTAACTCCTCATTTACCCTTCCCCACCAGCTCCTGGCACCCACCATTCTACTGTCTATTTCTATGAATTTGAAAACTTCTAGTCCTCCATATTATAGAATCATATAATATTAGTCCTTTTGTGTCTGGGTCATTTCACTCAGCATTTGTCTTCATGGTTCACCCATATTTTAGCATGTATCAGATTTCATTCCTTTTAAAAGCTGCATAATATTCCATTGTATTTATAATACACATTTTGTTTATCCATTTATCCTTTGATGGACATTTGAACTGTTTGTACTTGTTGGCTATTGTGAATAATGCTGCTGTGAACATGGGTGTACAAATAATCTATTTGAGTCTCTGCTTTCAGTTCTTCTGGGCATATACCTAGAAGTGGAATTGCTGGTTATATGGTAAATCTATTTTAATTTTTTGAGATAACTCCATATTGTTTGCCATAGTGGCTGTACCATTTTACATTCTTACCATCCTAGAGTTATAACAATATATTTAAAATTAACACCATCTTAATTTTGTCATGAAAGGACTCTAGTCCTCCACAGCTTTGCTTCTTCCCTTCCCCATTTTATTTTACTGATGTCACAAATTACATCTAACCTAGATTTACAATTATTTTTATGCATTTATCTTTCAAATCATGTGCAAAAGTGGAGTTCTAATTGTTTTCTCCCTATACATAAGGCTTCGTTTTTCTCTGGCTGTTTTTAATATTTTTTTTCTTTGAATATGGAGGTTCCTCAAAAAATTAGAAATAGGAATACCATACAATCCAGTAATTCCACTTCAGAGTATTTACCAACCCCCCCAAACCCTAATTCAAAAAGATATATTCATCTTATGTTTATTGTAGCTTTATTTACAATAGTCAAGATATGGAAGCAACTTAATGTCTATTGATACATGAATGGATAAAGAAGATAAGGGGGGTGTGTGTGTGTGTGTTGGAATATTACTCAACCATAAAAAAAAAGAAAATTTGCCATTTGTGACAATACAGATGGACCTTTATGGGTATTGCACTAAATGAAATAAGTCAGAAGAAGACAAATATATGATTTTGCTTATATGTGGAAAGTGAAAAAACAAAGCCCAGAAACAGACTCAAAAATACAGAAGAAACCGGTGGCTGCCAGAGGAGAGAAGAGTGGGGGAATGGGAGAAATAGGTAAAGAGGGTGAAGAGGTACAAAACTTCCAGCTATGAATAAATCACAGGGATGAAAGTACAGTATAGGGAATATAGTCAATTTAATAACTATGCTGACAGATGGTAGCTGTACTTACTGTGGTGAGCATTTCATAATCTATATAATTTTCAAATCACTGTTTATACCTGAAACTAATACAAGATTGCATGTCAATTATACTTCAATTAAAAATAAAAAAATTTAAAATATTTTTTCTTTGTTTTTAGTTTTTTTTTTTAAGATTTTATTTATTTATTTATTTGAGAGAGAGAGAATGAGAGATAGAGAGCACGAGAGGGAAGAGGGTCACAGGGAGAAGCAGACTCCCTGCTGAGCAGGGAGCCCGATGTGGGACTCGATCCCGGGACTCCAGGATCATGACCTGAGCCGAAGGCAGTCGCTTAACCAACTGAGCCACCCAGGCGCCCTGTTTTTAGTTTTTAGACATTTAATTATGATGGTTGTTAATGTAGATTTCTTTTTTGTTTCGAGTTTTTATATAAATTTTAGTTAACATAGTATAATACTGATTTCAGGAGTAGAATTTAGTGATTCATCACTTGCACGTAATACCCAGTGCTCATCAAAACAAGTGCCCTCCTTAATCTCCATCACCCATTTAGCCCTTCCCCCAACCACCTCCTTTCTAGCAACCCTGTTTGTTCTCTATAGTTGAGTCTCTTATGGTTTGCCTCCCTCTCTTCTTTTTTCTCCCTTCCTCTATTTTCATCTGTTTTGTTTCTTGAATTCCACATGAGTGAAATCATATGGTATTTGTCTTTCTCTGATTTATTTCGCTTAGCATAGTACACTCTAGCTCCATCCACATCATTGCAAATGGCAAGATTGTTCATTGTTTTTGGTGGCTGAGTAACATTCCGTTGTGTGGGTGTGCATATATATATACACACACACCACATCTTACTCCATCAGTTGATGGACATTTGGGCTCTGTCCATAATTTAGCTATTTGATAATGCTGCCATAAACATTGGGGTGCATGTGTCCTTTCAAATCGGTATTTTTGTATCCTTTGGGTAAATACTTAGTAGTGTAATTGCTAGGTCGTGTTAGGTTAACCCCCGTGATGAGGGGTGAAGAAGAGAGAGGGAGACAACAGCTCTATAGCAAACTCAGGTGTTATTGTGGCAACAGAGACCTGCAGAGGGCATCACCAGCTAAGGCTGGAGCCCGTGTTGCTTACAGGCTTAGGGGTAGTTATAGGTTCCCGTTGAGGAGGTGAGAACTGCTGTCTTGGGGTGGGAAAAATTTTTGCAGCTAGCCATGGCTAGAGTTGCTAAGGAGGACTGCTTTGCAGTTAAACTTTTTTTGTCAAACAGGATGTACTATGGGCCCCGGGTTTAGGTGGTAATTTTCCAGTCCAGTCACCTGAGGTGGCAGCTGGTAGAAAATGGCGTGCCTTTGGCTAACCTTTCAGTCCGTTTTCCTTAAAAAAAGAAATGGGATTCGGTTGTTGAGGGCAATGTGAGTCATCTGGCTGCTTCCTGCTTAGTGGGGGCATTGAAGTTACGGTGTTTTTCTGGCTTGGAAGATATCTCATTTGGCACGGGAGGGAGATGCTGACCATGTGTTTTTGGATGGCTGTCTGTTAAAAGGAATTTAGTTCTTGGGAGATAAGCTAGATAGGATGTTAAGTATGCAACAAAGTCCCAACAACAGAATTATGCAGAAAAAGGCAAGAGGGGCCATAGCCAGCATAACTGTTGGCTGCATAATAAGGCCCACCATCCGTGAACCCCTTCCATTGAGGAGAGGTTCTTTGAGTTACTTAGGTGAGTAATGACCTGTCTGGTCTTACTGATATAAAAGCAGCACTCCTCTTGTAGGAAAGTGTATGTTCTGGGGCTCCTGGGTGGCTCAGTTGGTTAAGTGACTGCCTTCGGCTTAGGTCATGATCCCAGGGTCCTGGGATTGAGCCCTGCGTCAGGCTCCCTGCTCCACGGGGAGCCTGCTTCTCTCCCTCTGCCTGCCACTCCCCCTGCTTGTGATCTCTCTCTGTCAAATAGATAAATAAAATCTTTTAATTAAAAAAATTTTAAAAAAAAGTGTTCTCTCAGCGTGGGCAGTTAGGAGATTTGGTGTTAGGCAGTTTTGGAGGGTCAGTCCATGCAAAGGAGAAAAGATCCTGGCCGATGGGGTCTAGGGGAATTGTAAAAAAATGCATCTTTTAGGTTGAGCACTGAAAAAAACAAGTGGTGGATGGGGGATGTGGGAGAGCAGGGTGTAGGGATTAGGCACAATGGGGTAAATAGGAATTACAGCCTGATTAACAATTTGGAGGTCTTGGACAAGGCAATAGGACTTGTCTGATTTTTTGACAGCAGCTAGCATAGGAGTGTTGTAGGGGGATTTGGTGGGTTTTAGGATGTGAGTCTGAAGGAACTTGGAAATAATGGGCTTTAATCCCTGAAGACCTGCAGGACTTAGTGGATGTTGTGGCTGATGAAACAGAGTGAGGGATTTTGGAGTTTGATTGTGACAGGTATATGGTGAGTGGCTATAGTGGGTTCCACTGTATATGGTGGGATCCACTTGGGGGAGGAGGGTGGATAGAGGAGATAGAGGGGAGGGAGAAGCATCTAGGTGGCAAAGTAGGATGAAGGGGGTTGAATTGAAGGGTGCACATTGGAGGGAGGCCTGGAATTTGCTTAGGATGTCTCTCCCTAAGATTGCAGTGGGGCATTGTGGGGTAGCTAAAAAGGAATGAATGAAGGGAGTGTCAAACAGGTTGCAGAGTAAAGGGCCAGTCGTTTATGTGTGGAGGGTATCCACCCCAACGGTAGAGATGGAGGAGCTATGGAGGGGGCTAGAAAACTCTGGTAAGACTAAGAATGTTGCCCCTGTGTCCAGTAAGAAAGAGATGGGCTTACCAGATACTGCCAGCATTACCCTGAGTCTTGAGGCAGTGATGGTGGTGGGGGCAACAGACCCCGAGCCCTGTCAGTCTTTGGTGGCAGACCCAGTAGGTTCACCAGGCCTAGATTTGGGTTAGGGGGTTGGTTGGAGTTGGAAGTGGCTGGATGGGAAACAGTCTCGCAGAGTACAATCCAACTTCCAGTGCCCCTTTTTGCCACAGATAGGGCAAGGCTTTGGTGGTGGTTTGGGGTTGGGGCAAGCTCTTGCCTGGTGGCCCTGCTGGCTGTATTTAAAGCGTGGTCCTGGTGGGGTTATGTGTGGGGCATTAGGTTTTTGAGGACCCTGGGAGACTTGCCTGATGACAGCTACCAGTGTCTGATATTTTACCTGATCTCTTTTGAGGTTTTGGGGTTTTTTGCTCCTCCTCTCTATTATCAAACACCATAAAGGGCACCTTAATTAAATCCCATTGTGGGGTTTGTGGGCCATCTTCCAATTTTGGGGGTTTTTACGGATATTTGGGGCCAACTGTGAAGTGAAAGTGAAGATAGATCCTTTCCTTGTCTGTGTTGGCAGTGAAAGTAGTATATTTCGTTACAGCTTTTGAAAGCCAGGAGTAGAAGGGGGCAGGTTTTTCATCAGGGCCCTGGGTGACTTTTTTTTATCTTTTTATAATTGACGGCCTTGAGGTTGGTGTTATCCATACCAGCCAGGAGGTAGATAATCATGTGGCCCCTCCTCTGCTTATCGGGTGTATTGGGCAGGTAGTCCCATTTGGGATCAATTCTGGGGACAGCGACGGTGCCAATGGGGTTGTGGGGGCATCCTGTTGCTAGAGGGTGTCTGCATGAATTTGAGCTGCTGCCCAGATGTGTTCCTCGTCCTTGGGGGAGAGCGTGGACGAGGGTGACGTAGATGTAGTAGGTAAGATTACAGGACTGCTTGATGCATAGGCGTTCTTTTCAGAAGGTGGTAGGGCTGGTGACGAAGGAGCCTAAGCACTTTTTAATTTGGGAAAGGTCAGTGGGGGGGAATAGCATATGAACGCGGACAGTGCCTTTGGCCCCTGCCACCTCCCTGAGGAGGGGAACATGTTGGCAGGGGCATGAGGTTTTTTTTTTTTGAGGGGGGTAGGGGAGGAAGCACCGAGGGATGGGCTGGAGACAGGCGCAGAGAAGTAGGAGGTGGTAATGGGGGCTATGCGTCTGCCTGAAATTGCAGGCGGAAGGTTCTTTTGGGAGGGAAGAGGGGGAGGAGTGGGGTTTTCTTTTGAGGAGAAGGACTTGGCAGGGCAATAGGGTTGACAGAGAGCGGGTTTAGATTAGAGGTGGACAAAGGCCTGGATATAAGGGACCTCAGTCAGACCATTTTCTATTGTGTTGGAGGAAGTTTCTGAGGTCACGCTATATTTGGAAATTAGAAGTGCCATTTTTTGGCCAGCGATTATCATTATCTAGTTCATACTGAGGCCAGGCCATATTGCAATCGAAAATGAGATGCTTTTGGCTTAATGCTGGAGGTCAGGCCCAAGGATATTATGGATAAGACACCCAAGACCAAGGTCGCAAGGGGGCTTTAAGGGGGTCTGACCCATGATGGAGGCTGAGAGAATGAGGATTCCAGTCCCCAAAGAAATGAAAAATATTAGATGAGAGGGGCATCCCCATAGACTTCTATTTTTTGAAGGAAGGAGCAAGGAGGGCTCAGAGGGCACCCCCTGAGGGCACGCCGGTGTCAGAGCCCGGATGCCTGGCAGACAGAAAATATGAGAGGGTTCGGGGGAAGGAGAAATGGGAAAACTCACCTCTATGAAGACGGCTGGTGTTGGATGTGATGTCCTGCAACGGGAAGTGGCCCCTGCCGGAGCCCAAGGGAAGAGAAGAGAAAGCAACAGGAGGGGGAAGTCTAGGCCGAGACAGGGTCAGAAGCGAGACAGGAGAGTTAGCCCGGGGCGGGCCGCTGCTGCCCGCCGCTTCTCAGGGTGCAGGATGGGTTTCTCCTGCACAGCTGGAGCCCTGTGCCCAGAGGTTTGGCACCAAAATGTTGGGTTAATCCCCATAGTGCGGGGTGAAGGAGAGAGGGAGATGGCAGCTCTATGGCAAACACAGGTGTTATTGTGGCAACAGAACCCTGCAGAGGGCGTCACCAGCTAAGGCTGGAGCCCTCTTACAGCTTACAGGCTGAGGGCTAGTTCCAGGTTCGGGTTCAGGCGGTGAGTACTGCTGTCTTGGGGTGGGGAAAATTTTTGTGGCTAGCCCTTGCTAGGGCTGCTAGGGGGAACCCCTTGTTGTTAGCCTGCTGTTTTGTCAAAGGGGATGTTCACTATAGTGCGGTTTTTTTTTGTTGTTTGTTTGTTTTTGCAACAGTCAAGGCACGTATCCATTTCCAAGAAAGGAGATTTCAGTCTGGGCTCACAGCAAGTGGCCTAAGGATGAGAAACCACGTGGTGGTGTGCCCCGCCCCTGCAAGGCAGGCAGGAAGCCTGGGCTCCCACCGGCCACTCTGCTCCTTCTGTGGTGGACGTGCAACCCTTTGCCCCCGCTCCCATCGGCGGCCCTTCCCAGCTGGGGTTGTAAAGCCGTATACTCAGGGCCTGTGTGCCGGTGGCTCTGCCCTATCTTCTTCTGCGCCCTGGTCCTTCAGGCACAATGGGACCTGGCTTCCCCCAACTGCTGCTCCTGCTGCCCCCGGTGGTGCTGTTGCTGTCCCTCCCCTTCCTGCTGGGCTTCCAGTAGAGACCCTGCTGTGCATCGGGAAGTACTTTGGGGTCTGGCTCTAGGTGAGCTGTGAATTGGCGGCCCCGGAGAGGTGAAGAGCAAGGCACAAGGGCCTAACCTTAACCTCAGGGGGCATCACAGCCTTTGCCCCCTCACTCCACTGGGTTTCCTCCCTCTCTGCCTCCCCTCCCCTTTGCTTCCTCCACTTTTGTCCCTGCTTTTCCCTTTCTCCTTCCTCTCCTCTTCCCAATTTTACTTCACCTCCTTCCCACCTCAGTTCTAATCCCTGACACTCCCCAGTTCCTCAGGCTTTCTTGCTGAGAGCCCTAAATTTGAGTTGAAAGGGAGCAAAGAAAGTTTTGTGGGTGGTGAAGGCAATGTGGGCTGCCTTTTGGGAAGGATTGGGAAAATGGTCACGGGGCCATATGGGTGGGGCTGGAGGGGCTACAGGGTAGGACGCAACCTTCCCCGGGCAGCACAGTCCATCCCTGGGAGGAGAGGGGGATCCTGTCAGTACTCGCAGGTATGAGCCAAGCATCCAGAAATCCCCCGATTTCAGCCACCTCCTCGGGCCTGGGAACTGGCATTGTCCAGGCTGCCAGTGGCCCAGAGGGTGTGCACGCTCCTGACCTGTGGGAAGGCAGGGCCTGGAGAGCCTCATTATGTCTGTTTCACTTTCCAATCCTAGACTATTTCCAGAATGGAAGAGTCAACATCTGTAGGGCTTTCATTACCCTGGGGTTTCCCAGGCTGGGCAAAGTGCCATCCAGACTGAAGGGAGCCAACAAAGCTCTCTGAGGACAGACCATGAAGGTAGGTGGGGTCTGAGATGTCACCTGGGTGACCTTTACCTGATCGTGAGGGAGGTAGCTCTCAGGAGCCCTGGGGTCAATGGCTGAGAGACTGGGAAGGGTTCTTTTTTTCCCCTTAAAAAGTTACAAAAGGGGTCGTGGCCAGAATGCATCATGGATTTCCCCGTGGGTGGTGGTTTTAACTAAATTTCACCATAGCTCTATAATCAGCTCCCTGGAATTATAATCTGGAAATTCCTTACAGGGCTTGGCATTTGGCTCTTCCCTGCATACTCCACCCTCAAGCCCTGGGAAAGCTATCCCAGATCCGGGTTCTGGCACTGTTTGCAAAATTAATGCTTCCATTGTTTGAGCCAAGGGCTGAAATCAAAGTGGCAGTATTTAAATATCATCTAAGCGTACATATGATAGTGAAAAAAGGGCTGTGAAATCCTTTGGGAAAAACAAAAGTTGCACAAGCGTCCTGGATCTGGTGCTGGACTGCCACTGGCCCTTGACTGGACCAACAGAGTTATCAGGGGGAAAAGGACTTGTTGAGGGGCACCTAGGTCTTTGGGGAGTCCCCAGGCAGACTCAGGGTTGGGAGGAACTGGGATGAAAATTGCAGTGGGGCTTGTTTGTGGTAGTGCTTTTGGGAACTTGAGGCCTTGGGAGCAAGGTGAGGGGTTGGGGGAAGATGGCCCACTAGGGGCCCCCCTCTGTCATTGCAGGGTGGCTGATGTCCCTTCTTACCTGGCAACCTGACTGCTCAGGACCATGTGCTGTTTCTTCCCATTGGCCGAATCACTCATTCTTTCAACAAATATGTATCGTCTATCTCGAATGTGGCAAACACTTGATCTTGGAGGCCACAAATCAGAGATCCTCTTTTCTTGTCTTTCTCTCCAGATGACAGTCTCCCGTATGGATACCAGGACCGTGGGGACCTCTCCGTGCCCTTCTTGAGACCAAGGGCTCAAATTGGTTTTGAATCCCACCGTGACACTGTAAACGATTGTAGAGAGTTGGCCCTTCTTTGACCCGCTCAGTTACTCGTTTAGCCCTTTTCTGTGCCCCTGTAGCCTCAAAGGATGGGGCCCCCCTGCCCCAGCACTGTTCAAGCCCCGAAGCCTGCTCCTCCTCAGCTCTGGGTAATGACATTCGTACAGCTTCACCCACCAGATCAAGGCTTTCTGCTTCCCATCGCCCTTGCTGCTCTTTGCCTCTGATTCCTGTCCCCTCCCTTTCTCTCTCTGTACCTCCACCCCTCCCTCCTTTCTCCTGTCACTGGCTGCCAGATAGCAAGCCTTCCCCCCTCCCTCTTTTCCTTCCTTCAATGCATATTTTTCTGCCTGCTTGGCCCTGTAATTAGATGCTGATTTTAGAACAGTGAATAAAACAGACCTGATCCCTGTCCTCAATGTGCCTTCCGTGTAGAGGCTTCTTTTCTGCCAGGCTGACCAGAGTCACAATGGCTCCAATATCTTGCCTCCCTCTTACTCATAGAACTTAGGCCTGGAGGGAACTCCTTCACCAGCCTTTCAGTTACACACACAAACACACACACACACACACACACACACACACACACACACACACACACACAACTTCCTCAGTCTTTCCCCCTTTCTACTGTGTAGCTTTTTTCTTAATAAATCCTGTATCTTTTTAGGTTGGTGTTGTTTTGGAATTTTTGTTTTTATGTTTAAATTATATAAGTAAAATATTCAATTTAGAAAAAGGTATAAAATAGTGGCCAAAGTAGATCTCACTAGCAATCCCCTCCTATCATGCAGAGACATACCTTGTTTTAGGGCTTATGGTATACACCTTTAATTTATCAAAATTTACTTAAAGTGCCTTTTTCTCCTGATGTCTTCAAGATTTGCTCTTTCTCTTTGGTTTTAAGCAATTTGATGATTGTGGTGGTGTTTTCAGTACTCATCTGTGTGAGATTCTTTTAGCTTCTTTGAATCTGTATAATATAGTGATTCAACAGTTCTATACAGTACTCAGTGCTCATCATAATCCCCTTCACCTAGTTCACCCATTGCCCTATCCACCTCCCCTCTGGTAACCATCAAATGTGAGTGAGATCATATAGTATTTATCTTTCTCTGACTGACTTATTTTGCTTATTATACTCTCTAGGTCCATCCATCTTGTTAGAACTGGCAAGATTTCATTCTCTTATGGCTCAGTAATATTCCTGTGTGTGTGTGTGTGTGTCTGTGTGTGTGTGTGTGTGTGTGTATGTCTGTGTGTGTGTATCTCACATCCTGTTTATCCATTCATCTTATCAGCAGCCACTTGGGGTACTTCCATAATTTGGCTACTATAAATAATGCTGCAGTAAACATAGGCGTGCATGCATTGTTTTGAATTAGTGTTTTCATATTCTTTGGGTAAAAACCCAGTGCGGTTACTGGATCATAGGGTGGTTCTATTTTTAAATTTTTGAGGAACCTCCATACTGTTTCCACGACTGCTGCCCCAGTTTGCATTCCCACCAACAGTGCATGAGCCTTCCCTTTGTTACTGAGAGTGAGATGGAAACAGAAAGAAGCCTTGGTTCTTTTCACTGCCACAGTAAAGAATTACAGGACAGTGAAAAAAAAGTAAAGCACAGCAAAGTTTTTTTTTAATTTTTTTATTGTTATGTTAATCACCATATATTACATCATTAGTTTTTGATGTAGTGTTCCATGATTCATTGTTTGTTCATAACACCCAGTGCTCCATGCAGAATGTGCCCTCTTTAATACCCACCACCAGGCTAACCCATCCCCACCCCCTCCCCTCTAGAACCCTCAGTTTGTTTTTCAGAGTCCATCATCTCTCATGGTTCGTCTCCCCCTCTGACTTACTCCCCTTCATTCTTCCTCTCCTGTTATCTTCTTCTTTTTCTTTTTTCTTAAAATATGTTGCGTTATTTGTTTCAGAAGTACAGATCTGTGATTCAACAGTCTTGCACAATTCACAGCGCTCACCGTAGCACATACCCTCCCCAATGTCTATCACCCAGCAACCCCATCCCTCCCACCCCCCACCACTCCAGTAACACTCAATTTGTTTCCTGAGATTAAGAATTCCTCGTATCAGTGAGTTCATATGATTCATGTCTTTCTCTGATTGACTTATTTCACTCAGCATAACACCCTCCAGTTCCATCCACGTCGTTGCAAATGGCAAGATCTCATTCCTTTTGATGGCTGCATAATATTCCATTGTGTATATATACCACATCTTCTTTATCCATTCATCTGTTGGTGGACTTCTAGACTCTTTCCACAGTTTGGCTATTGTGGACATTGCTGCTATAAACATTGGGGTGCACGTACCCCTTCGGGTCCCTACATTTGTATCTTTGTGGTAAATACCCAGTAGTGCAATTGCTGGATCAAATGGTAGCTCTAATTTCAACTGTTTGAGGAACCTCCATACTGTTTTCCAGAGTGGCTGCACCAGCTTGCATTCCCACCAACAGTGTAGGAGGGTTCCCCTTTCTCCACATCCCCGCCAACATCTGTCATTTCCTGACTTGTTAATTTTAGCCATTCTGACTGGTGTGAGGTGGTATCTCATTGAGGTTTTGATTTGGATTTCCCTGATGCCGAGCGATGTTGAGCACTTTTTCATGTGCCTGTTGGCCATTTGGATGTCTTCTTTGGAAAAATGTCTGTTCATGTCTTCTGCCCATTTCTTGATTGGATTATTTGTTCTTTGGGTGTTGAGTTTGATAAGTTCTTTATAGATTTTGGATACTAGCCCTTTATCTGATATGTCATTTGCAAATATTTTCTCCCATTCTGTCGGTTGTCTTTTGGTTTTGTGGACTGTTTCTTTTGCTGTGCAAAAGCTTTTTATCTTGATGAAATCCCAATAGTTCATTTTTGCCCTGGCTTCCCGTGCCTTTGGCGATGTTCCTAGGAAGAAGTTGCTGCGGCTGAGGTCGAAGAGGTTGCTACCTGTGTTCTCCTTTAGGATTTTGATGGACTTCTGTCTCACGTTTAGGTCTTTCAACCATTTGGAGTCTAT
This sequence comes from Zalophus californianus, assembly GCF_009762305.2. Classification (NCBI taxonomy): domain Eukaryota; kingdom Metazoa; phylum Chordata; class Mammalia; order Carnivora; family Otariidae; genus Zalophus; species Zalophus californianus. The sequence goes on from NC_045605.1 coordinate 21,305,023, forward strand.
TTTTGTGTGTGGTGTAAGGAAATGGTCCAGTTTCATTCTTCTGCATGTGGCTGTCCAATTTTCCCAACACCATTTGTTGAAGAGACTGTCTTTTTTCCATTGGACATCTTTCCTGCATTGTCAAAGATAAGTTGACCATAGAGTTGAGGGTCCATTTCTGGGCTCTCTATTCTGTTCCATTGATCGATGTGTCTGTTTTTGTGCCAGTACCACACTGTCTTGATGATGACAACTTTGTAATAGAGCTGGAAGTCCGGAATTGTGATGCCGCCAGCTTTGCTTTTCTTTTTCAACGTTCCTCTGGCTATTCGGGGTCTCTTCTGGTTCCATACAAATTTTAGGATGATTTGTTCCATTTCTTTGAAAAAAGTAGATGGTATTTTGATGGGGATTGCATTGAATGTGTAGATTGCTCTAGGTAGCATTGACATCTTCACAATATTGGTTCTCCCAATCCATGAGCATGGAACGTTTTTCCATTTCTTTGTGTCTTCTTCAATTTCTTTCATGAGTATTTTATAGTTTTCTGAGTACAGATCCTTTGCCTCTTTGGTTAAATTTATTCCTAGACATCTAATGGTTTTGGGTGCAATTGTAAATGGGATCGACTCCTTGATTTGCCTCTCTTCTGTCTTGTTGGTGTATAGGAATGCCACTGATTTCTGTGCATTGATTTTATATCCTGCTACTTTACTGAATTCCTGTATGAGTTCGAGCAGTTTTGGGGTGGAGTCTTTTGGGTTTTCCACATACAGTATCATATCATCTGCAAAGAGTGAGAGTTTGACTTCCTCCTTGCCAATCTGGATGCCTTTGATTTCTTTTTGTTGTCTGATTGCTGTGGCTAGGACTTCTAATACTATGTTGAATAGCACTGGTGAGAGTGGACATCCCTGCCGTGTTCCTGACCTTAGGGGAAAAGCTCTCAGCCTTTCCCCATTGAGAATGATATTCGCTGTGGGTTTTTCATAGATGGCTTTTATGATATTGAGCTATGTACCCTCTAACCCTATACTCTGAAGAGTTTTGATCAAGAAAGGATGCTGTACTTTGTCAAATGCTTTTTCTGCATCTATTGAGAGGATCATATGATTCTTGTTCTTTCTTTTGTTAATGTATTGTATCACGTTGATTGATTTGCGGACGTTGAACCAGACTTGCAGCCCAGGGATAAATCCCACTTGGTCGTGGTGAATAATCCTTTTAATGGACTGTTGGATCCTATTGGCTAGTATTTTGGTGAGAATTTTTGCATCCATGTTCACCAAGGATATTGGTCTGTAATTCTCCTTTTTGATGGGGTCTTTGTCTGGTTTTGGGATCAAGGTAATGCTGGCCTCATAAAATGAGTTCGGAAGTTTTCCTTCCATTTCTATTTTTTGGAACAGTTTCAGGAGAATAGGTATTAATTCTTCTTTAACTGTCTGATAGAATTCCCCTGGGAAGCCATCTGGCCCTGGGCTTTTGTTTCTTGGGAGATTTTTGATGACTGCTTCAATTTCCTTAGTGGTTATAGGTCTGTTCAGGTTTTCTATTTCTTCCTGGTTCAATTTTGGTAGTTGATACATCTCTAGGAATGCACCCATTTCTTCCAGGTTATCTAATTTGCTGGCATAGAGTTGCTCATAATATGTTCTTATAACTGTTTTTATTTCTTTGGTGTTGGTTGTGATCTCTCCTCTTTCATTCATGATTTTGTTGATTTGGGTCATTTCTCTTTTCTTTTTGATAAGTCTGGCCAGGGATTTATCAATCTTGTTAATTCTTTCAAAGAATCAGCTCCTAGTTTCGTTGATCTGTTCTACTGTTCTTTTGGTTTCTATTTCATTGATTTCTGCTCTGATCTTTATTATTTCTCTTCTCCTGCTGGGTTTAGGCTTTATTTGCTGTTCTTTCTCCAGCTCCTTCAGGTGTAGGGTTAGGTTGTGTATTTGAGACCTTTCTTGTTTCTTGAGAAAGGCTTGTATTGCTATATACTTTCCTCTCAGGACTGCCTTTTCTGTATCCCAAAGATTTTGAACAGTTGTGTTTTCATTTTCATTGGTTTCCATGAATTTTTTTTTAATTCTTCTTTAATTTCCTGGTTGACCCATTCATTCTTTAGTAGGATGCTCTTTAGCCTCCAGGTATTTGAGTTCTTTACGACTTTTCTCTTGTGATTGAGTTCTAGTTTCAAAGCATTGTGGTCTGAAAATATGCAGGGAATGATCCCAATCTTTTGGTACCGGTTGAGACCTGATTTGTGACCTAGGATGTGATCAATTCTGGAGAATGTTCCATGGGCACTAGAGAAGAATGTGTATTCCGTTGCTTTGGGATGGAATGTTCTGAATATGTCTGTGAAGTCCATTTGGTCCAGTGTGTCATTTAAAGTCTTTATTTCCTTGTTGATCTTAGCAAAGTTTTTTTAAAGTGTACTCCAAGGGAGGAACCAGCCAGTCAAGAGAGAAAATGGAAAACCCTCCCCCACAGCCATACTTTTCTACCTTTATTTGAGTCAATCAAATACTTTTTAGTATTCCGTTTTAATTTTCCCATTGGCTTTTTAGCTATGCCTTTGTGTATTTATTAAAATAATTTTTCTCCAAGGATTACTATATCTCTTCACAATTGAATTAAATTAACATTGACTACTTCACTTAAAAATAAGAAACTTTTGGGCGCCTGGGTGGCTCAGTTGGTTAAGCAACTGCCTTTGGCTCAGGTCATGATCCTGGAGTCCTGGGATCAAGCCCCGCATCAAGCTCACCCTTCTCTGCGGGAAGCCTGCTTCTCCCTCTGCCTGCCACTGCCCCCGCTTGTGCTCTATCTTTGTCAAATAAATAAAATCTTAAAAAAAAAAATAAGAAACTTTTTGTTTAAGTTGGTTCCATGCCCAGCATGGAGCCCAACATGGGGCTTGAACTCACAACCCTTGAGATCATGACTTGAGCTGAAATCAAGAGTTGGATGCTTAAACAACTGAGCCACCCAAGCGCCCCCAAAATAAGAAACTTTTGAAAGTATAGTTCCAGTTACCTCCTCTTTCCTTTGTGCTATTATTGTTATATCTTTTTACATTAAAAATAATTTTAGGGGCACCTGGGTGCCTCAGTTGTTCAGCATCTGCCTTTGGCTCGGGTCATGGTCCCAGGGTCCTGGGATCGGGCCCTGCATCGGGCTCCCTGCTCGGTGGGAAGCCAGCTTCTCCCTCTTCCACTCCCCCTGCTTATGTTCCCTCTCTCACTGTGTCTCACTCTGTCAAATGAATAAATAAAATCTTTAAAATAAATAAATAAATAAATAATTTTAGCTTTAAACAGGCATGGCTTTTAAAATTAGAAGAAATAGTATACATGTCTTAAATTTACCACATTATATCTGTTCTCCACATTTCTTCCTGTAGATCAGAGTTGCCTTGGCATCATTTTCCTTTAGCTTCCTTGAGCATGAAGAAATTACCTTAGCGCCTTTTTTTTCTCCTGGTCTCCAAGTCTGTTGGTTATGAATTCTCTTCCTGTTTGGGTATATGAAAATGTCTTTGTTACCTTCATTTTTGAAGGATAATTGTCTTGTTTGTAACATTTTGACTGACAGGTTTTTTCTTTTATGGCTTTAAACATATAATTCTCTTGTTTTCTGCTCTCTGTTGTTTCTGATAAGAAGTCAGCTGACATTTGTGTCAGTGTTCTATATACATGTTACAATGTATCTTTTGTTTGGACCAATTTTGAGCTTTTTTTCTTTATCTTTGAATTTTAGTAATTTGACTATTATGTGCCTATGTGGTTTTCTATTGTGTTTATCCTACCTTTAGTTCACTGAACTTCTTAGATGTGTAAGTTTGTGTTTTTCACCCAATTTGGGAAAATTTTGGCCATTATTTTTTTTAATGCTTTTTCTGTCTCATCTCTCTTCTATTCTTCTGGGACTCCAATTAATTATACGTTTTATTGCTTGATAGTGTCCCACAAGTCACTGAGGTTTTGTTCACTTTCTTTAATACTTTTTTTCCCTCTGTTTTTCAAATTGGATAAGTTCTATTGAGCTCTCTCCAAAATTGCTGACTCTGATGTGGTCCCTGTTATGCTGTTAAGATAATTTAGTGGTTTTTTTCAGTTATTGTACTTTTCCGTTCTAAAATTTCCATTTGGTTCTTTTTTATAGTTTTAGTTTCTGTGTTGAGATTCCTTATCTCTTCATTCATATGACACTATTTTCCTTTAGATTCTTGAACACATCTCTAATAGCTGCTTATTGCTTTTGTTCACTAATTCCAACGTCTGGTACATCTTGGGGTCAATAACCTTTTTTTCTTTACTATGGGTCACATTTTTATTTCTGTGTCTACTAATTTCTTATTATATAGTGGACATAGTGAATGATGTGGAGTTCTGGACTCTGTGTTCCTCTGAAGAGTGTTGACTTGTGTTCTCCTAGGTTGACTTGTAGTCCAAACTCTGTCTTCTTTGAGATAGACAGCAGCACACATCTCTGCTCAGTTCTTTCAGCTTCTATTTGCTATTGTCAGACCTCCTGGAGTCAGTGATCAGCCAAGAATTTGGTCACAGTTTATACTCATTTTGAGGTTTAATTGTGGTTTCTTTCTTTCGAGGATTTCCCTAATTTTACAACTCTCTGCCTGCTCTAATCTTTGTTCTCTGAATCCTCAAACCAGTAAACTGGATTTTTGCTCTCCCTTGATATGTGGACTAAGAAGTCCTCTCAGGCATAAGGCCACAGACTTGCAAATCTCACTCGGCGCTGTTCCTGTCTTTTTAGGGGTGACTTCTTTCCAGTACCTTTCAGGGAACTTTCAAATAGTTCTTTCTTATTTTTCACCCCGTTTATAATTGTTATCTAAAGGAGGGTTAGTTCAACCAAACTCTTCCACTATTAATGGAAGCCAGAACTTTCCTTCCATTACATTTTAACCACATGTTTGAACTTATTTCCTCAACATATGTAGCTATATTTATAGAACAGATTTAGCTAATATTTATCCCCTTCCCTCAAAAAAATGTCAATAATGTTAGTAGAATTTCATTTTTCTTCTTGCCCTCAGTAGACCATATTTTTTTTAAGATTTTATTATTTATTTGAGAGAGAGAGAGCACAAGTAGGTGAAGAGGCAGAGAAGAGAGAAAATATCCAAGCAAATTCCTCCTGAGTGGGGAGCCCCATGCAGGTCTTGATCTCAGGACCCGTGAGATCAGGACTTGAGCTGAAACCAAGAGTAAGATGCTTAACAGACTGAGCCACCCAGGCACCCCAGTAGACCATATTTCAAGGTGAGAATTCTTTTGGAATTCCAAGGTTTTGGGCCTTTATTTTTGAATGGCAGTTAATGAAGAGATAGTACTGTGTATCCAAAATAATTTTCATTCAGAAATTTTAAAAGGAGCCTGAAGGAGTCTCTGGACCACCACCATTTATTTTGGCTTATGACAAAACTCTCCAATTTGTCTTGCTTAGGATCCTGTAATCTTAATTTTTTTAAAGATTTTATTTGTTTATTTGACAGAGAGAGACACAACGAGAGAGGGAACACAAGCAGGGGGGGTGGGAGAGGGAGAAGCGGGCTTCCCGCGGAGCAGGGAGCCCTATGTGGGGCTCCATCCCAGAATCCTGGAATCATGACCTGAGCCGAAGGTAGACGCTTAACGACTGAGCCACCAGGCTCCCCTAATCTTAATAATATTGTAAAATTGTTTTCAGGATTAAAAGAGAAAGCATGGGGGGAGGAGCAAGATGGCGGAGGAGTAGGAGACCTGGATTTCATCTGGTTTCAGGAATTCAGCTGGATAGGGATCAAACCTTTCTGGACACCTACGAACTCAACAGGAGATCGAAGAAAAGAATAGCAACAACTCTCTGAACAGAAAAGCGACCACTTTCTGGAAGGTAGGACATGCGGAGAAGTGAATCCGAGGCGATATTCGGGAGGATAGACGGCGGGGGAGGGGGCCCTCCGTCGGCTGCTTCTGGCAAGTGCTAGAGCCGCGGAGCACAAAATCGGAACTTTGAGAAGGCGGTTCCGCTGAGGGACGTCGCTGCAGTGGCTAAGCGGGGGGTGGAACCCTCGCGGGACAGTGTGGTCTCAGGACCCTCGGGGTCACAGAAAGACCGGGGGTGCCTGAGTGCGGCAGAGCTCCCAGGTATCGGAGCGGGGAAGCCCGCTGCAGAGACGGAGCCGAGGCGTGGGCTCTCCGCTTGGGGTGGCCATAAACCGTGATCCTCGGCACAGTCAGGCCACTGCTCCTCCAGCAGGGACCCAACAGGAGGCAGATCTGGGGAGACTCCCCTTCCTCCCCCCCGGAAGGAGTGGCACGGGAGCACACCGCAGGGATCTGCTGGGTTTGCAGACTCCACACGGGGTCGGGTGCTAGAGATAGAAACCCTCGGTCACAGGCTGGGTGAGCATGGAGTGCGGCCGGAGACCGGGAGAAAAAAGATTTACTGCTTTTCTCTGGGGGTCCACTAAGGAGCAGGGCCTCAAGTTCTTGGCTCCTCTGGGGCGGAGATTGGGAGGCCGCCATTTTCACTCTCGTCCTCCAAAGCTGTAGGGAAAGCTTGCAGGGAACAAAAGTTCTGGAGAGCAAACCCGAGCAGATTACTTAGCCCGGACCGACAAGGGTGGGGCAAAGACATTTGGGAACTACGGCAACAGGCCCCTCCCCCAGAAGATCAGCAGAACAGCGAGCCAAGACCAAGTTTACCCATCAATGAGAATGGCAGAGTGCCAGCGCTAGGGGAATACTGCACATAGAATTCATGGCTTTTTTACCATGATTCTTTAGTCTTTCAAAGTTAATTTTTTTTAACTGCCTTTTCTTTTTTCTTTTTTTTGTTGAATTTTTCTTTTTCCCTTTTTCAACCAACATCTTATCAATCCCTTTTTGTTAAAAAACATTTTTTATTTTTCATTTTTAGAGTCATATTCTATCCCTTCATAGTAGTTACCCTTATTTTTGGCATATATATATATAAGTTGTTCTCTCTTTAAAATTTTGAGATACAATTTCATCTAACAGATCAAAATATACCCTAATCTCTAGTGTATGGCTTTGTTCTAGTCTCCTGCCTGATCACATTCTCTCCCCCCCCCTTTTTTTAAATCCTCTTCTTTCTTTCTTTTTTCAACCAACTTCTTATCTTATCAATTCCTTTTATAAGATCTTTTATAATTTTCACCTTTATAGTCATATTCCATCCCCTTATCATATTAACCCTTATTTTTGTACATATATAAGTTTTTCTTTCTTTAAAATTTTGGGAGGTACTTTCTTCTAACAGACCAAAATATGCCCAAAATCTAGTGTGTGACACTGATCTGTGCACCAGCCTGATCATATTCGATCATATTGTTTTTTTTGTTTTTGTTTTTGTTTGTTTTTATCTTTATCTTTATCTTTTTCTTTTTTCTTTCTTTCCCTTTCTTTTCCTCCAGTTTCAGGTCTTTTCTGATTTGTTTAGTGTATATTTTCTGGGGACATTTTTACCCTGTTAGCATTTTGTTCTCTCATTCATTTATTCTCCTCTGGACAAAATGACAAGGTGGAAAAACTTACTTCAGAAAAAAGAACAAGAGGCAGTACTGACTGCCAGGGACCTACTCAATATGGACGTTAGTAGGATGTCGGAACTAGAGTTCAGAATGATGATTTAAAGATACTAGCTGGGCTTGAAAAAAGCATGGAAGTTATTAGAGAAACCCTTTCTGGAGAAATAAAATAACTAAAATCTAACCAAGTAGAAATCAAAAAGGCTATTAATGAGGTGCAATAAAAAATGGAGACTCTAACTGCTAGGATAAATGAGGCAGAAGAGACAATTAGTGATATAGAAGACCAAATGATGGCAAATAAAGAAGCTGAGAAAAAGAGCAACTACTGGATCATGAGGGCAGAATTCGAGAGATAAGTGATACCATAAGTTGAAACAACATTAGAATAATTGGGATCCCAGAAGAAGAAGAAAGAGAGGGGCAGAAGGTATATTGGAGCAAATTATCGCAGAGAACTTCCCTAATTTGGGGAAGGAAACAGGCATCAAAATCCATGAGGCATAGAGAACCCCTCTCAAAATGAATAAAAATAGGTCAACACCCCGACATCTAATAGTAAAACTTACAAGTCTCAGAGACAAAGAGAAAATCCTGAAAGCAGCTCAGGAGAAGAGGTCTGTAACCTACAAGGGTAAAAACATTAGACTGATAACAGACCTATCCACAGAGACCTGGCAGGCCAGAAAGGACTGGCATGATATCTTCAGGGCACTAAATGAGAAAAATATGCAGCCAAGAATACTATACCCAGCTAGGCTGTCACTGAAAATAGAGATTAAAAGCTTCCAGGACAAACAAAAACTAAAGGAATTTGCAAAAACGAAACCAGCCCTACAAGAAATATTGAAAGGGATCCTCTAAGCAAAGAGAGAGCCTAAAAGTAACATAGACCAGAAAGGAACACAGACAATATACAGTAACAGTCACCTTACAGGCAATACAATGGCACTAAATTCATATCTTCCAATAGTTACCCTGAATGTAAATGGGCTCAATGCCCCAATCAAAAGACACAGGCTATCAGATTGGATAAAAAAACAAGACCCATCGATATGCTGTCTGCAAGAGACTCATTTTAGATGCAAAGACACCCCTAAATTGAAAGTGAGGGGGTGGAAAACCATTTACCATGCTAATGGACACCAAAAGAAAGCTGGGGTGGCAATCCTTATATCAGACAAATTAGATTTTAAACGAAAGACTGTAATAAGAGATGAGGAAGGACACTATCCTACTTAAAGGGCCTCTCCAACAAGAAGATCTAACAATTGTAAATATCTGTGCCCCTAATGTGGGAGCAGCCAATTATATAAGACAATTAATAACAAACACATCGACAACAATACAATAATAGTGGGGGACTTTAACACTCCCCTCACTGAAATGGACAGATCTAAGCAAAAGATCAACAAGGAAATACTTTAAATGACACACTGGACCAAATGGACTTCACAGATATATTCAGAACATTCCATTCCAAAGCAACAGAATACACATTCTTCTCTAGTGCCCATGGAACATTCTCCAGAATTGATCACATCCTAGGTCACAAATCAGGTCTCCATTGGTACCAAAAGACTGGGATCATTCCTTACATATTTTCAGATCACAATATTTGAAACTAGAACTCAATCACAAGAGGAAAGTTGGAAAGAACTCAAATACATGGAGGCTAAAGAGCATCCTACTAAAGAATGAATGGGTCAACCAGGAAATTAAAAAAGATTTAAAAAATTCATGGAAACAAGTGAAAATGAAAACACAACAGTTCAAAATCTTTGGGATGCAGCAAAGGCAGTCCTAAGAGGAAAGTATATAGCAATACAAGCCTTTCTCAAGAAACAAGAAAGGTCTCAAATACACAACCTAACCCTACACCTGAAGGAGCTGGAGAAAGAACAGCAAATAAAGCCTAAACCCAGCAGAGAAGACAGATAATGAAGATCAGAGCAGAAATCAATGAACTAGAAACCAAAAGAACAGTAGAACAGATCAACGAAACTAGGAGCTGGTTCTTTGAAAGAATTAACAAGATTGATAAACCCCTGGCCAGACTTATCAAAAAGAAAAGAGAAATGACCCAAATCAACAAAATCATGAATGAAAGAGGAGAGATCACAACCAACACCAAAGAAATAAAAACAGTTATAAGAACATATTATGAGCAACTCTATGCCAGCAAATTAGATAACCTGGAAGAAATGGATGTATTCCTAGAGATGTATCAACTACCAAAACTGAACCAGGAAGAAATAGAAAACCTGAACAGACCTATCACCACTAAGGAAATTGAAGCAGTCATCAAAAATCTCCCAACAAACAAAAGCCCAGGGCCAGATGGCTTCCCAGGGGAATTCTACCAAACATTTCAAGAAGAATTAATACCTATTCTCCTGAAACTGTTCCAAAAAATAGAAATGGAAGGAAAACTTCCAAACTCGTTTTATGAGGCCACCATTACCTTGATCCCCAAACCTGACAACCCATCAAAAAGGAGAATTACAGACCAATATCCTTGATGAACATGGATGCAAAAATTCTCACCAAAATACTAGCCAATAGGATCCAACAGTACATTAAAAGGATTATTCACCACGACCAAGTGGGATTTATCTCTGGGCTGAAGTTTGGTTCAACTTCCGCACATCAATCAATGTGATACAATACATTAATAAAAGAAAGAACAAGAACCATATGATCCTCTCAACAGATGCAGAAAAAGCATTTGACAAAATACAGCATCCTTTCTTGATCAAAACTCTTCAGACTATAGGGATAGAGGGTACATACCTCAATATCATAAAAGCCATCTATGAAAAACCCACAGCGAATATCGTTCTCAATGGGGAAAAACTGAGAGCTTTCCCCCTAAGGTCAGGAACGTGGCAGGGATGTCCACTATCACCACTGCTCTTCAACATAGTATTAGAAGTCCTAGCCACAGCAATCAGACAACAAAAAGAAATCAAAGGCATCCAAATCGGCAAAGAAGAAGTCAAACTCTCACTCTCTGCGATGATATGATATTTTATGTGGAAAACCCAAAGGACTCCACTCCAAAACTGCTAGAACTCATACAGGAATTCAGTAAAGTGGCAGGATATAAAATCAATGCACAGAAATCAGTGGCATTCCTATACACCAACAACAAGACAGAAGAGAGGCAAATCAAGGAGTCGATCCCATTTACAATTGCACCCAAAACCATAAGATACCTAGGAATAAATCTAACCCAAGAGGCAAAGAAACTGTACTGTTCTCAGAAAACTATAAAATACTCATGAAAGAAATTGAAGAAGACACAAAGAAATGGAAAAACATTCCATGCTCATGGATTGGAAGAACAAACATTGTGAAGATGTCAGTGCTACCTAGAGCAATCTACACATTCAATGCAATCCCCATCAAAATACCATCCACTTTTTTCAAAGAAATGGAACAAATCATCCTAAAATTTGTATGGAGCCAGAAAAGACCCCAAATAACCAGAGGAATGTTGAAAAAGAAAAGCAAAGCTGGTGGCATCACAAATCCGGACTTCCAGCTCTATTACAAAGCTGTCATCATCAAGACAGTGTGGTACTGGCACAAAAACAGACACATCGATCAATGGCACAGAATAGAGAGCCCAGAAATGGACCCTCTACTCTATGGTCAACTCATCTTCGACAAAACAGGAAAGAATATCCAATGGAAAAAAGACAGTCTCTTCAACAAATGGTGTTGGGAAAATTGGACAGCCACATGCAGAAGAATGAAACTGGACCATTTCCTTACACCACACACAAAAATAGACTCCAAATGGTTGAAAGACCTAAACGTGAGACAGGAGTCCATCAGAATACTAAAGGAGAACACAGGTAGCAACCTCTTCGACCTCAGCCGCAGCAACTTCTTCCTAGAAACATCGCCAAAGGCACGGGAAGCCAGGGCAAAAATGAACTATTGGGATTTCATCAAGATAAAAAGCTTTTGCACAGCAAAAGAAACAGTCCACAAAACCAAAAGGCAACCGACAGAATGGGAGAAAATATTTGCAAATGACATATCAGATAAAGGGCTAATATCCAAAATCTATAAAGAACTTCTTAAACTCAACACCCAAAGAACAAGTGATCCGATTAAGAAATGAGCAGAAGAATGAACAGACGTTTTTCCAAAGAAGACATCCAAATGGCCAACAGACACATGAAAAAGTGCTCAGCATCGCTTGGCATCAGGGAAATCCAAATCAAAACCTCAATGAGATATCACCTCACACCAGTCAGAATCCTAAAATTAACAAATCAGGAAACAACAGATGTTGGCGGGGATGTGGAGAAAGGGGAACCCTCCTACACTGTTGGTGGGAATGCAAGCTGGTGTAGCCACTCTGGAAAATAGTATGGAAATTCCTCAGGAAGTTATAAATAGAGCTACCCTACAACTCAGCAATTGCATCACTTGGTATTTACCCCAAAGATACAGATGTAGTGAAAAGATGGGGCATGTGCACCCCAATGTTCATAGCAGCAATGTCCACAATAGTCAAACTATGGAGAGAGCCTAGATGTCCATCGACAGATGAGTGGATAAAGAAGATGTGGAATATATATACAATGGAATATTATGCAGCTATCAAAAGGAATGAAATCTTGCCATTTGCAACGATGTGGATGGAACTGGATTGTGTTATGCTGAGCGAAATAAGTCAATCAGAGAAAGACATGTATCATACAACCTCATTGATATGAGGAATTCTTAATCTCAGGAAAAAAACAGGGTTGCTGGAGTGGTGGGGGTGGGAGGGATGGGGTGGCTGGGTGATAGACATTGGGGTGGGTATGTGCTATGATGAGCGCTCTGAATTGTGCAAGACTGTTGAATCACAGATCTGCAGCTCTGAAACAAATAATACAATATATATTAAAAAAAGAAGAAGAAAAAGAAGAAGACAGCAGGAGGGGAAGAATGAAGGGGGGAAATTTGAGGGGGAAACGAACCATGGGAGATGATGGACTCTGAAAAACAAACTGAGGGTTCTAGATGGGAGGGGGTGGGAGGACGCATTAGCCTGGTGATGAGTATTAAAGAGGGCATGTTCTTCATGGAGCACTGGGTGTTAAATGCAAACAATGAATCATGGAACACTACATGAAAAACTAATGATGTATGGTGATTAACATAGATAATAATAAAATAATAAAAAAAGAAAGTATAAACAAAACTGCTAAATGCATCACACGGCATAGAGTATATATTCTGTAAGTGCTACTTACCACTCTCTTCACAATGATGAATGTCTTCATGGAAATAGTTATTCAAAGTCCCAGCCCACTTGGTTTTCAGCAAATAGTACATACTTAAATCCATAGGTGAAAATACTAAATCAACCACAGCTTATATTTCTCTATTAAAGTATAAAAATATTTAATGTGTTGTCAATTTGGATATTCCCATTTAAAAACAAATAAATATGAATGTAAGCATCACTGAATTTTAGACAATGGAAATTAAAATTATATATATACTGGGAAAAATAATAACTGTTGGGAAAAAAAAGAAATTTGAAGGTAAGTTCCATTGTCTTCTAGCCAACAGTTATTACCAATGTTTTTGGGAGAAGGTCCATGATGTGTGTATGTGTATAATTTTTTAAATCTCACAAACAGTAAAATCTGTTGTTTTTTTTAAAGATTTTATTGAGAGAGAGAGATAGAGAGCACAAGCAGGGGGGAGGGGCAGAGGGAGAGGGAGAAGCAGGCTCCCCGCTGAGCGGAGCCCAATATGGGGCTTGATCCCAGGACCCTGGGACCAGGACCTGAGCCGAAGGTGGATGCTTAACTGACTGAGCCACCCAGGTGCCTGTAAAATTTGTTTCTTGATGTAGTATTCCAAGAGTTCTTAAGCATGAAACCTAAAGCCCTGTCCATAAAATAAAAAATAAATTGGATTTTATTAAAATTGAGGCTTTTGCTCTGCACAAGACACTTAAGACCACGCAGCTGGTTTCAGGTGGTTTTAAATAGAGATGTGGGAGAGCAGTGGTAAAAGGAGATGGGCTTGTGTTGGAAGAGAGGATTGATTTTGGTCTTGAAAGAACCATTCTGCCTAATATTTATCATGTTGTAGAAGCAACTCAAATTGAAATCATGCGGATTTGGTTTTGAAATCCAGCCCTGGCTCAATGTTAACTCTGTAACCATGGCCAGTTTGGAACAACATGGTGTTATAAATTCTATGTATTTTTAAACTAAGGATGATTCTGTCTTTCTTGTCTGCCTTACTGGGCTCTTTTCTGAGAATCAGATGAGACCATGTATGTGCAAATACGTTAAAGAATATAACACTAATACAAGGTGAGAGAGGGACTATTACAGTATTTCCACCTGCTCCTCTATACTGAGATGATCTGGTAACATTGTGTGAGAAAAAGATTTAAGCAATTATCACCTACTACATATTTACATAGCAAATAAAAAAGAGCCATTTTATTGTTATAATTTTGTTAAGAGCAGACTCTTGAAGACTGAAAACTCAAGAGCCAAAGAAGGGGTGAGTTTTGGACACCATCACGGGTGGTAGAATGGGGTAAGGTTTCTATTGGGATGGAAATGGGGGGTCAGAGAAGGTCCCACAGTATTGTTTAAGCTACCCTGCATTCCTTTTTGTGATCTCTGCCCTGGGGGACCCCTCCATTTTGACGAATGTGGAGTGATTTAAAACACATCCACTTTAGTATGTGGAGGAAGCAGGCTCAGGCTGATCCTGCAGCTGGCTGATGGGAAAAGAAGTCCATCACCAGTCTGTATTCTTGACCATGCAGGATTTATTGAGAAAGCAAAGAATGTTGAGAGATGGGGTAAGGGAAGACAGAAGACAGAGAAGCATGGGTCATGGGTCATGGATAGGAGAGGAAGGGTGAGGTATTTGAACATCCTGTCTGACACTCAGGCAGAGACAGACGTGATTACTTATTGACTGGGGAAGAAACAAAATATAAATTAAGCCCTTTAGGGTGATGGAGAATTTTTACTGCCTGAGTCAGGGCAGGAAGCAAAGGCACAGACTTCTAGATCTTGTTGCAAAAAGATTGGTTCCGACAGCATATAATTTGCATCCTGGTTCCATGGGAGAATAGGTTCATAGATGGGCACATGTTCTCACACCCCTGAACCATGAATTGGAGTTTTCCACCTGAAAGAAGCAGAGACAGACTGTAGTGAGCTGAAGGCTTCCTCCTCCGACCTTCACCTTCATCCATGGTCCCCAGTGTCCCCATGCAGGCACGACCAAGACCTCCAGTTTTTGGATTCTTCCTCCCCCTCTCCTTCCATCTGTCTTTTCTGGGCCCTTCCCCACATCTGTTGCCCACTGCCTCTATTGAGGGACTAGACAAATCACAAGGGAAGTCAGGCAGTATGGTTCACGGGATGGCAGTAACCAAGATCCTTTATTTTGGGGATGAGGAGTGAGTATAAGGGTAGAAAGTATGGGAATATAGCAAGACACGTCTGGCAACCTGTGAACACTGACTGATAGACAATTGTTTATTCATTTATTGAGTATTTACTAAATTCCTACCATGTACTAAACATTGTACTAAGTGCTAGGAATATATAACCATGAACAAGACAGATACAGTCCTGAGCTTATGGTTAATGTCTCAACATCTCAAGGTGTAACTCATATATTTCTTTTGTAGGAAGAGAGCCAGTCTCCCTGTCTCCTTTTAAGACATCATAGGCCTGCTGGGAAGGACCTCCGCCTCCCCATCAGTAGCTAGAATTCTGCTCTTAATTTAGGATAAGTTTCTCCTGAATCTCCAAGTTTCTAGGGAATCACAGCTTGACCCCCTCCTCAGGCTCCCACCACCCCAGCTGCTCCCAAGAGTACTGAAGTTAATTGATGTGTTTCCCTGGCAGACTGTATTATGAAGTCCCCACATACCTTCAAAGATCTTCTTTAACATGCACTGCTGAGAATTCTGAGTGGAGCAGACTCCCTCTCCACGAAGACATTTTCCATGATCATTCATATATGAGCATGTGTGGCAATTTAATATTGGGCCTGCAAATTTAAGACAAACCTGATGAAATTTCCTGATGGACCAGGCAGGGAGCCACAAATCACAAGGAGAGGAATGATGGGCAGTAAGTAGCCTGGATACAACACATTTCATTGTTTGGTTCTTGTTGGGCATTTGAGGGCCCTGCATCTGATAGAGCATAGTCTCTCTTATGGGCCAGAGGAAATTCTTTCATTCTTACTGCTTCATCTATAATTTTCATTGCTGAAGAATCCCAAATTTCTCTCTATAATACTGATGTTTACTCCAATTCATATCCCCACTGGCTTCTGCCATGTCTAACTCCGTAGGAGCAAAGTAGAGCTTTAATCACATGACTGGTTCCCCTTTTTACTCCCCCATCATACTCTCACCCACAGGGCACACTTAGAGTAAGAACTGGCTGATTAGTAAGCTATGTTAGAATGCTCTAATGTTGCAAACTCTGTAAAGAGTGATCGTTCTCCATTTTCAAGTTGACCTTCAACAATATCAATTTGTCACAAAGGGCATTCTTTGCGAAATGCTTCTATTCTGCCTCTTTTACTATCTCCATTGCCAATTCCCTAGTTAAGGAAGCATAAAGAAATAGGAAGGATGTGGGCTTTGGAGTCAGACCAACTTAAGTTTGAATCCAAGGATTGTTACTTTCTAGCTATGTGATATTAGCCCCACTTCTCTCATCTGAAGATTTGGAATACTACTACTTAGGCAATGGGAGGAAATGTGAAGTGCCTATGTCTGGTAATATCTTGAGTGGTCATCAAACTCTGGATCTTGTTGTCCTTCCTTGAACAACCCCTTTTTAGTAAGAGCCAAAGAATTGCAGTTGTGCTGGGAAGTTCTTTATGAATCTAACAGACAAAAGTGTGTTCATGCTTTATTCTCCATGTTCAAACAAACAAAACAGAGCCACCAGCTTGAGGGCTAGTCATCTCCTTACAGAGTTTGCGAGGCATTCTAACATAGTTTGTTGAGGCAGATTTAGCATGAAGCTCATGAAGGTTAGTGTCCCATGAGCCCCTTCCAAGGGAGCAGTGGGCATTTGTATTTATAATTTCTTACATAGAGTGAAGTTGGAGGCATTGCTGGCATTTTGTATTTGTGTTATTTTTTTAAAGGGCCCTCAAAATTGTTTAGCCTTCAGGGTTACACAAAACCTATATCCTGCCTCCTGGTATTACTGTAAAGAGATGTAGAGTGTCTTTGAGAGAGCTGTGAAGTGTTTGTGAACTAATCTTTCTTCTATACGCTCTCCTTAAAAGTTGGGTTTCTTGATGTGTTGCCTATTTCTCCCCTGAAGTCAAGGACTAGCACCCATCCAGATGCAATTCCCCTGAAAATGTGCCTCACCTGAAAATGTGCTTGATGGTGGAATGCCTGAAGACTGTTCACCCAGTGTCTTTTCACCTGAAGCCTGTTCACTTGAAGCCTGTTCACCTGAAGCTTGTTCACCTGAACCCTGTTCACCGGAAGGCTTCTCACTGGAAGCTTGTTCACCCGAAGGCTTTTCACCTGAAGCCTGTTCACCTGAAGGTTTTTCACTGGAAGACTGTTCACCAGAAATATTTTCACCAGAAGCCTGTTCACCGGAAAGCTGTTCACCTGAAGGCTTTTCACCAGAAGGCTGTTCACCTGAAGGCTTTTCACCAGAAGGCTGTTCACCTGAAGGTTGTTCACCAGAAGTGTGCTCACTGGCAATATGTTCACCTGAAGTATGTTCACCCGTAGCATGCTCACCTGAAGCACGTTCACCTGAAGCGTGTTCACTTGAAGCATGTTCAGCTGAGGTGTGCTCACCTGAAGTATGCTCACTTAAAGTTCTCTCGCCTGCAGAAGTCTCATATAAAGTCTCACCATCTGAAGGGTTTCCAAGTGAAAAGTACTCACCTGAAAATTGCTGAACTGAAGCTTGATGACCCATAGAGCCAGGAGGCTCATCAGGCTGACCTGATGCTCCTGGGATGGAGAGGAACAGAAGAGAGATAGGAAGATGAGAGAAAGAATGTCTGGGATAAAGACTGCTTTTCTTATGCAATAAGGCTAACGTGGGATTCCTGGGTTTCCTGTGGGCCTGGTCAGGCATCTGAAGATATTGCAGATGTTGGAGGAAGTCAACTAATTACCCAAGAGACCATGAAGGACAGAGGTGTTAATGAAATACACAGAGACTGCCTCTGGCATTTAAAGGAAGAATTTTAAGATCCACATTATTAAGAAATGTACAGGAGGGCCCACTAGCCCATGTACCAAAAGCACCTAAAGGGAAAATGGTGTGCCTCCCTGACAAAGCCAGCATCAGGAAATCAATATGCCATCAATCACAAGATCAGAAGTCTACCACAAGCCCTCCCTCCAGTTCCTCTCTGGGTGAAAGGCAGGAAGGATGAAAATACAAAAGGGAAAGAGAAAACAACTCAGTTCAATAGCTAAGTAATTCTTGCTGAAATTGAAGGTAGATTTTACCCTTTGGACAGGATAAATTTTAAACCAGAGATGACAAAATATCTAATGAACCCACAAAAATGATCAGACGGGATTTAAGACATTTTTATTTGGCGAATTCAAGTTCTTTCTTACACTCAGTCCCCAATCCATGTGGGTTGGAGACTCAAAGTTGGGATCACTTATTAAGATAAAAACATTCTTTGCTTATTTATTTCTGAATTGAGATTCCTTGTGATGTACCATTATACCTACTTCAGGTAGTTGCATGAGGTTTCAGTAAGATAAATTGTGACGTGCCTAGTTTATCGCCTAAGTGTTCAATTAATTTTATTTTTCTCTCCTCCCCACTTTACACTGGGACTTAAAAAAACTCTTAGCCGGTCATTCTCTTCTGGCCAGTCCCTCCTACCTTTAATCCATCTCACCAATGACTACCAGACAAATATTCTTTAGGTGGTACTTTTCATTTTATTGAAGTAGCACCAAAAATTTTGGTTATTACTCTGTGATTAGACTGAGTAACCCAGAGGAGGGTGGGTAGACTACAAACATGAGTTATTAATCCTAGCCAAAAGCTGAGAGGAATGACAAGATCTGTTGAGGACAAGGTAGCCTAGGGCTCCAAATTACCCTTATCTCTGTAAGAGTCCTGCAATAGATACGCATATTCTGGGTGATTTGCCATCCTTATAATCAATGACTTTCTGAAAGACTATGCTTAGAATATGTTGATAAAGGAAAGGTAAGGTTTGGAAAGGCTATCCTTATTTTTAAAAGTTGTTACTGAATATTATTTGCTTGATTGATTCTTTAATAGTTAACAGAAGTTATAATAAAGAGATTTCTGATGTAGAAAGGAGGTTTGAAAAAGCATGCTCATTTCGTAGTCATTCTTAGAGTTGACAACTCACTGCTTCGCCATGTGGCTGGCATATACTACCATTTGGTAGCTATGTATCTAAATTTCTGAGTCAACTTTTGAAAGTCTAAGAAAGCAAAAAATAAAATCTCGGACAACCAACATTATGGAAAATACTTTGTCATTTAACCGACAGTTCAGAGCTCATGGCTTCTTTCTTCTCCTCTAGGAGGAATGAGGGAACACAGCCCACCATGAATGAGGACCCTGAAAGAAGAAATACAGAAAACTGCATGGGTAGAACCTGGCCATGAAGGCGAGGCTCATAAGGTCTCTTGCCCATAGCCCTGCTGTGTTCTGAGATGGCTTTCTGGGTACATCACATTCCTATCTCCTTCTATCTTTCCTTGCTACATTAACTACATAAGGATCCCTTGCACTCAGTTCATTGGGACAAATCTTCATTGGACTTTCACAGAACCCTTAGACTTGTTTTCTCATCTCACAGAGCATCAGGCACGAATGGTGAGTGGCTGAAAAAGTAGTAGGAATGAGACAGTGCCAAGCCAGCAGGCTTCTCTGATGGTAAAGCCATTACAAGGAGAAATCAACTGGCTCAGGAGTTCTCAGAGTTGAACTGGTTTAGCTATTCCTGATTCTGAGTTAGATTGATTTGGATAACTAATATTCTGGTCCTCCTTCTTAAGGGCTAAAAGACCTGAAAGAAGTCTCCCAGAGCTAAGATAGGGGACTCACCTCTGGCACATCCAATCAGATAAAGACTCATTAGTAAGGGAAACTTCATCTGGATTTTGGGAAAGAGGAGACTCTGGTTTAGGACACCCAAGAGCTGTGAGGGAAAACTGTGAGCAGAAGCTCCCAATGCTAAGCTACAGCTCCTGGGAATTCTAGAACCTCAGAGACCACCCATGTGCCTCACAATGGGTTGAGCTCTGAGATTCTCATACAGGCTGTTTCGGCAGGATGGCTCTCTAACAACTCAGGGCAAACGGTGCAGGTGAAGGCTAAATTTGCCATGTATAACATGGTGTATTGGGGCTCTTTGCCCTATCTATAAAAAAAAAAATCCTATTACCAAAATAACATATTCTCTTTGTAATAAATTTTAAAAGCTATTTATTCTCTTTTTGAAATGTTCTTGACAATGAGGTATAATTGGCTGATTATTTTGTGTTTGGCTCTTTGGTTTTTTGTTTTTGTTTTTTGATTTTTTTTTTTTTTTTTTGGCCCTGCAGGCTAATCTCTATTGACTTGATCGCCTGAATGCTGGTTGTGTTTGGCTTCAGACTGGATTTAGCCAGTGGAAGACTAGAGGGACACACACACACACACACACACACACACACACACACACACACACACACACACACACAGATTGAGATTGAAATATTTATTCTCTATTTATTGTACTTCCTTTCCTGCCATGGTTTTAACACTGGTTGGGTCTTGACAGGACAAAGCTTCTGTTCGGTGCCCTATCTTCTATGGCTCCTGTTCTCAGCCAGACTATGCTAACATGTTGGTTTTAGCAGGAAACAAATGACAAATGCATGATATGGGCCCAAAAAGGGATCAACAAAGGGTTGTTGAAAGCTGTGCCTTGAGCTGTAATTTCTCTCAAGGGGTAGAATATGGATGCAGTGAGGCATCCACCTGGTAGAAAGCTAGAACTCCTGGGGGTTGCATGGCAGAGATACTCTGGCCCTTACCTCCTACTTCTTTCCTGCCCACCTCCCTTGGACCACTTTGTTTCATGTAATACTGAAAGCTGGATCCAGAATAGATGCATTTATCACTCTTTTAATTATTTGTTTACTATTTATCTCCTCCATTAGACCCTAAGCTCCTTGAAAGCAGGATCCCTGTCTGTCTTGATCACTGTAGTATCCCCACTATCTAGTGGCAGTTTTGCTTTGCCACATAATACATACTTAATAAATGCTTTCTGAATGAAGGAATGGATGAATTGCCTTTTCTGGGCCTCTCTCTGCCTCACAGAGGAAAATTTATAGAGAGCTCTTAGAGTGGGCTGGCTTTATAAAGATTGTGGGTCAGCTGGAGAAAGCGGGATCTCCAGGGGTCAAAAAAAAGTTGCAGAGGGAGGCCTACCCTACTTGGCATGTGTTGAAGGACAAAACTAGGATTTGTGGGTCTGAGGCTGGGCTTCTGTGGAGTGGATAAACGCACGAAGGAGCATGTTGTTGATCATTTTTTCTCCATGTGGAGAGAGTGCGGAGAAAAGGGGGGGGATCATACTGAGTTAGACTTTTGTTGATAGAAGCCGTGGAAATTTATGGAAAGGGAGAGGCACTATGTATACCACCCACCAGTTTAAGTTTGGTGGCACACTTTTTTTGCAACTTTGTGGAATATCGCAGCCTCACCCCTCCCTAGGAGTCACAGTATTGAAAGGCAGGACCTAAAGCCTGAATGATCACTCCTTAAACCTCAGCCTCCAACTTTTCCTCCCTCTTTTCCTTAAGGTTGGTGTTACGGGACTGTATCCCAATCCCACCCAGCCTGGCTTTCCTTAGGCTCTACTTTGGAAATTTTCTCCCTGTTTCCAGTGGTCTGGCACTTCGGAGTCAAACCTGCACTGAGTATCTGAGCACACTGTATAAAAAAACATGGAGTGATGGAGAATTTGCCGTGGGACCAGAAGTGTTCCGGAGCTAAGATGTCCAGAGGTGCTCCAGTCCCTGTGTCCTTCTTCGGCCCATCTCTGCTATCCTAGATGAGGGGAAGCTCCAGTTTCTAACAGCCCAAAGCGAAGCAAAGACCCTGCTAGGTCAGCGCTGGTAATGTTTTCAGCTGAGCCAAACAGACTTCTCCCAAGGGCTTGTAGAGGGAACACAGAAAGAGAGAGGCAGCTAGGCTCCCTAGGAATAGTCATATGTATGGAGAGCTGAGAACCTTTCACTGGACCAGCTTCTTTGCTTAATCCATGATGTACTGGGAACTGACTTGAACTGGCAGAAGACAGCTGATTGGTAAAGTTTCAGGAATTCCACAATCTGGTTGTTGAACACAGATATTATTAAAATTAACATAATTAACATAATATAAACTGACAGATTATATTAAAAACAAAGGTAAGAAATACTCAAAACCTCATCACTTCTAAATAATTTTATGACATTTTACTATTTACTATCTGTGCTCATAAAGTTATTTAGTACTGCTGTATCTGTGTGTGAGAAATACTCTATAATGGTGGGCACATCTCTTCAACTCCCTATTCAATGATGTCAGGATGGTAGCTGCAAATTGCCATTTGCACCGTGGAAATCTGCAAATCCTACAAATCAGGACTCTTCCCATCCAGCCTCGCCCCACAAGCCAGTTGTTAAACGTTTACCAGCACACCAGGGGGCTAAACCCATGTACTTGTAACCTGGGGAAGATGGCCAGCTTGTCAGGACACTGAGACCTTGCACGCTTCTTCAGCATAGGAACTCCTATCTGACCAGACAACTGATCAAACTAGCAGCCAGGAATTCTGCTGGGTTGAACCCAGATAAAGAATGATAGTTTGCACTAATGGTTGTATCCAATCTCTGCACTCTTTTGTCCCCAAAGGTTATTTACTTATTTATTTATTTTTAAGATTTTTCTCCTTTTTTGAGAGAGAGAGCGAGAGAGCACAAGTGGCGGGGAGGGGGAGAGGGGGAGAGGGAAAGGGAGAAGCAGACTCGGGGAGCCCGACATGGGGCTCCATCCCAGGACCCTGAGATCATGACCTGAGCCAAAGTCAGATGCCCAACTGACGGAGCCACTCAGGTGCCCCACCCCCACCCCCACTAGTTATTGATAAAGGTTATTAGTAACCTTTATACAAGGGCCTGTTCTCTCCTGAAGCCTGGGAGTTCTGCTACCTTTGTGCCAAGTGTAGTGTCTTGCTCTGGAATGTTTCCAGAGGTTGGAACTCTGATGCCCAGGACTCTGCCTTCACTGTATGCACCCACAGCCATTCCTCCTCTCACTCCTTGGGACTCTGCCAGGGAACCAGACTACCTTCGTATAATTGAGGGCAGGGAGGGATATTAGCCAATGGCATACAGACTAAATATCTCCTTAGGTTAGCACAGTGTGTACCCATTCTTATATTTATGTCACAGAACAGGGAAGAGCATCGCAGAGTCATTTTATGGGCAACACCGGGCTGGCTGGGAGGATCCCAAGTTACTTGGTTCCCTGCATTCAGGAAAGAGGGAAGACATAAGGTGAGATTTCAGAGGCATCGGGTGGGGGGGTGGGTCACATGGTGTTATGGGGAACAGGATCTGGGGGACACTGTCTACTGACACCAGTGCTGAATGACAAGCTCATTTCTTCCTCTACCCCTTCATCCTTAACCACTCATTGAAAGCATCTGAGCAAGGTTTCTTTTTTTTAAAATTTATTATGTTATGTTAATCACCATACATTACATCATTAGTTTTTGATGTAGTGTTCCATGATTGTTTGCATATAACACCCAGTGCTCCATGCAGTACGTGCCCTCCTTAATACCCATCATCAGGCTCACCCATCCCCCCCCGCTCCTCCCCTCTAGAACCCTCAGTTTTTTTCTGAGTCCATAGTCTCTCATGGTTCGTCTCCCCCTCCAATTTCCCCCCCTTCATTTTTCCCTTCCTACTATCTTCTTCTTCTTCTTTTTTTTTTTTTAACATATAATGTGTTATTTGTTTCAGAGGTACAGGTCTGTGATTCATCAGTCTTACACAATTTGAGCAAGATTTCTTAATCTTTAAAAAAAAAAGCACATCATTTTTGGATAAACATCTAAATTCTTACTTCACCCTAAGGAGGCCTCCTTTAAACTTCCTTGACAATGATGGAAAGGGGGTTAACTGCTTTTTGATCCCTCCATGTGCTGTGATGATTTTATCAAGCTTTATGTAATTTGTACCAAGAAAGCAATTAAGTTTTTTCCCATCCCCCCACCCCCTCCCCTCCAGAACCCTCAGTTTGTTTCTGAGTCCGTAGTCTCTCATGGTTCGTCTCCCCCTCCAATTCCCCCCCCCTTCATTTTTCCCTTCCTACTATCTCTGTAATCATCAAGACAGTGATGGCACAAAACAGACACATAGATCAATGGAACAGAACAGAGAGCCCAGAAATGGACCCTCAACTCTACGGTCACCTAATCTTTGACAAAGCAGGAAAGAATGTCCAATGGAAAAAAGACAGTCTCTTCAACAAATGGTGTTGGGAAAACTGGACAGCCACATGCAGAAGAATGAAAGCAATTAAGTTTTACTCACTTTTTTTCAAGTGTATTATGTTAACTATATTAATATATTTGTGAAAATGATGCTTGGTCTCCCATCCTAAGTTTCTGTTATTATCTGTCCCCCTGCCCCAGTTCAGACACAATGCACAATGTTGAGTCCCTGAGCACCCCACAGGCTGACTGGGGACTCATCCATTTTTTCCACTACAGGAAGGACTGGGGAAGGGTAGCCAGGGGCACTCCCTGGCCTTAGGGATCTTGGAAAACTGGAAAGAGGGTCAGGGATTAGCTTCAAGGAGTAGAAAGGAAAGAATCCCCTGGGGCTGGCCTAAACAGCAGGGCCCCCATCCTGCTCCAGAGCATGCTAGGATTAAGACTAAATGGGAGTCCCAGAAGAACCATTTAGTAAAAACGTTATGAGTAGATTACAGAAAATTATTTTTGCTGAGACATGTCCATTTTTGTGCATGATGTGGAACAGGGGCTGGGGGCCTTCTGCGTCTGAAGGAGCCATCTCTGGCAGTAGGAATTCTGTCTTAGGGTCCTCGGATATTAATGGGGCAGCTCTTGGTGATGTGTTTTTGGAGTAGTGATGTGGGATCCAGAGCCGATGGCCAAGAAAGAATTCTTGAGATGTGTTTGGTGTAAAAAGATGATTTTATTAAAGCTTGAAGATAGGACCCGTGGGCAGAAAGAGCAGCTGTTACCCTCTGCTCCCCACTGCCCCAGGATTGTGAGGGGCAACTGATTCTATACTTTGGGGTGGGGGGGAGTAAAGATAAGGGAAGTTCCAAAAGGATTTTCATATGCTAAAGAAGACACAGGATACAGGAGGCCTTGCTATGGTCAAATTAAGGTTGTTTTTCCCTCTAGCAAGACATTAACATTAGGACAGTTGGGAGCTTCCTGGAGGAACATTATATCCGGCCTGCCTCAAGTATTTGTCAATGGGCTGCAGGTTATATGGACATTTAATTTTATCACCATTTCCTTCTGCCTTGGTTTCCCACATCATACCCCGCTGAACAATTTTGACTCTTAAATCTTTAAGGTTGCTGAGGATGGAAGGGCTTATCTTCTGTAACTTCTTCTTGCTGAATAGGCGTGTAGAGATGTCCCTACCTGTGGGTCAACATTGGTCAGTTGGGGAATTTATATTCAGGAGTTACTGAAGGCAGAGGCAGTCAATCCAAGGTAGACAACATAGGGATATTAGCACAGGGCATACAGACTAAATACCTCATTAGGTTACCACAGTACACACCCATTCTTGAGTGGAAAGGACCATGTGTCAGCTGGAAGTTATGGCAGTGAAGGGGTCTTAGCACCATGCAGGGGGACATGGGAAGAGACAACAAAATAAGGTTAATATTATGAGAAAGAGAAGCCCGAATAAAGAGACCTTTGGTAGTTAACTAAAATTTTCTTCCAGTCCTTTATTGTCCTTTGAAGAGAAATTTGAGGTCTTCCACTGGTTCACAGGAATAAGAAGGCATGTTACTTTGCTCATTGGTCTCCTGTGTGGGAGTTACAGCTTTTATTCTAGATATATGAGCCCACGAAGAGTGTCCCTCTAATTTTACTGCAGTGGGAGAACATAATATGACCCTGTAGGGGCCCTTCCATTTTGGAGTTAAATCCTCTACTGTGTTAGACTTCCAATCCTTTAAATAAACCATGTCTCCAGGGTTTATCTGGGATGGGTTGCTAGTAACTATCAGATCAGGTTTAAGGAGGATATGGTTTGCATATTCATTTAAAGATTTATGAATTAACCCAGCCTCAAGTGAGTAATTAACAGAGCATTACAGTCTCCATCTATTGATAGGTCTACAATGAGAAAAGGTTTTTCATATAGTAACTCAAAAGGACTTAACCTTATTGGTTGTTTTGGGGCAATCCTCATTCCAGTTTTCTTGAGTCTCAATGCTTAAAATCTAGTATCTACAAAGATGTTTTATTGAAATATTTTCTTTCTATAATAACCCTCATTTTTAATCAGAGATAGCCAAATCAGGACTAATTTATTTATAAAACAAGTCCAATTTTAACAAACTTGGCCTATTATTTACATAAGCTCAGCAAGAATAATGCTTGATCATATAGATCTTTCAGAATAGAGAATGTCCATTATCAAGAAAACCAGCCCCCCCACCTCCACTACTGGGTGGTGTCCCACGTGCAGGATATGTCAGATGTTCCTGCTGTCATAGCGACCTGAGGTATCCCTCGAATGAAATCGCTATGATCACTGCCTGCCGTAAATGCCCTGTAGGAGAGAGGCTGGCCCTCCCCTCACTTCCCCATCGCATTCTAGACTACGATGGGTGCCAGGGTATGGACCAAGTTTGCCATGCTGTGAAGGCCACGTGCACCTTGGCTTGCCCTGCTGAGGGCCCCGCTGTGAAGGCCATGTGCACCTTGGGTTGCCTTGTTGTGAAGGCCACTTAGAATCCACCGTTTTCAACCCATGGAATACACTAGAGAAGTCTTACAAGAGGAAAGTACCCAATTTTGTAACTTAAGTAGTTAGTAGAGGACATTGATGGGAAGATAGAAATCCATCATGATCTAAGCAACATTTCAACCCATGTAGTCCTCATAGCCAACGTCCCTAGGAAATTGGTCCCCCATTGGGTTTTAATTCAGTCGGGTACTGTTTTCAGCTGGCTCCAAACTGAGATCTCCAGCCAGAAGCAGCTAGACCAGGGATGTGAAGGGGATCGCATTAGACCAATGAGGAAGAAACCTCACATGGGAGTCTTAGGATTGGCAGCTGTCCTGGTGACTTAGGTGGCTGTCCTGTGCCCAAGACAGACGACTTTGCATAAGGACAGGAATAAAGAGAGGGCATCAAGTTTCTGGGTCTTATTACCATCCCGGCCAGGGTACTGACTTCCAGCCAAAAGGCAATCTTCTTCTCCCCATAGAGTAGCCACGAGCTAGAGGATTACAGTCTAAGCAATGGGCATGAAAATGTTCCAATAAGACCGTACTCCTTGAAGGGTTCCTGAAATGAGAGTAAAGGACAAGAAGAGAAAGTACTCCCCAAGTTTGCACCAAAGCTCAGAGTTCAGATGAAAAGACTCAAAGGCCCCATGTTGGGCTCAAAATGATGTGGTT
Organism: Zalophus californianus; assembly: GCF_009762305.2. Classification (NCBI taxonomy): domain Eukaryota; kingdom Metazoa; phylum Chordata; class Mammalia; order Carnivora; family Otariidae; genus Zalophus; species Zalophus californianus. The sequence goes on from NC_045605.1 coordinate 21,332,303, forward strand.
TTGGAGTAGTGTTGTTGGGGTCCAGAACTGATGGCCAAGAAGGAATTCTTTGGTGCAAAAAGGTGGTTTTATTAAAGCATGGGGACAGGACCCTTGGGCAGGAAGAGCTGCTGCCCCGGGGTTGTGAGCGGTGGCTGATTATATACTTGGGGGTTGGGAGTAAGGAAAAAGGGAGATTTTCAAAAGGATTTTCCTATGCTAAAGAGCAAGATACCGGAGGATTTGCCACTGTCAATTTAAGGTTGTTTTTACCTCTAGCAAAGCATTAATATTAAGAGTGTTGGGAGGGGTGCCTGGGTGGCTCAGTTGTTAAGCATCTGCCTTTGGCTCAGGTCATGATCCCGGGGTCCTGGGATCGAGACCTGCATCACCAGGAAGCCTGCTTCTCCCTCTTCCACTCCCCCTGCTTGTGTTCCCTCTCTCGCTGTGTCTCTCTCTGTCAAATAAATAAATAAAATCTTAAAAAAAAAAAAAAAAAGAGTGTTGGGAGTTTCTTTCTGGAAGTTAGGTTATTGATAAGAATGTTTTTTTCTTGTAAATCACTGAGACATTTGTAACTGAGGGAGACTCCGGTCCCCCAGGAGTGTAATCTCTGTAAATTAACCATTTGTCTTTTCTTCCCTTAGCTTTAGGGCAGTGGGGAGTGCCTGAGGAATGTCACACATGTCCCACCTAGGGGGTGGGGTCTTGCGGGGTGTCAGCTTGTGCTTTGTCCTCAGCTTGCCTTCTGCCCCCTCATCAATATTGTTCAAGTATTCAGCAGTATGTCTGTCACGTAGCAAGTTCTCTATCAATGTCATATGCTGTTTTGGGATGGCATAGCTGACTCAGCCTCTTCAGACTTCAGAGGTGGGCTGGGGAATAATTATACCCCTATGGGGTAAGCCCTCCATTTCAGTGGGTTTCCTGTTCTTAAGTTGGGAGAGAAGGTTAGTGCAGGAGGGGAGAAATATGTGCATTCTTGAGGTCCGCATTTGGGTAAGGGTGGACCCAAGTTCTGGGGTGTGCCTGGGAGTGCAGAGGAGCCTGAAGCCAAAGCTACAAAACTATTTTTCCCCCCAGATCAGTGTTTTGTTTTTAAAGATTTTGATTTAAGTAATCTCTATACCCAGCATGGGGCTTGAACTCACAACCCCAAGATCAAATGTTGCTCACTCTACCCACTGAGCCAGCCAGGCACCCCTCCAGATCAGTGTTTTGTTTTGGGGGATTTTTTTTTAAGATATTTATTTATTAATTTGAGAGAGAGAGAGAGAGAAAGCAGGAGTGGGGGAGGGGCAGAGGGAGCTGGAGAAGCAGACTCCCTGCTGAGCAGGGAGCCTGATGCGGAACTGGATCCCAGGATCTGGGATCATGACCTGAGCTAATGGCAGACACTTAACAGACTGAGCCAGCCAGGCACCCCCAGATCAGTGTTTTTAAATTACATTCCTCAGCATATAAACAACCCAAAATCTCTAGTCTGGAATGCAGCCTGCATGGAAGATAAACCCCTTCGGTTAACACTTGTGACAAGGGATTGAGGAGAGGGAGAGTGAGATGGCGGCTCTAAGGCAAAAATAGGTGTTATTGTGGCAACAGAACCCTGCAGAGGGCGTCACCAGCTAAGGCTGGAGCCCCCTTACAGCTTACAGGCTGAGGGCTAGTTCCAGGTTCAGGTTGAGGCGGTGAGTACTGCTGTCTTGGGGTGGAAAAAATTTTTGTGGCTAGCCCTTGCTAGGGCTGCTAGGGGGAACCCTTTGTTGTTAGACTGCTCTTTTGTCAAAGGAGATGTTCCCTATAGTGGGGTTTTTGTTGTTGTTGTTGTTTGTTTTTGCAACAGTCAAGGCATGTATCCATTTCCGAGAAAGGAGATTTCAGTCTGGGCTCACAGCATACTCAGGCAAGTGGCCTAAGGATGAGAAACCACGTGGTGGTGTGCCCCGCCCCTGCAAGGCAGGCAGGAAGCCTGGGCTCCCACCGGCCACTCTGCTCCTTCTGTGGTGGACGTGCAACCCTTTGCCCCCGCTCCCATTGGCGGCCCTTCCCAGCTGGGGTTGTAAAGCCGTATACTCAGGGCCTGTGTGCCGGTGGCTCTGCCCTATCTTCTTCTGCGCCCTGGTCCTTCAGGCACAATGGGACCTGGCTTCCCCCAACTGCTGCTCCTGCTGCCCCCGGTGGTGCTGTTGCTGTCCCTCCCCTTCCTGCTGGGCTTCCAGTAGAGACCCTGCTGTGCATCGGGAAGTACTTTGGGGTCTGGCTCTAGGTGAGCTGTGAATTGGCGGCCCCGGAGAGGTGAAGAGCAAGGCACAAGGGCCTAACCTTAACCTCAGGGGGCATCACAGCCTTTGCCCCCTCACTCCACTGGGTTTCCTCCCTCTCTGCCTCCCCTCCCCTTTGCTTCCTCCACTTTTGTCCCTGCTTTTCCCTTTCTCCTTCCTCTCCTCTTCCCAATTTTACTTCACCTTCTTCCCACCTCAGTTCTAATCCCTGACACTCCCCAGTTCCTCAGGCTTTCTTGCTGAGAGCCCTAAATTTGAGTTGAAAGGGAGCAAAGAAAGTTTTGTGGGTGGTGAAGGCAATGTGGGCTGCCTTTTGGGAAGGATTGGGAAAATGGTCACGGGGCCATATGGGTGGGGCTGGAGGGGCTACAGGGTAGGACGCAACCTTCCCCGGGCAGCACAGTCCATCCCTGGGAGGAGAGGGGGATCCTGTCAGTACTCGCAGGTATGAGCCAAGCATCCAGAAATCCCCCGATTTCAGCCACCTCCTCGGGCCTGGGAACTGGCATTGTCCAGGCTGCCAGTGGCCCAGAGGGTGTGCACGCTCCTGACCTGTGGGAAGGCAGGGCCTGGAGAGCCTCATTATGTCTGTTTCACTTTCCAATCCTAGACTGTTTCCAGAATGGAAGAGTCAACATCTGTAGGGCTTTCATTACCCTGGGGTTTCCCAGGCTGGGCAAAGTGCCATCCAGACTGAAGGGAGCCAACAAAGCTCTCTGAGGACAGACCATGAAGGTAGGTGGGGTCTGAGATGTCACCTGGGTGACCTTTACCTGATCGTGAGGGAGGTAGCTCTCAGGAGCCCTGGGGTCAATAGCTGAGAGACTGGGAAGGGTTCTTTTTTTCCTTAAAAAGTTACAAAAGGGGTCGTGGCCAGAATGCATCATGGATTTCCCCGTGGGTGGTGGTTTTAACTAAATTTCACCATAGCTCTATAATCAGCTCCCTGGAATTATAATCTGGAAATTCCTTACAGGGCTTGGCATTTGGCTCTTCCCTGCATACTCCACCCTCAAGCCCTGGGAAAGCTATCCCAGATCCGGGTTCTGGCACTGTTTGCAAAATTAATGCTTCCATTGTTTGAGCCAAGGGCTGAAATCAAAGTGGCAGTATTTAAATATCATCTAAGCGTACATATGATAGTGAAAAAAGGGCTGTGAAATCCTTTGGGAAAAACAAAAGTTGCACAAGCGTCCTGGATCTGGTGCTGGACTGCCACTGGCCCTTGACTGGACCAACAGAGTTATCAGGGGGAAAAGGACTTGTTGAGGGGCACCTAGGTCTTTGGGGAGTCCCCAGGCAGACTCAGGGTTGGGAGGAACTGGGATGAAAATTGCAGTGGGGCTTGTTTGTGGTAGTGCTTTTGGGAACTTGAGGCCTTGGGAGCAAGGTGAGGGGTTGGGGGAAGATGGCCCACTAGGGGCCCCCCTCTGTCATTGCAGGGTGGCTGATGTCCCTTCTTACCTGGCAACCTGACTGCTCAGGACCATGTGCTGTTTCTTCCCATTGGCCGAATCACTCATTCTTTCAACAAATATGTATCGTCTATCTCGAATGTGGCAAACACTTGATCTTGGAGGCCACAAATCAGAGATCCTCTTTTCTTGTCTTTCTCTCCAGATGACAGTCTCCCGTATGGATACCAGGACCGTGGGGACCTCTCCGTGCCCTTCTTGAGACCAAGGGCTCAAATTGGTTTTGAATCCCACCGTGACACTGTAAACGATTGTAGAGAGTTGGCCCTTCTTTGACCCGCTCAGTTACTCGTTTAGCCCTTTTCTGTGCCCCTGTAGCCTCAAAGGATGGGGCCCCCCTGCCCCAGCACTGTTCAAGCCCCGAAGCCTGCTCCTCCTCAGCTCTGGGTAATGACATTCGTACAGCTTCACCCACCAGATCAAGGCTTTCTGCTTCCCATCGCCCTTGCTGCTCTTTGCCTCTGATTCCTGTCCCCTCCCTTTCTCTCTCTGTACCTCCATCCCTCCCTTACCCTTTTCCATCTCCCTGTGAATTGCTTTCCTTCCCTTTGAAGTCCCAGACCCTTACCCCTTCTCCTTAGTTCAGGAAAACATAAATATATCATTTTGCCTAACTGTCCTTGGAATCTCATGTTTATGTGAATTCCCCATATGTACATCAGTAAATTTGATTTTTTTCCCGTTAATCTGTCTCCTGTCAATTTAATTCTTAGACCACCTATAAGAATCTCGAAGGGTATATAAAAATTTTTCCTCCCCCACAGTGTATTTGGGAGATTGGGCTCTGTAATGTGAAATATTTATGATTAGCAAAATGAGTGGAGAGTTCTTCAAAGAATGACAAGAGCAGCTACATGACCTATGTGTGTCACTGGCAGGAAGTGCAGGGGGCCAAGGTAGGGACAGTTGCCCCAGGACCCCCACTCTCCCAGGGCTCACAGGGTGGGGGATGACCTAGAGATTGCAAAGGACGCCGGTAGACGGCAAGCTTTTCGTCCACTTCCCACACAGACTTCCAGTATCTCCCAAAGGCCACCCAGCACTGGTCCCAGGAGCTACCCCCAGGCCGGGGGTCTCTGCCCCGCCCAGGAGTGTCGGCCCAGCCCCTCTGCTTTCACTTGAAGAGGGTAGACAAGCAGGGGATCTGCCGGCTGGCCGGTATTGCTTTAGGAAGCTCCCCTAAAACCTCTTTTCCTTTTGTGCAACATTCACCTTAAGGACAAAAACCATTTTGTGGCAGAATTCCTAGCTGACATACCAAACTCCTTTTGTCTGCCCTCTCTCTCCTTCTCAAAAGAGCTCTCACTTTCTTCTAGGAAGTTTCCAGTCCATTTTATGGCTGCCCCCAGGGTGAGTTTTTGGCAAGCAGAAACAGAAGATGTTGGAGAACATCCTCCCCCACTTGCTGGTTTATCTTGAAACCTGAAGTCCTCGGCAGGATTTCCTAGATAGTGAAAGGAGGAGAGGAGAAGAGGGAATGCCTTGGGGGCTGTGGGAGGATGGGATCTTTTCTTTCCACCCTGATTCTGACAGAGCCCGAATGAGCGGGTGACCTCACAGGGACACGGTCTAAACAGAGAGGTGGCCCCTCATCTCCACGGATTTCAGACTTGGCAGGAACCAGGAAGGCCCCAAGCATGAAGCCAAAACAGGGAGCAAGAGCTCCAGCAAAATCAAATATTTCTGCTCTAAGTTCAGGCAAACATTCATAATGTGATTGTTTCAAACTTCCACTGATGTGTGTCTTTTTTAGAAACTCCTCCTGATGGTAATGAGAGGAGGGGAGAAGCCCCTGAAATAGCAGAGATGGTTGTTTTAGTATCCATGGTGGGGGTAGTGGGGTGTCAGATTTTGTATGATTTTAAGAGAACGAGAAATGAGGTATTTCTTGGACCCCAGATTATAGTACCAATAAATCAATACCTACTCCACCTATACTTTTTGCCCAAGAAAACTTTCAGAGAGCCCTCCAAATCATGCATAAGTAATTTATATTCAGTTCAGATGAGCTTGAGCCCCCTCTGGTTTTTTAGGTCTTTGTCACAGCTCCACTGAATGTTGGACCAATGTGCCATGCTATCCCTGGTCCTGTATTTTCTGCCAAACAAGGCTGTGTAATGGGTCTGTGGGAAGGATGGGGACAGGCTAGGAACTTTCTCATGACCTGTACAACTCAAATTTTATACCTAAGGAAGGAAGGGGGTGTCATAAGTGCTCATTTTCTAGCTCATCCATCTGATGCCTCAGATACTAGGTGCAGCCGGGGTTAACACCTGTCTCCTGGTCAAAGCCTGTCTGCTGGCCTTGAGCCCCTACACTCCGAGACATGCCAAGACTGGACTCACTTGTAGTGCAGGCTGCTGGGGGCCAGGTCCTCTTCCCAGACGGTCTACCAAAGGAAATACCATGCAAACCCGCTGCTTCCAGACGCCCCTACTCTTTGGGATGTTGAGCCAACTGGAGCCCAGAGGAGGAGGGGCCAGCAAGAAAGTGCTCATCGCTCTGAGTGTTTCCTAAGGATTGAGGCACAGGTAGATAGTGATGTTGGTCGTAGTGTTCACCTGCTTGTGGAGGCAGCAGGATGCCCAGCTTCTCCTTATCTCCTCTTCTACCATATTCCTCCCAGGTGTGGAAAGGTCCGAGGGCAGAGGTTGGGGGGGATGGTCCTTGTGGTCTTGGTCTCTACGTTCCTAGTCCTGCTACTCGGCACTCATGCTGATCTGGGAGGGATCTGAGCATAAGTGTCCTATTCCTGATCCTGAGGGAGACAGAGAAGCCTGAGAAAGGCAGAGGGTGCTGTAAATTGTGGGGCACAAGATGCCCTCGCTGACCAGAGACTCTGCCTCAGAGGAGAGCCTGAACCTCTCCCACCCAGACGGAGGGAAGGAGGGAGGGAGGGAGGTAATGCAGACAGAGAAAGATGGGGGAAGGAGGGGAGAAAAGTGAGCCCAGGGTTTAACTCACATCAGTGGCAGGTGAGGAGGACAGGCTGAGGGAAGGAAAGGGTGGCATGAATTCGGGAGATGTACCTGCTCAGGGGAGGCCTGATTCCCTGCTTCCCAGTGAGCCAGGGGAGAGACTATGCTGTCCCAACTGGGGCGGGGGGTGCTGTGCACATGCTCCCCCCACCTTCAAACCCAGAGCCTTGGCCCCCTAGCTCTCTTCCCACCCAGAGAAAAGTGATCTTACTGACACTCCGGAGCAGGGGTCACAAAGCAGAGAGCAGCCTTAAAGGTTCTCTTCCCGGCTGCACCTGAGCCAGAGAAGAGGTCATCAGATTTGAAGAGCCCCCCGTGGTTGTCAAAGCTGCTGCACATACACGCCCAGCTGGACTCCTCCCCGCAGGTCCTGGGCTAGGAAAGGCAGAAGCCTTTGCTCTGCCAGTGAGGACTTGCGGACTCAGCATCAAGCACCGTCCTGAGTCACACTGCTTTACAGAGGCAAAATTATGACTCAATTTAGTTAAGACTCAGACTTTATCTGTTCCTATGGCCCTGGCCTGGCCCTCTAGACCCACCAAGGACTGTGCCACGCCCTCCCTCCCGCCGCATCCCCAGCATCCAGCTAGAAATGTCCAATAGTGCCCGTAGCCTTGAAGTTCTGGGTCATGTGGGTTTTTTTTTTTTTGTGTGTGTGTGTGTGTGTATTTTAAGATTTAAATATTTCTTTGAGGTAGGGGTGGGACAGAGGGAGAGGAAGAGAGACTCCCAAGCAGAACCTCGGAGCCCAACACAGGACTTGATCCCGCGACCCTTAGATCCCGACCAGAGCCAAAACCGAGAGTCAGACCCTCAACTGACTGGGCCACCCACGTGCCCCTGGGTCACAGTTTTTAAACAAGAAAGGGCATGCACTAGTTAAAGAGTTCTTCTGGGCAAAAAGCAATGTGAACCGCACACATGTCCTCAGCCTCAGCTGGTACTAGTGATTTAATTATGTTGTCCCTGGGCACTGTCCCCAAACTGTACAGCAGGTGGGCCTTTGGGGACATCCCCCTCCTGGGTAGGTATATCTATATCCCCTCGAGCTGTCCAGACACTGTGTTTGCTGACACTCCAGCTCAGCTCCAGGAGCCCCACCTCCACCACCACCTTGGCCCCTCTGTTCTCCCCTTTGCAGGGACTTCGGCCCCCACCGGGCCTTCGAGATCGAGGCTCCCTGCTCCCTCGTCCCCAGGGACAGCGGTCCTCAAACTGCCCTCAACTCCAGCTGGGGCCAAGGGAAGTGTCTGGGCATGGGGCTCACATGCTCATTTCTCTGAAAAACTTTGATATGAATGCTTCTGGCCTCACTTCGTCTGTGAAGGAGAGGTCATGGTTTTCTTCTGCGTTTCTCTTCCTGTTTGTTGAAGCTTGTGGTTTTACACAGTTCCTGAGAAAATGCAACCATGTTATTTCACAGAACACTGAAAATTATAAGAAATCAAACGATGGTAAGTTTGGAAGGTTCAGGAGGCAATCGGCTGAAAAGGGAGACACCTGTGACCTCATCGATCCCACTTTATTTATTTACTCATTTCAGCAGCAGGATGGAAACAAGCTGAGCTGTCCCTTATATTAAATCCTTGGAAGTGCCAACACGAGGTTCCCCAGCACTGCCTGGGTTCCAGGGGACTCGCGGACACCTGCCCCTCACAGTCCGGGCTCCCATGTGGTGACGGTATGGGGAATGGCTTTAAAAGCAAAGGGCCATCGATTCCAAGTCTTGAGGTGAGCGACACTAAACAAACAACATATAAATAAGTAAATAGCAATGGAGAGAAAAATCTTGCAAAGGATTTCTGCCTCTCCAAGAAACAAAGAATCAAAACGGAGAGAGTGGGGACCACAGAGAAAATAGCCGTGTGGCCACCCCTGTCCTGTTTGCAGCTGCCTGACTCACACCTGGGACAGCTGGAGAGCTTGTCCAGAGGCCTGTCCTGGGCCTCACTTAGGAGCCTTCAGGAGGTGTCCATATTTGCATGTCCCTTGCGGCTCAGCATCCCAGGCTCCTCCAGCTTCAGCTGGGGGGATTCTGCTCTGCTGCATCCTGAGGGCAGCGGGGGACCTTATCGCTGCCCCTGGCCATCCTCACACATGAGCGCAGCGACCTAGGGTTCAGGTGGGGCAGGTGGAGGAGTCTTGGCTCTTACACAGTCACAACATGGTGAGCAAGGCTGCCCCCTGCAGGCAGCCTCTGCGGGGAGGACACAAGTTCAGCCTGGCCCCCTGTCCTCCTGTGGTGGGCGCAGCACAGGTATCTGGCCCCATCGGGATTCAGGGGCTTCTCCTCCTTCCTGGGGGGCAGAGTGCAGCTGGTGACCCAGAAGGCACAGCTCACTTAAATGGCCTGGGAGACTCACCCGGCCTCCTTCCCCTCTCTCCCTCAGGGCCCTACAAGTTCTGCCAGGTGTCTCTAGAGAGATGCAGTCACCTCAGAGTCTTCCTCTCTAGCCCCTGGCTCTCTCTTTCCAAGGAAACACCTGTTTCAGTGAGCACCATCCTCCAGCAGGTGCTGTTGGGTGGAAGCCCGGTGTCCATGGGATTCTGTCTCTGCACCTCCAGCCCGTGGGGAGACAGGGGCTCGTCCAAGTACATGTGCCCAAGGCCTGCTCTCCCCTAACCAGGAAAGCCCCCAGTTTATTTGGAAATTCTGCATCCAGGCATGTGGGAATGACGCACTTGACTCTCTCGCGTGGTCACCGTGGGTTCCAAGGGCTAGCTCTCCCTGGACTCATGACCTCACCCTATTTCTTCCAGGGCTTCCCTTGTGCCTGGGCTGATGCCACCCCAACCCCCCTATGAGGGAAGTAGCCCCTTTGCTGAGTTTCACCCCTTTACCTTCAAAGTAACAAAGGGTATCTGTGCACACGGGGATTTTTCAATCTTTGAACTCCTACTCTGTAGGAGCCTTCCTGCAAATCTGAGGCAGGTGTGTTTGAGGCGGCACAGGGCAGGGTCCCCCGTCCCCACCGCAGGACAAGCTCGGGGGCCTAGTTCTGACCGAAGTTTGCTTAAGCTTGCCAGGCTGCTCTAAATTCTTGTCAGCCTTGAAAATCACATGCAGGCAGCCCTGTCCCTGCCTCTCTGGAGCTTGCAATCAGCCTGTACTTCCGACCACTAAGAGCGGACTCCCTGAGCTGCTCGCACAGCAGGGGCCAGACTTTGGTGCATCTCCCGACGTGTCAACGCTCCCAGACGTCACAAGGGGGCGCCACCGACCAGCTGCCCTGCCTTCATTTGGGAGGCTTGGGCTCAGTGGTGATCTCAGATGGATTATCTGAGAATGGTTCATTTTGCTTCTCTTGATTGCCCAATTAAGTGGAAAATAGAGAAGTTTCAATGGTGGTAGCACAAATGAGACCTGTAGTGTGCATAACTTAGTGCTTGATCTCAAACAGAGAAGCAATAACTGCGGAGCTGATAGAATCTAGAGCTTCCGCTGAAGGCTCACGGACCTCAACTTTGCGACCAGTGTGGGGATCCGTGCACAGGAGGAGTGGGTTCGAAATGCTGAAAGGAACATCTTATGGGTTGTGTCCAGGGGAGACGTGTCATTAGGAATTTCCTTTTTTGGTAAAGATTTAAATAGTCCCTACCCCTAATGCGGGGCTCAAACGCACAACCCCGAGATCAAGAGTCACACATTCCACTGAATGAGTCCCCCAGGTGCCCCAGGGATTTGAGATTTTTAGTTATCTAGGAATGGAAACCTGCTTATAACATGAAGCTCATTTCCCCATTACTTTTTCGCATACATCTTCAGGATCCGTGGTGCCTGGAGCCCACCTGAGATGGCAGAAGGTTCTGCCCAATGCTGAGCCCCTAGCCTTTCACCAGCATTGCTAGGTTTTTGAGTGGAAAATCCCAGCCCTTAATCCTGTCCCAATTCCAAGGGGAAAGAGTCAGGGGCAGTGTGCAGCTCCCAGACCATGTGGATGGGATTGGGCATCTGGTGTGGTCCTTCCCCCAGTCCAAGGTCCATGGGAATTGGCGGTGGTGCCCTGGGGTCTCTCTCAGCCAGGACACAGTCACATTCTCGGTTACTGCCCATAGATCCAGCTGCACCCGTCTGTCCCGTTTTGTGTAGCTGAAGGCCCCCGCTAATGGGGCTCTCGGAGGCCAAAAAGCCACAGAAACTGGTGGGCCTAGGTGAGCACTGAGAACTGTCAGAGCACTTGCCACCAAACCCAAAGATGGCTGAGTTCAGGGGAGCTGGTCATGGAACCGGTCAGGTGGGCCCTAGGTCCCCCTCCCACCTCAAGACTTCCGGGCAAGGAGGTGCATCGGAAACCACGGCACAATCACCCCGGGGCACGTTCTTTTTGGTGATGAGTTCGGGTCTAAGAAACCCAGAGGGTTAGCCAAAGGGATGCTTCAACTCTAAAGACCCAAAGGCGCCTCCTTCGGGCACACCTGCTTAATTTATGTCGAAAACCTGTGGTCCTGGAAGCTGCAGATATCTACCAAAATGAAAAATGTTCCTGTGTCCTGAAAGCTTGTCGTGGTCAACATCAGGTTGGGGGCCCCAAAATATGGTGCTCGGCACGCATTTGGGTCCCGATGTGGCCAGACAGAAGTGTGGGGGGACTGCATTTGTGGCCAAGCGTCGTCCTGCCAAACCTCTGAGAGCCTTCAGGAGAACGACAACGGCCGTTAAGAAGAACTTCCCCTTATATGAGAAAGTGTGAGAAGTGCACGTAGAAGTAACGGTTTCCAAATTAAACAGGGATGCCTATTTATATTGGCATACAAAAGCCTCACAGAGTCTTCAAAATCCAAAATAGCTTCATTGAGAGGGTCCTTGCAGAAGGCCACTGAGAAACGACAGGTAGGGGTTGTTCAACATGACCAGCAATTGTTGCTGTTTGTCCCACTCATAAACTACAAACTGGTTCTGTGATCGAAATTGGCCAGATTGCGGAGCCTCGTAGAATTAAAAAAAAAAAGTTTTTCTGCCTCCTCCCCTCAACTGAAAGGGAATGAGGTCCCCAGAGGGACAGAGAAGCGTCTGCCACCTTCCTGAAGGTATTTACTAAAGAAGATAATGTAGTTGGAGGCTGGACCCACCTATGACAGCATTTAAGGTGCAACCCAGTTCCTCGGGGAGTTGGCAGTCCCCGGCCCCACCTTACACCTCTCTGCAACACTACAATGCGGCCCTGGAGGCCAGCCAATCTTCTCTGAGGCCTTCTCCCAACCCGCAGACCTCCCTGTTTATCTCAAAGGGCTTGTGACCTGCGTTCTGGCCTGGGCCTCTGAGATGTCACTATCACAGGACAGACTGCAGGGAGGTGATCATACCAGAAGCCGGAGCTGCATTTGGAACTTGGGCCCCTGGGAAATCCTGAGTGTAGGGAGTCTGAAGGTCTCTGTTCCACCCATCTGCACGGTCTGTTCGCATGTGGTGGAGACGGGGGCTGTTTTCTACCTCCAGGTGGGAGAGCCGAAATTCAGAACTCTGTGTAATTGACATAAAGAAAATCAAGCACTTTCCTAAATTAAGTCTTCGTAGAAATTCTCAGAATGATCATAGGAAGTACCCGCACTACTTTTCAGGTTCGTAGGCTCTGGGATAATCTTTGGCCAAGAAAAGCTAGTTTCAGTTTGGTTTCATTAAATGAGGCCTGTCTTCAGACTTAGCAGCATTAAATATCGTGCAGAAACACCACTTGTACTCTACCTGGTCAAACCAGCTCACGTTCCTCACAAAATTTGTCAGCAAGAAAAGCAGCTTGGAATGATGGCCGACTGTGTCTAACGTCTCATGAAGTTGTTGTGAATGGTCTAAACGTAATTATTAAGAACAAGGAAATTAAACAGAAATAGCATAAAATATTTTTAGGTGGACTTTTTAAGTTTCTCCAAATCGTTGGGTCATCTGAAGCCTTCAGTGTTCCTAAGTTAAATGAAATGATAGTCATTAAGTGTCTAGGCCAATACAAACAAGATGAAAGACTAAAACATTAAATGCCAAACAACGGCTTGCTTTTACAGGGGCCACAAAAGAGACCTGGGTCTATTCGTGAACATGTTACAAACCCTGAAACAAAATTTACCTGAAGAAAATATGTTTCCAGACATTATAAAACATATTCGTAAATTTGCCAAGCCCCAGAACGTTAGTATAAAAGACTGTTCATAGTTGTGTACTTCTTTATTTTCACAAAAAATTAAGGTTTCTAAGGGTGCAAAATTCTAATGCACGTACTTAAAACAACCAGAAAAAATAAGGGAGACTTCCCCTAATGCAACAACAGTAGGATGTGTGTTTTCAATAACAGAGGATATAAAGGATGGAAAGGCCTTCTTTGTTGAGGGAAAAGGAAGGGATTTTGTCCTAAGAGAGGCTGATTATTTTAAAGTAGGGAAGAGAAAAAACACAAGACAAAGTCTGAATGTAAAAGGGAAAGTTGGAGGTTTACGAAAAAGGAAACTTTGCTAAGGAATTTTCATGTGTGGTCAAGTCAGAAAGCATTTAATTAATTTAAGTGAATTTTAGATTGATTGGTTGATTTGAGAGAGGTGGGGGAGGAGAGGGAGAGGGAGAGAAGGACTTTTAATTTTTTTTAAAGATGTATTTAATTATTTTTAGAGAAAAAGAGCGTGAGCAGGGGGAGGGGCAGCGGGAGAGGGAGAGAGAGAGACGCAGACTCCCGGTGCAGGGCGGGGCTGCCCACAGGGCTCCAGCTCATGACCCTGAGCTCATGACCTGAGCCAAATCAAGAGTCAGTCGCTTCACCAGCTGCACCACAAGGTGCCCCAAAGTTACATGAATTTTCATATCAAAAGTAAGTAGGTGCAAACTCAGCATTGGTTTTCTCTTTGTTAAAAGGACAAAGTTTCCCTGAGCTATTGGTCTGCTCTTGATAAGCGAGTGTATAAGATTTTCCTTTACTCTTTTCAGTAATCCGCCTAGAAAGCAAAGATTTGGGGTTTTCCTTAATATGTTATGATGCATGAAAATGTTTCTAACCATAACTTTTTAGACTTTCTTTCCTTCAACAGAAAAACTCTAATCCACCTGCTACGTGATCTAGCAAGAACTTCCTCAGACTTTGCTTCTGGGGAACCCGTCACTCTGGGATACTTGGACACCCACAGAGGATCCTAGCTTACGTCCCTCTATTTCCCAATTCAATACACACGTGCCTTCAATGCCTGTAGCTGCCGATGAAACAGGAGGGAATCTTCGTGGTCTTTAAAACTCGGCATCCTGATGTTACAAGGTATTGCCGTGACACAGGTGGGGGTCATTGCCTCTTCATGTTTGCCAAATGAGCGGCTTGCTATTTGTGAATGAAGAAAATTCATGAACATTTTCTCTGCCCGGAGCAGTAGCCACCACTGTGCCAAAGAGTGGAGGCCTGGTTTGTGACAGTGACATCATGGAATTCCCCAGCTGAGGTGACGAGGCAAGCACAGGGTGCTCTTCTCTGGCTACGCTGAACCAAAGAGGTGACCCGTGAGCAGGGACCTGAGGAAGCAGGTGGGTGAGGCCTGAGACTCTGCAGGGAAAGGCCTTCCAGGCAGAGGGAGTAGCAAGTGTGAAGGTCCTGAGGAAGGACTTTGCTGGGGGCTTTGCCTGAATAGCTGAGGAGCCTGGAGAGTCTGGAGTGGCGAGGGTCATAGCAGGTGAGGGCAGAGGGCCCCTGGGACCCTGGATCTTGCAAGGCCTCGCAGCCCCTGTAAGAATTCCAGCTGTACGCGGAGCGCACCGGGGAGCCAGGGGAAGGAGTTGAGCAGACGGGGGACCTGATGTGCCCCCGGTGTCGCAGGAGCTCTCTGCTTGCTGGTGTGCAGGACAAAGCGTGGAGGGCCAGGAGGGCCCGGATGGAGGCTGGGAGACCAGACAGAGGCTGCTGGGGTCTTCCTTCCTTCCTTCCTTCCTTCCTTCCTTCCTTCCTTCCTTCCTTCCTTCCTTCCTTCCTTCCCATCCCCTCCCTTCCCTTCTCCTTCCTTCCTTCCTTCCTTCCTTCCTTCCTTCCTTCCTTCCTTCCTTCCCTTCCCCTCCCTTCCCTTCCTTTCCCTTCCTGTCTCCTTCCTTCCTTCCTTCCTTTTCTCCTTTGTGGATCTAATTGGTTTTTTAAAAACCTAATCTTCCAAATTTCTCTTAAATAAAAAATTTCTACGATTCTTTGTGTGTACATGAACAGTTTTGAAAGCCTCTTCTGCACATCTGTTTATGTATCTTTTTAAAGAATTAAGTGTTTATTGGAATGAGGCAGAAATCTCTTTCCCCTGTCATCTGAAAGCCAGGCCGACCCCCTGAGCATTGTAGGCGTTATTGCCCCGTGGACTCCAGCATCCGGTGTTGCTCCAAACGAGAAGGATGTCACTTCAATTAGTCCACAGTCGATCTGCTCTTCTCTCTAGGAAATGGTCATATCTTCCTTATTCTTGCCCAATGTACTGGAATCTCACAGTGATGGTGCGGTGGGGTCTTACTCTGTTTCTCCTCCTTGACCCTTGCTAGACGCTTTCTACTAAAGATTCATGTCTCACTTGAGGAAACTGGTTTTTCGAAGAAAAATTCTTGCCATGGTTTCTCTGGAATGCTGTAGGTTGGTGTTGCACTCAGGGTCGACCTTCCACATCTTAGCAATTCCTCAAACACTTGTCTTTGTCATTTTTGTCTGCTCTGGGCGATGAAAGGCAAGACAGGCACCGGGGGAGACGGGGAGAGTCCAACAGCCCAGAAGGGGTTTTCAAGAAGGAAGGAGCAGCCAATCACACACGCTTCCAGGGAGTAAGGGGAGAGAGAGGCTGACAATGTTGGGGCCCAGTGCCCCGACCATTCTGCCCTCAGTGGCCCCATGAAGCTCAGGGCAGGGTAGCCTCTGGGAGCCCAGCCGGGCCTGATTGGGGTCTCACTGGCTAGAGTTGCAGGTCCTGGAGGAAATGCTTTGCGGCTGGTGTTGTTCACGTTTACCGTAAAAACTGGAAGCGTCCCACAAGGCACATCGCTCAGGTCCACTTGGGATTGGGCCTCCCCGCCCACCCTCAGGCACACTCATCCCAGCCTAAGCCAACACCCAGAGGCGTCCCCAGGAGTCTACTCAGCCCCTCGCTGACACAGCAGTGGTGGATTCAGCCACGGGGAAACTCATGCCCGCTTCCTGCTCTTTGTCCCTGGGACTCTCCCCCACTCTGGCTGCAGGAGGCCTGTGGAGACGAGGCTCCCTGAGAGCTGATCGCCCAGAGCACGGGAAGCCCTGCTGTTCCTTCCCAGACAGCGACTCCAACCGTGCTTACACGTGATTTGGAGGGCTCTCTGAAAGCTTCCTTGGGGCAGGAAGTGCAGGTAGAGTAGGTATGGATTTGTTGGTACTATCATTGGGGTCCAAGAAATGCCTCATTTGTCATTCTCTAAACGTCGTCCATAACGCGACACCCCCCCCCTCCCCGGATGCTAGAACAGTCCACCACTGCCATTCCGGGGGCTTCTCCCCTCCTCTCATCACCATCGGGAGGAGCGTCTAAAGAAGACACACAGCAGTGGAAGTTCATGACGTTTGCCTGAACTTAGAGCAGAAATACCTGCCTGTGGGGAGCTCCTGCTCCCTGTTTTGGCTTCATGCTTGGGGCCTCCCTGGTTCCTGCCAAGTCGGAAATCCATGGACATGAGGGGCCACCTCTCCGAGTGGACCGTGTCCCTGTGCGGTCACCCGCTCCTTCGGGCGCTGCCAGAATCAAGGTGGGAAGAAGCGATCCCATCCTCCCACAGCCCCCGAGGCATTCCCTCCCCTCCCCACTATCTTGGTAATCCTGCCTAGGGCTTCAGGCTTCCAGATAGAGGGGCAAGTGGGGGAGGCTGTGCTTGCTTCTGTTGGTGCTGGCCAAAACGTCCTCCCTGAGGGCAGCCATAAAACGACTGGAAAATTCCTGGAAGAAAGTGGCAGCTATTTCGAGAAGGGAGAGAGGGCAGACAAAAGGAGTTTGGTATGTCAGCTAGGAATCCTGCCACAAAATGGTTTTTGTCCTTAAGGCGAATGTTGCACAAAAGGAAAAGAGGTTTTAGGGGGGCTTCCTAAAGCAATACCGGCCAGCCGGCAGATCCCCTGCTTGTCTACCCTCTTCAAGTGAGAGCAGAGGGGCTGGGAGGACACCCCTGGGCGGGGCAGAGACCCCCGGCCTGGGGGGAGCTCCTGGGACCAGTGCTGGGTGGCCTTTGGGAGATACTGGAAGTCTGTGTGGGAAGTGGACGAAAAGCTTGCCGTCTACCGGCGTCCTTTGCAATCTCTAGGTCATCCCCCACCCTGTGAGCCCTGGGAGAGTGGGGGTCCTGGGGCAACTGTCCCCGCCTTGGCCCCCTGCACTTCCTGCCAGCGACACACATAGGTCATGTAGCTGCTCTTCTGCTTTTACGAACTTCCCACCCACCCGCTAAGCATCAATATTTCCTGTCGTGAGACCCTTTCCCCAGATACCCCCAGGATCACAAGCGGCCTCGGGGCCGGCTTCCACCCTCTGTCCCCAGGCCCCATCCGCACGGACACTGAGCTCTTCTGGGCCTACATTCATTCCACAGCCAAGGGCTTGTTGCGTTGCATCTCCTGTGGTGCCTTATATGACAGCGATCAGACCGATTTTATTCTCCAGGATATAAGTATTGTCTCCTGCCCCCCACACCCCACGTGTGCGTGTTGGGGGTCCCTGTCCCACAAGCAGAGCCGGGAGAGGACCTTCAGCCCTCCATCCCCTCTGGGCTGCGTCATAAAGTTCAGGTGCACTATTACGCGTAGCCATGACACCGGTGTACCCGGGAGGGCCTGGAACGATCCAACCATCAATTTCCCGGCTCATTCTGCTCCTGTGGCTAAGGTTCCCAGGGACCAGTCCCCTCCTCCAGCCACCAGGCGTGGTTCCTGCTCATCCCTGAAGAGCAGATTGCAGTTCCCTGACCGCCGTGGTATGATGCCTCTGACCCAGTCCCATCCTCTCTGAAAACTCGGGGTCACCGAGCCTCCTCCTCCTCCAGAGCCCAGCCCCACACTCCCTGGGGGATGCTGCTCTCCCCACGGGCAGCCCCGTCGGGCCCTCTGTGGCGGGAGGGGTCCTCCTCCCCCTGCCGTGGGGTAAAGTGCTGGCGATCTCATCGGGCCACTGTCCCACAGACGGCTGTCGGCCACCTTCATAAATGAGGAGTGGGAATCCCTCCCTCCTCGACGGGGTGGGTAGGAGGTACACACCACCCTCTCGATCCAGGGACGGAAGCGCGTGTCCTGGGAGCCTCGAGCCCCCACTGGACACAGCGTCCTGCAGAGAGTCAGGGAGAAGCTGCAAGGGGCTGCAACCCTTTGGGCTGAGCCCAGCAGCTGGGTGCTCTCCGTCCTCCTGTCCAGCTCTTTGGAAGTCATGACCAGGAGTGTCAGAAGAACCGCTTTGCCTAGAAACTATAAAATAGCTTTTCTGAGTCCATATGCTTATGGAGCCAGATTGGGCCCGAGGAAGGCCTCTCGGAAGGCCTCTCAGAAAGCCAAAACGTGGACAAGGGCCACCCTCTCTAAGGTGCGCTGGCGGGACGTGGGCTCAGGGATTGGAGAGAAACCGTTTGCGCCGAGGGGCACCCAACCCAGGACCGGCCCCTCCCTGAGCGGGCCAGAGTCTCAGGGTCTGTGCCAAGCAGGCCCCCGGGTGCCGTGTGCAGAGAGCCGGAGCCCAGGCCCGGGTGCCAGGTCCCAGCTGTGCGAAGCTGGCCGGGGTGCTGACCTCAGTCTCCAGCCGCATGAAGTGGGGGTAACAGGGCCCAGCACACTGGAAGTAGGGGCGCAGATGGCACTGCTCCTCGAGCTCTTGCCCGGGGGCCTGGCGCTCGGGGGACGCTCACATGAAAGCCATTATCATGTTGCATCTGTGCGGCCCTGGGGCCCATGGAAAACAAGAGTGGCGTCCTGGAATAACCGCGCGGCTCCCCGGGGGCTTTGTGGGCAGTGCCGGTGAGGAAGCACGGCAGGAGTGGCCTGTGTGTGACCTTGCACTGAAGTCTGGGGGTGAAGTCTGGCCCCCCATGTGGCCTCAAGTCAAAAGGTTCTGGACCGACCGTCCCTCCCTTCCATGCCTCCACTTAGGATTGTTCAACTTCAAATGGTGTGAAAACCATACACATTTGCTAGATACTGTACCTGGATTTTTTTTAAGATTTCATAATTTTCATTCACTCATTCATTCATTTTAGAGACAGAGAAGAGGGAGAGGGTGCATGGGAGCGGGGGAAGAGGGGGAGAGAGAGAGAGAGAGAGAGAGAGAGAGAGAGAGAGAATTGGAAGCAGGTTCTACACCCCGCTTGGAGCCAGACGCTGCGGTGGCTCTCACGACCCTAAGATCATGACCTGAGCTGAAATCAAGAGTTGGACGCTTAACTGACTGAGCCACCCAGGCGCCCCAAAACTGTACTTCCATTTTAAATCAGGACCTTCCCCTGGGTGGGGAGAGGCACTGGGACACCCCGTCCATAGGGGTGGAGGTGGCAGGTCACGTTCCCAGTCAGCCCCGCTGACGGGGGCGCCAACAACACAGACTCTGACAACCACTGTGGCCCTGCAATCATGCTGTTACACCTTCATGACCCTCGTCGATGAATTACAGGAGATATTGGACTCTGGTATATAACAGGCTTGCGTCGATGATTTTGCCCAACTCTGCGCTGCTGGGCGTGCTCTGAGGTCCAAGGTGGGCCAGGCTAAGCGATGAGAGGGAGGAGGTGAGGTGTGTACTCGGTGCTCTCTTGACGTACGAGTTTGTAACCCAGGATGGCTTTGTCGGTGCATAACTTCACCGGATGTCAAGGAAGATCTGTGTTGGTGTCCGGTTGTTGCCGAAAAACATCACCGCAACTTAGTGGTAAACCACCACATACCCATTCTCGCAGTGGTCTGGAGTTCGAGAGCCTGAAATGAGTCTCACGGGGCTCAAGGCCAGATGGGAGCTGTGCTGGATCCTCTCGGAGCTTCTGAGGGAAAATCCTCTCCTTGCTTCTTTCAGCTTCGGGAGGCTGCGGCGTTCCTTGGCTTGTGACCCCCTCCCATGGCCCCAACTCTTGCCTCCATCACCACTTTCCCCACTAGGGACGGACTGATCCGCTTCCTCTCAGAAGGAGCCCTGGGGTTACTCGCGTCCCACGCAGAACATCCAGTCTCGTGTCCCCATCTCCAGGTCCTTAACGACATCTGTGTGCCCCCTCTCTACAGGACAGTATCTGCAGGTTCCGGAGACTAGGATGCGGACACGCGGGAGAGCCACCATGTGGATACTGTACCCTGTCCTGTCTGCAGTGCGTGGTATCCACACTGCACACGCCGCAGACACACATACCTGTGTGCACTAGGATGCACATGCGTATCTATCTGTCTTAAGAGATTTATTTTCAGAAATGGACTCAGTGATCATGGGGGTTGACAGGTCCCATGTCAGGCAAGCCACCTGCAGCCTGGACACTCGGCAGTGTCAGGGCAGAGTTTCTTCTTCTCCAGGACACTGTTTTTGTTCTTCAGGCCTGCCGCCGATTGGATGAGCTGCACTCGTGTTAGGGACGGGAATGTCTCTTCCTCGCAGTCAACTGATGGTCCACATCCACGAAACATCTTCCCGGCAACACCCGGACTAGTGTTTGACTCCGTAACTGAGGACGGAGCCTCCCCGGTGGACGCGTAAAGCTCGCCATCCCCGCCATGGACGTTCACGTTTTCCATCCCGTCTGGGGCCCCTTCAGCATTTGTGTCTGCCGCCTTGTTTTCCACTCCTTTCTCTCTCTGTCTCTCCCCTCCTGATTCTTCCGTGTGCGTCGGGCTGGGGGCCCGACGGTGCCCCGCACGCCTCGGAGGCGCTGTTCCTTCTGCTGCTTTGCTTCCCATCCTCAGATCGCATCATCTCCGTCAGCCTGTTGAACATCTCTGGTTGTTTCTTCAGCCAGTCAAAGGGACCGCTGACCCCTCTCGTGACTTGTTCACGGCAGCTGGCTTATCAGCTCCAGAATTTCCATTCGGTTCTTTTTTATAACGTCTATCTCCTCGTTGCTGTGATATCGGAGCCGCTGTCGGTTCCCTTTAGTACTTGAACAGACCGTAAGGGCTGCTTGGCCACCCTGCCTCAACCAGACATCAGGCCGTCTCACCACAAGGGTCTTCTCCCCGCTTTCCTGAGGGATAAAGGACAATAAAATGATATATATTTAAGGGGGTACCACGTAATGATTTCATACACACAGATTTTGTGAAATGATGACCACATCAAGCTAACTGATCACTTGGCACACTTACTTCTGTGGTGTGTGTGGTGATGAGTAAGGGACAGGCGGGGCTAGATAGGGACAGACAGATAGGGGGCTCTGTGATCAGGCTCACAGAAATCCCAAAAATGCAGAGGTCTGAGGAAACCAGAGATAAGGGAACACACCAGACCACCCCGCCCTAGGCGTGCGAGGGGGGAGTCTCCTTTATGACCGTCTCCTGGGGTCAACGGAAAATAACCAGACCCCAAGAAGAAGTAAACCACTAAAGATGTTACCACTAGTCCTTTACCAAGGGTGTTGCCAGGAGAGAAGTTAAAAAGATTGAAGTGTGGGGCGCCTGGGTGGCTCAGTCGGTTAAGTGTCTGCCTTTGACTCAGGTCCTGCTCTGGGGGTCCTGAGATCGAGTCCCGCATCGGGCTCCCTGTTCAACGGGGAGCCTGCTTCTCCCTCTCCCTCTGCCTCCCCCACCCTCCGGCTTGGGCTCTCTCTCTCAAATAAATAAAGTCTTAAAAAATAAATTAAAAGATGTAAGTTCCCTGGTGAGCTTTCAATAAAAAACAAACCCTAAAAGCCCTCAGTGTGGGGACCCTCGCCTTCCGGAGAGCTTTATCTGTATCCTTCCTTAATAAAGCTCCACCGCTTTCCTCACTCTCTGTCGTCCGCGAGATTCACTCCCCGACTCCGTGAGACGAGAACCTCACTCTCCCACTTTGGTGAGATTCCCCTCGGCAAATGCAAGTACACAGCGCAGTGTTAACCGGAGTCACCAGGCTCACCACTGGTCCCTCGGCACTCGGTCCACATGCAACTGAGCGTTGAACCCTTTACCAACATCCCCCACCCCCACCACAGACAGTTTCTAGCACCACATCTTTGCTGAGTGTGGGTCACCCGGGCCTGGGGCTTCGCTTGCCTCGCCTTTCTTGGACGCACCTGGACATTTGAGGTAAACTGTTGCAGCAACTCTGGGTAGCGAGTCCTCTTTCATCCCACCTCCCAGCGCTTTGGGGTGGTGTTTTCTTGACTACGGTTCGTGATTTGCCTGGACGTGTGCGGTGAAGTTGACTTGCCCGCAGGGAAAAACGTCTGCCCTCTCCCCGCAGAGGGTCAGCTGTGTGCACGCTCTCTGTGACCCGGGGTGGGGGCTCTAGCAGGACACTTTAGGACTGTCTCTTTCCCTCTTCCCTCCGTTAAGTTCTCGCCTCTGTGGCCTCAAGCAAAGGGTGAGCTCCACTGAGGACAGATAATGGCTCCGTGATTTCAGCAAGGCCCTGGGGCAGAGGAGTTCCCCTGTTTGAACTTGCTGGATGTCTTCAGGGCAATTCCCAGGGTTTCCAACCAATGGTTTAAAAAAAAACCATTTTTCACCTGTTAGGACCGTTTCGCTGGGGCGCCTGGGTGGCTCAGTCGTTAAGCTTCTGCCTTCAGCTCAGGTCATGGTCCGAGGGTCCTGGGATCGAGCCCCGCATCGGGCCCCCTGCTCAGCGGGAAGCCCGCTTCTCCCTCCACTCCCCCTGCTTGTGTTCCCTCTCTCCCTGTCAAATAAATAAATAAAACCTTAAAAAAAAAAAAAAAGGAGTGTTTCGCTGGCCGGGGTGGGTGTGTAGTTCTCCTCCCAACACCATTCTGGAAAGGAATCCCTCCACCCGCTGTAATCTAGCATCCCGAAGAGGAAAAGTTATTTAAAAAAGAAATGGAGATTTAAAAAAAAAAAAAAAAAAGCTAAAAAGGAAAACCAAGTATGGGTCACTTGCAGCATAGCTCTTAAAGTTGGGAGGAGAAAAATTTCCTGTGCTCCTGTTTGCCCAAACATGACCAAACAATGCCGACGTGTTTTATTTCTAAGAAATGAGACAACAGCACTCTCAAATCTGTTGTGTTCTGTTGTGTGCTGGCCTGCACTTTCCAAAAGTCTAAGCTCGTGCTTATTACTCTGTTTATTCACTAGGAGAGACTCTTGAACGGGCGGGTATGTGTATTCACACCACTCTTCGGTACTTCCCTTAAATATGGTGAACGCCGTTGGATGGGGACACATTCCCTCATTCACTTGGATCTCCAGTGCTTAGGCGATGGTAGTCAGGCCGCATCATTTCATTTACGATTGGGAAATGGAGATGCACTTACGATTGGGAAATGGAGATGCATTTACGATTGGGAAATAGAGATAGAGCGATGTCTCCTACCCACTTGTCTCCCTCGGTCAGGCCAGCGGAGGGGGCTGGGCCAGTATCTCTGGGCGGAAGGCAGGGCCCTGGCTCCTGAGGCTCTTTGTCCCCTCGGTGTCCTGGGGACAGGGGCCTTCGCTGCTCCTTCAGCCAGCACTTACACAGCCAGGGTTCTCAGAGGCTCTGGATGCCGGCGACCCTGCCCCGCTTCGGCCGGGCCTTGGGTCCGGGTCCAAACGCAGCGATGGGTCGAAGCCTCCTGCCCCTGCTGCTGCTGTCCTCACAGCTGGGCTTCCTGCAAGGTGAGCCCCTGGGGGGCAAGGGGCGGCAGCGGGGACTGAGGGGCGTCTGGGGGAGTGGGGCGTCCCTCTGACTCTCTACCTGCCTGCCTTGTCCTGACTGACACCCCACAGGTCAGATTACCCCGGGGAGCTGTTATCTAACGGGGACATCTTATTTTTGTAGGGACACATTTCAGGGCCTTTCTGTTTGCAACTTGGTTCTTCATAACTTCGTCTGCCTAAACACTCTTCAGGTCCTCCCTCTGTTGCCCTTGAAGGTTTCAGCTATGGGGTTATCCTGGGGCATCGGGATGACCGCTCACTGCAGATTTAGTTGGATGTCCGGACCCATGAGGCCACATTGCACCCAGAGGGAAAGAGAAGGTTTTCCACTCACCTGCTGAGACTTGGGGGAAAGCAAGACTTGCGCCCAGCTGGTCTTCCGATGGCCTGAGGAGCAGGGAAGGGAGCCTGGCCTGGGATTGACATGGTGGTTGGGAGAGGGCCAGGGCCGTTCCTGCCCCCAGCAAGGGTCTGTGTGTTTTGAAACCCCCGCCGTGTCACTGGCAGCTGTCCCCGGGCCCAGAGGTGAGGCAGAAGGGGTCAGACTGGAGAGCCGTCCCCGGTCACACATCATAAAATGGGGTCAGACACTTTATCAATGGGAACAAATGTGGGGGTCCAGACCACTGCGGACACTTAGATGGAATCGCAAGTTAGTCTTCAGGGGCTTCACCACGTTCACACGTGCCGCTGACAGGAGCCGGGGCACAGATTGCTGAGAGCCGTGTAGGTTCTTCGTCACCTTCCACGCAAACTTCTGTAAGCTGGTCGTTCCGCCTGCGCGCACGCGCGTGTGCGTCTGTGTGTGTGCGTGCGCGGTGCGCACATAGTAAAAGATCATTCATACTTGACCCACACAGATAGACACACACGCTACCCAGTTGTCCGAGCACAGTCAGAACCCTGTTAGTTCGTTTTGTGCTTATACTGTCACCACAAAAGACACGATTTCATGTTCAGTGTGAACCGTAACACTGAACCGATAATAGCATTCACAAAGGTCAGATGTTTGACCGTCTACAGTACACGTGGGCACAGCTTTTGTTGGATCCGAGGGCTGAGTGAAAAGTGGAATGATCGCTGGCATCACTGGCAACATCTGCTTGCATCCTCCCCCTTCAGCCAGGGGGACCAGCCTAGGAAGGGGCTAGTTGCTTTGCGGGTGCGCGAAGACTGGAGACTCAGAATACAAAGGACGCCAGATGCGTTGAGAACACGCTCATGTGACCCAAACGGAAATTCATCCTCCTGACCCGTGTTCCCCCAGAAGCTGGATCTGAGGTCATTTGTCTGGACAGTGGTCCCAGGAGATGCCAGCAGGGGCGTGAGCCAGCGAGCCACGGAAGGGAGCGAGCTAGTGAAGGAGGCGTCCTTGAGCTAGATGCACGGCGGGCACGTGGAGCCCAATGCTGCCGGGACCTTCTGGAGGACAGTGTGGAGCGGGCCCCAAGCTGTCCCAACTCAAGGGGATAGAGCTGGAGCATTTAGCCACCGATTCCCCACCTGCTCTGGGGAGAGGGACGCCTCCAGGGGCTTTGGCTCTGTAGGACCCCAGCTCGCCCCGCAGGCCCCGGTCAGGGTCACAGGCGTGTGCGGGAGCAGCCCGCAGCCTGTGCAGGTGAATCCGAGGCTGGGGGGCAGGGGGCAGCGCGCTGCAGGGACTCCACTGACTGGTGGCTTTCTGTCTCGCCCATCTCTCGCCTCGGCCTCTTGTATGCTGTCCTTCCTCAAAGTCCATCGTCCACACAGCGGCCAGAGCCTGCTTGCACAGCACAAACCGCTTCATGCCTCCGTTGGCCTCCGATGGCCTCCTCTCCAGAGCAAAATCCCAGTTCTTATGGTGGTGGAAACTGTCCTATCCAGTAAAAGTATAAGGCCAGCTCCTGATGTAGTTTGGATTTTCTGAGTAGACATATTCAAAAAGTCAGAAACATGTAGAAGTAATTTTAATAACCTGTTTATTTACCTTGGTAGATCTAAAATAGTATCAGCCGCACACACACCATCAACGTTGCGCTGACTTATCGGCAAGTACAAGTGTACTTGTACCACGTGCTTGAAATCCACTGATGGCCCGTCTCTTTGGATTTGGGGCGTTTCTGGGCTTTTTGTGCTTTTGTGTTTGTGTGTGTTTTATTTGTTTTTTTCTCATGCCGTTAAAGCATGGGGACAGGGCCGCCGAGCCCAGAGATCCGCACAGGGGCTGTGAGGAGTGACTGAGGCCATACTGTTTAGGGAGTGGGGGTTAGGGACAGCGTCTGTCTCCAGGGAATTTGGGCATGTGACAAGCAAGGTCTCCAGGACCTCGGAGGGCTAGCTATCGTTAAGATAGGGCTGCCTTTACTATTGTCTGTAAAACACTAGTCACGGACCCCCTCAAATGGGGATCAGCGGGCCTAGTGTTTGCAAGGTGATTGCTAACCTGCAGATAGGGGGGTGTTAGCGGTTAGCAGAGGGGGTCACGCTGAGGCGAGCAAAGCTGTCGTGGTCACTCGGTGAAGGAAGTCCCTGAGGGAGCAGCAGGGCCGTTACCCTCCGTGAGCCTCGGCAGCTCTGCCTGGAGGGAGACTCGAGCTACAGCCCAGTCCGCCCATCACCTGCCCCCTGAACAACTTGGGCCCTTCAGTCTTTGAGGTTGCTGCGGGCAGAAGGGCCCATGTTCTGTAACTTCCTTGCTGAGGCAGGGCGCAGAGAGGTCCCTGCCCCAGGGCCCCACCGGTCCGCTGAGGGTTGACTAGGAGTCTCGAAAGGCCGAGCCGCTGTGTGTGCAGCTGCTAACGGACGGGAGTCTCCTCGGGGGCAGAGGGTCACCTGTGGGCCAGACCTGGTGGCCGTGAAGGCGTTTTGGCCCCAGGCACAGAGACGTTGGAAAAACCAGCAAAACAGGATGAAGAGAGCAAGAAGAAAGAGAAGCCCAAGGCAGGGTCCTTTGACGGTTGACCGAAGTCCTGGGGCCCGCGTGTTTGGACCAGTCACGGGGCACAGGCTCAGCAGTCCCGGGGGGCAGGGCCCCGAGTGGCCGGCGCAGCCCTGAGAAGGGACCCTCGGGTCTGGCCCCCGGGACCTCTTCCAGCTCACTTCCTAGTTCTGCCGGCCTTCCCTGTCCTCGGCCCCTGCTGTCCTTTCCCTTCCTGGGACGGGCCACCGCGCTTTTCTCTCAGTCTCCGCACTTGCCCCCGTGTGTCTTCCTGGAACCAGTCCCCAACTCCTCCCAGGTGTTTAAAGAGTCAGCTTCTCTTCTTCCTTTAACTTGCTCAAGTGTGAGCTTATGTGACGCCTGAGAGCGCTTCTCTGACGCCCCACGTGACGGGACAGCCCTAGGGGCTCCCACCTCACCACGTCCCTGTGCTCAGGCCACGCTCTTCCTCTGTCCCGGCACCTGTGACCCTCCTCCTCGCTTGTCCTTTGTCAGCCACTTCCCCCATGTACTGGCTGTCTTAAGGGAATAAGTGACATGCCTGTTTCATTCCTCCCTCCTGTCACTCTGTCCCCACCATCTGGGAGAGCGCCTCGCACACAGCAGGTGCTCAGTATTTGCGGAGGGAAGGCAGGGGCCAGGTGCTGCCCTCCTAAGGCTCGAGAAGAGTGAGGAGCTGGGGCTCTGGGCCAGACATCTGCAGGGACACCTGCGGCTGCCTCCCCCCCTTCCTTCTTCTCCTTGCCTCGGTCCTCCCTGGCTTGCCTCCTTCCTTCCCTCTCATCTCCTCCTACCCTCCTCCATCCCTGGGCCTCGAGGGGGACCCTGTCGTACTTGGGCAGGCGTGTCTCCCCCAGGTATGAGCCAAGCACCCCCAAATCCTCTGATTTCTGCTACCTCATCTGGCCTGGAACCTGGCCACTGGCCAGGCTGCCCGTGGCCCAGAGGTTGTGCTCCCTCCCGACCTGGTGGAAGGTAGGGCCTGGAGAACCTTACTGAGCCCATTTTCACTTTCCAGCTCTACAGTGTTTCCAGTGTCAACGAATCAATGCCAGTGGGGTTTGTGAGACTGGGGAAAGTGTCTGCCAGGCTAAAGGCAACCAGCAGTGCTTTCTGAGGAAGGTCTATAAAGGTAGGTGGGCCTAAGAAGTCTCCTGGGTGACCTCTGCATGAAGTTAGGTGCTAGCAGTGGGCGTCAGGGTTGGGAGTGGGACCCCCATGGGACCACAGGGAGCCAGGGCCCCCAGGGCAAGGCAAGGCAACTCTAGGACCCAGGGAACTGCGACCTTAGGAACCATGGGAGTAGCACCAATATAGGCAGGGGTTGATTTTATTTTTTTCAACTAAATTTGTGAATCTGTGTCATCTGGTTCTGGTACTCGGCTGCCAGTGGCTCCTAACTGGGCCAGTACCTGTAAGAGAAGAAGACAGCATCCTCTGTTAGCTCCTGGGGTGACAGGAAGGACTGTTAAAATCCCACTGAGTAGAACTTGAGTGTGGTAGAGTTTTGGGAAACTGGAGGTGGAGGTAGGGGGAGAGCAGTGGGGAGGGTGATTAGGGCAATTTCTATTCACCCCTTCCTGCCCTCTCCTGTGTGGGACACAGGACACCCCTTCCTGCCCTCTCCTGAATCCTAGGACACAGAGCCCCCAGAGCTATCCTACAGGAGCCCACTAGGGGGCCCTATCTCAAATATCTCAATCCTGGAAGGCAGATACTCCTCCCTACAAGAGAACAGGAGTCCTTGATGGAAAATTCCATTTTCTCCTGGTTCCTTGATTAAGTTGTTGATGCAATGTTGATGCAATGACCTTGCATGTTGATGCAATGATCCTTTCAGCAATATTGACTGAGCACTGCATGCCAAGATGCGCTGGACCCCACAGCCGTGGGTCTGCAACCCAGGCTCTGGGGTCTCACTTACCCTCTTCTCTCTCTCTGTAGATGACACCCTTTCATATGGATATCAAGGTTGTAGCAGTGTGTGTTCCCCTATGACAATCTTTTATATGGATGTTGCTTTGGAGGATAAATGTTGCAATGACTCACCTTTCTGCAACAAGTTCTAAAGATGGAGCCCAGCTTTGCCCTGACCTGATGGATGAAGCTGATTCAACACACTTTTCAACTCTCAGGATCCTTACAACTATTGTGCACTGACTATGCGCTCCCTATAAGGAGAAGTCATAAGCTAGTTCTGTGCCAGGTCCAATCACCCTTTTCTTTCCCTTATTGTGAGATGCTTCCGGGAGAGTCTTTAAAATCCAAGTGGAGTGAGAAGTGTGGGCGTGGGTAGGTCCAAACATGCCTTCTTCCTTTCGAGGCCCTAATCACGAGTCATGCTTATTTTCATTTTAAAAAGGCAGGGTCTGTGGGAGACTGTGGGTTCTGTCATTCTGGGTGTTGTGGAGGCAGCTAGCTGAAGGAAGAAGGAGAGTCCTCAGAAGCTGAAGAGCATAGGGAATGAGTTGGCTGTAAATGATGTATGAGTTGGAGGGGGCAAGCTGTAACAAAAATCTCTGAAATGTTGATGTCTTAAAATAATAATGAAAAATAATAAGAAAAGATTGCTAACCCACCTCACAGTTCATCGAGGTGGTGGTGATTATTTAGAGATCTCAGCTTCTTTCAACTTTTTATGCCGCCATCTTTAACAGTCTCCAAGCTCTCTACGGAAGGGGAAGTAAGCATGGAGAGGCACATGGGGGCTTCTATGGCTGGAACTCGAAGTGTTGTGCATAATTTCTGCCTGCATTCCACTATTACTTGACCACAAACAATTTGTAAAAAATGTAATCTTGTAATCTGGCATGCCTGAGAGAAAATTCAGAAGCTCTGATGAACACAGTGGATGAAGCCTGCTTCCTTTCCCCACTCTGTCCCCCACTGTTCAGGCTCCTCAAACTGCACCCACATTTGACCTCTGTTACAAAGGAAAGAATGACCCAGCAAATGGGACTACAGAGCACCATACACTGATTAAAAGTAAAACCCGTATGACTTGACCAGATATTCCACTCCCACCCTTTCAGCCTCCCCGACATGGAGGCTGGAGCCCAGCATGCCTCACGAGCCTATCCGCGGGGTCTCAGAGCTCTCTTGCTGTGGGCTTCCCTGGGAACCCCTGTATTCCTGTCAGTGGTGTCATGTCCTCATTCTCCCCCAGCAGTCAGCCCTCAGGAGATCACTGGTCCCCCTGATTCTCCCTCACATGCTGTCCTGAGGGTGACCAGCAGCACTGGTGATAGTCCGTCCACACCAGAGCCCTGCCCTGTCCACTCATCACTCTGTGGCAACAACATCCCCACTTCTGTTCTGGCTCCTCTCTTTACAGGACTCTGTAGGGAGGAACAGCTTTGGGTCTCCTGAGATTCTAGACTGGGAAAAGGCAGAGGAAGAAGAAGACATCCAAACAGCGTGTTGACACTAGCCTTATCCACACCTACACGTGGCAGTCACCGTGGATGAGTAATCACAAATAGTGCTGCTACAGCATCTAAACAAAGAAGTATTTTGTACAGAAGTGACAGAAGAAAAGGGGTTTATATGTTCAGGGGTGGCAAAATATGGAAAGGTAACTCTATGAAGAAAGGAATGAAAAGGCTACTTAGTACAGATTGTTATGGAGATGCCTCAGGGCTGGTGTCTAGAGCTGCCTCCAGTGACCAAGCTTCCACCTGCCCTCCCTGGTGGAGAGAGGGCGGCCAGAGAGTTTTCCTTGTATCTGCATCTTAGAAATGACTTTCAACTCAAAATGATCCTGTGTCAAATGACATATTTTGGGGGGGGGGCGGGCTCTGAACCCTTGCAACTCAAAACCATCCATGAGGGCTGGACAGAGTCAGAAATCTCACTGCTATCTCTGAGGCTTCCTTCATCATTAGGACCCCGGCATGTGCCCCAAACCGCCTTCTCCCAGGGCTCCTCTGTGCACCTGCAAATTATTCATGAGTTTTGATGCAGGGGATGCAGCTGAAGGCATTAGCCATGCGCCCCAGTTTTGGTCTGGCTCAGCAGAGGACACCGGACACAGAGGTTGGTTCAGTTACCTGCACATCCTTCAGTAGAAGCTGCCCATGCTCCGATACTAAGTGCATGCATTCTGGTGTGTCCTGGCCCTTCTCGGGAGGCAGTTTTCTCATCCACTGGGAGATTCATTTACTCGTGAAGTTTTCCTCCTCAGAAAAAGATGGGTTGTGACTTGGGTTATCACCTAGTAATGGTCTCAGGGTGGGTAGAGCTACCTCTGTATTCATGGGTCACACCCAAACTCACAATTTGCCACGGGGTAGGTGGGAGAGTGGGTGTAGACACCCCTCCTCAAGGGCCAAACCATGTGACCCTTACGAGACTCTCTCCTCTGGTCTGAGTTGACGGTAAGACTGGTGGACGCTTGACCAACTGGGCCTATGAATTCTCTTGCCTGGGAATTTCTTATTAGATGTGAGAAATTAATTATCTCATATGGGTAATGACTTCACCAAAGCCAAGGGCCATTGATTCCAAATGTAGCCATTAGCAACCCTCAACAAACTAATAGAAATGGAGAAGAGTTTGGGTGTTAACTGTGCCTTAATGTTCAGGGTTTCTGCTTCCTCAAAAAACCAAGAAGGACAAGGGAAGAAAAACCAGAAAATAGCCATGTGGCCACCCCTGTCCTGTTTGCAGCTGCCTGACTCACACCTGGGGCAGCTGGAGAGCTTGTCCAGAGGCCTGTCCTGGGCCTCACTTAGGAGCCTTCAGGAGGTGTCCATATTCGCATGTCCCTTGCGGGTCAGCATCCCAGGCTCCTCCAGGTTCAGCCGGGGGGATTCTGCTCTGCTGCATCCTGAGGGCAGCAGGGGACCTTATCGCTGCCCCTGGCCATCCTCACACATGAGCTCAGCGACCTAGGGTTCAGGTGGGGCAGGTGGAGGAGTCTTGGCTCTTACACAGTCACAACATGGTGAGCAAGGCTGCCCCTTGCAGGCAGCCTCTGAGGGGAGGACACAAGTTCAGCCTGGCCCCCTGTCCTCCTGTGGTGGGCGCAGCGCAGGTATCTGGCCCCATCGGGATTCAAGGGCTTTTCCTGCTTCCTGGGGGGCAGAGTGCAGCTGGTGACCCAGAAGGCACAGCTCAGTCTAATAGAGGATTTCGGGGTGCTTGGCTCATATCTGGGGGAAACACGCCTGCCCGAGTACGACAGGGTCCCCCTCGAGGCCCAGGGATGGAGGAGGGTAGGAGGAGATGAGAGGGAGGGAAGGAGGCAAGCCAGGGAGGACCGAGGCAAGGAGAAGAAGGAAGGGGGGGAGGCAGCCGCAGGTGTCCCTGGGACCACTGTCCAGACAAATGACCTCAGATCCAGCTTCTGGGGGAACACGGGTCAGGAGGATGAATTTCCGTTTGGGTCACATGAGCGTGTTCTCAACGCATCTGGCGTCCTTTGTATTCTGAGTCTCCAGTCTTCGCGCACCCGCAAAGCAACTAGCCCCTTCCTAGGCTGGTCCCCCTGGCTGAAGGGGGAGGATGCAAGCAGATGTTGCCAGTGATGCCAGCGATCATTCCACTTTTCACTCAGCCCTCGGATCCAACAAAAGCTGTGCCCACGTGTACTGTAGACGGTCAAACATCTGACCTTTGTGAATGCTATTATCGGTTCAGTGTTACGGTTCACACTGAACATGAAATCGTGTCTTTTGTGGTGACAGTATAAGCACAAAACGAACTAACAGGGTTCTGACTGTGCTCGGACAACTGGGTAGCGTGTGTGTCTATCTGTGTGGGTCAAGTATGAATGATCTTTTACTATGTGCGCACCGCGCACGCACACACACAGACGCACACGCGCGTGCGCGCAGGCGGAACGACCAGCTTACAGAAGTTTGCGTGGAAGGTGACGAAGAACCTACACGGCTCTCAGCAATCTGTGCCCCGGCTCCTGTCAGCGGCACGTGTGAACGTGGTGAAGCCCCTGAAGACTAACTTGCGATTCCATCTAAGTGTCCGCAGTGGTCTGGACCCCCACATTTGTTCCCATTGATAAAGTGTCTGACCCCATTTTATGATGTGTGACCGGGGACGGCTCTCCAGTCTGACCCCTTCTGCCTCACCTCTGGGCCCGGGGACAGCTGCCAGTGACACGGCGGGGGTTTCAAAACACACAGACCCTTGCTGGGGGCAGGAACGGCCCTGGCCCTCTCCCAACCACCATGTCAATCCCAGGCCAGGCTCCCTTCCCTGCTCCTCAGGCCATCGGAAGACCAGCTGGGCGCAAGTCTTGCTTTCCCCCAAGTCTCAGCAGGTGAGTGGAAAACCTTCTCTTTCCCTCTGGGTGCAATGTGGCCTCATGGGTCCGGACATCCAACTAAATCTGCAGTGAGCGGTCATCCCGATGCCCCAGGATAACCCCATAGCTGAAACCTTCAAGGGCAACAGAGGGAGGACCTGAAGAGTGTTTAGGCAGACGAAGTTATGAAGAACCAAGTTGCAAACAGAAAGGCCCTGAAATGTGTCCCTACAAAAATAAGATGTCCCCGTTAGATAACAGCTCCCCGGGGTAATCTGACCTGTGGGGTGTCAGTCAGGACAAGGCAGGCAGGTAGAGAGTCAGAGGGACGCCCCACTCCCCCAGACGCCCCTCAGTCCCCGCTGCCGCCCCTTGCCCCCCAGGGGCTCACCTTGCAGGAAGCCCAGCTGTGAGGACAGCAGCAGCAGGGGCAGGAGGCTTCGACCCATCGCTGCGTTTGGACCCGGACCCAAGGCCCGGCCGAAGCGGGGCAGGGTCGCCGGCATCCAGAGCCTCTGAGAACCCTGGCTGTGTAAGTGCTGGCTGAAGGAGCAGCGAAGGCCCCTGTCCCCAGGACACCGAGGGGACAAAGAGCCTCAGGAGCCAGGGCCCTGCCTTCCGCCCAGAGATACTGGCCCAGCCCCCTCCGCTGGCCTGACCGAGGGAGACAAGTGGGTAGGAGACATCGCTCTATCTCTATTTCCCAATCGTAAATGCATCTCCATTTCCCAATCGTAAGTGCATCTCCATTTCCCAATCGTAAATGAAATGATGCGGCCTGACTACCATCGCCTAAGCACTGGAGATCCAAGTGAATGAGGGAATGTGTCCCCATCCAACGGCGTTCACCATATTTAAGGGAAGTACCGAAGAGTGGTGTGAATACACATACCCGCCCGTTCAAGAGTCTCTCCTAGTGAATAAACAGAGTAATAAGCACGAGCTTAGACTTTTG
The DNA here is from genome assembly GCF_009762305.2 of Zalophus californianus. NCBI lineage: Eukaryota > Metazoa > Chordata > Mammalia > Carnivora > Otariidae > Zalophus > Zalophus californianus. Next base: position 21,365,896 of record NC_045605.1, read on the forward strand.
GAAAGTGCAGGCCAGCACACAACAGAACACAACAGATTTGAGAGTGCTGTTGTCTCATTTCTTAGAAATAAAACACGTCGGCATTGTTTGGTCATGTTTGGGCAAACAGGAGCACAGGAAATTTTTCTCCTCCCAACTTTAAGAGCTATGCTGCAAGTGACCCATACTTGGTTTTCCTTTTTAGCTTTTTTTTTTTTTTTTTTTTTTAAATCTCCATTTCTTTTTTAAATAACTTTTCCTCTTCGGGATGCTAGATTACAGCGGGTGGAGGGATTCCTTTCCAGAATGGTGTTGGGAGGAGAACTACACACCCACCCCGGCCAGCGAAACACTCCTTTTTTTTTTTTTTAAGGTTTTATTTATTTATTTGACAGGGAGAGAGGGAACACAAGCAGGGGGAGTGGAGGGAGAAGCGGGCTTCCCGCTGAGCAGGGAGCCCGACGCGGGGCTCGATCCCAGGACCCTCGGACCATGACCTGAGCTGAAGGCAGAAGCTTAACGACTGAGCCACCCAGGCGCCCCAGCGAAACGGTCCTAACAGGTGAAAAATGGTTTTTTTTTAAACCATTGGTTGGAAACCCTGGGAATTGCCCTGAAGACATCCAGCAAGTTCAAACAGGGGAACTCCTCTGCCCCAGGGCCTTGCTGAAATCACGGAGCCATTATCCGTCCTCAGTGGAGCTCACCCTTTGCTTGAGGCCACAGAGGCGAGAACTTAACGGAGGGAAGAGGGAAAGAGACAGTCCTAAAGTGTCCTGCTAGAGCCCCCACCCCGGGTCACAGAGAGCGTGCACACAGCTGACCCTCTGCGGGGAGAGGGCAGACGTTTTTCCCTGCGGGCAAGTCAACTTCACCGCACACGTCCAGGCAAATCACGAACCGTAGTCAAGAAAACACCACCCCAAAGCGCTGGGAGGTGGGATGAAAGAGGACTCGCTACCCAGAGTTGCTGCAACAGTTTACCTCAAATGTCCAGGTGCGTCCAAGAAAGGCGAGGCAAGCGAAGCCCCAGGCCCGGGTGACCCACACTCAGCAAAGATGTGGTGCTAGAAACTGTCTGTGGTGGGGGTGGGGGATGTTGGTAAAGGGTTCAACGCTCAGTTGCATGTGGACCGAGTGCCGAGGGACCAGTGGTGAGCCTGGTGACTCCGGTTAACACTGCGCTGTGTACTTGCATTTGCCGAGGGGAATCTCACCAAAGTGGGAGAGTGAGGTTCTCGTCTCACGGAGTCGGGGAGTGAATCTCGCGGACGACAGAGAGTGAGGAAAGCGGTGGAGCTTTATTAAGGAAGGATACAGATAAAGCTCTCCGGAAGGCGAGGGTCCCCACACTGAGGGCTTTTAGGGTTTGTTTTTTATTGAAAGCTCACCAGGGAACTTACATCTTTTAATTTATTTTTTAAGACTTTATTTATTTGAGAGAGAGAGCCCAAGCCGGAGGGTGGGGGAGGCAGAGGGAGAGGGAGAAGCAGGCTCCCCGTTGAACAGGGAGCCCGATGCGGGACTCGATCTCAGGACCCCCAGAGCAGGACCTGAGTCAAAGGCAGACACTTAACCGACTGAGCCACCCAGGCGCCCCACACTTCAATCTTTTTAACTTCTCTCCTGGCAACACCCTTGGTAAAGGACTAGTGGTAACATCTTTAGTGGTTTACTTCTTCTTGGGGTCTGGTTATTTTCCGTTGACCCCAGGAGACGGTCATAAAGGAGACTCCCCCCTCGCACGCCTAGGGCGGGGTGGTCTGGTGTGTTCCCTTATCTCTGGTTTCCTCAGACCTCTGCATTTTTGGGATTTCTGTGAGCCTGATCACAGAGCCCCCTATCTGTCTGTCCCTATCTAGCCCCGCCTGTCCCTTACTCATCACCACACACACCACAGAAGTAAGTGTGCCAAGTGATCAGTTAGCTTGATGTGGTCATCATTTCACAAAATCTGTGTGTATGAAATCATTACGTGGTACCCCCTTAAATATATATCATTTTATTGTCCTTTATCCCTCAGGAAAGCGGGGAGAAGACCCTTGTGGTGAGACGGCCTGATGTCTGGTTGAGGCAGGGTGGCCAAGCAGCCCTTACGGTCTGTTCAAGTACTAAAGGGAACCGACAGCGGCTCCGATATCACAGCAACGAGGAGATAGACGTTATAAAAAAGAACCGAATGGAAATTCTGGAGCTGATAAGCCAGCTGCCGTGAACAAGTCACGAGAGGGGTCAGCGGTCCCTTTGACTGGCTGAAGAAACAACCAGAGATGTTCAACAGGCTGACGGAGATGATGCGATCTGAGGATGGGAAGCAAAGCAGCAGAAGGAACAGCGCCTCCGAGGCGTGCGGGGCACCGTCGGGCCCCCAGCCCGACGCACACGGAAGAATCAGGAGGGGAGAGACAGAGAGAGAAAGGAGTGGAAAACAAGGCGGCAGACACAAATGCTGAAGGGGCCCCAGACGGGATGGAAAACGTGAACGTCCATGGCGGGGATGGCGAGCTTTACGCGTCCACCGGGGAGGCTCCGTCCTCAGTTACGGAGTCAAACACTAGTCCGGGTGTTGCCGGGAAGATGTTTCGTGGATGTGGACCATCAGTTGACTGCGAGGAAGAGACATTCCCGTCCCTAACACGAGTGCAGCTCATCCAATCGGCGGCAGGCCTGAAGAACAAAAACAGTGTCCTGGAGAAGAAGAAACTCTGCCCTGACACTGCCGAGTGTCCAGGCTGCAGGTGGCTTGCCTGACATGGGACCTGTCAACCCCCATGATCACTGAGTCCATTTCTGAAAATAAATCTCTTAAGATAGATAGATAGATACGCATGTGCATCCTAGTGCACACAGGTATGTGTGTCTGCGGCGTGTGCAGTGTGGATACCACGCACTGCAGACAGGACAGGGTACAGTATCCACATGGTGGCTCTCCCGCGTGTCCGCATCCTAGTCTCCGGAACCTGCAGATACTGTCCTGTAGAGAGGGGGCACACAGATGTCGTTAAGGACCTGGAGATGGGGACACGAGACTGGATGTTCTGCGTGGGACGCGAGTAACCCCAGGGCTCCTTCTGAGAGGAAGCGGAGCAGTCCGTCCCTAGTGGGGAAAGTGGTGATGGAGGCAAGAGTTGGGGCCATGGGAGGGGGTCACAAGCCAAGGAACGCCGCAGCCTCCCGAAGCTGAAAGAAGCAAGGAGAGGATTTTCCCTCAGAAGCTCCGGGAGGATCCAGTGCAGCTCCCGCCTGGCCTTGAGTCCCTTGAGACTCATTTCAGGCTCTCGAACTCCAGACCACTGCGAGAATGGGTATGTGGTGGTTTACCACTAAGTTGCGGTGATGTTTTTTGGCAACAACCGGACAGCAACACAGATCTTCCTTGACATCCGGTGAAGTTATGCACCGACAAAGCCATCCTGGGTTACAAACTCGTACGTCAAGAGAGCACCGAGTACACACCTCACCTCCTCCCTCTCATCGCTTAGCCTGGCCCACCTTGGACCTCAGAGCACGCCCAGCAGCGCAGAGTTGGGCAAAATCATCGACGCAAGCCTGTTATATACCAGAGTCCAATATCTCCTGTAATTCATCGACGAGTGTCATGAAGGTGTAACAGCATGATTGCAGGGCCACAGTGGTTGTCAGAGACTGTGTTGTTGGCGCCCCCCGTCAGCGGGGCTGACTGGGAACGTGACCTGCCACCTCCACCCCTATGGACGGGGTGTCCCAGTGCCTCTCCCCACCCAGGGGAAGGTCCTGATTTAAAATGGAAGTACAGTTTTGGGGCGCCTGGGTGGCTCAGTCAGTTAAGCGTCCAACTCTTGATTTCAGCTCAGGTCATGATCTTAGGGTCGTGAGAGCCACCGCAGCGTCTGGCTCCAAGCGGGGTGTAGAACTTGCTTCAAATTCTCTCTCTCTCTCTCTCTCTCTCCCCCTCTTCCCCCGCTCCCATGCACCCTCTCCCTCTTCTCTATCTCTAAAATAAATGAATGAGTGAATGCAAAAATATGAAATCTTAAAAAAATCCAAGTACAGTATCTAGCAAATGTGTATGGTTTTCACACCATTTGAAGTTGAACAATCCTAAGTGGAGGCATGGAAGGGAGGGACGGTCGGTCCAGAACCTTTTGACTTGAGGCCGCATGGGGGGCCAGACTTCACCCCCAGACTTCAGTGCAAGGTCACACACAGGCTACTCCTGCCGTGTTTCCTCACCGGCACTGCCCACAAAGCCCCCGGGGAGCAGCGCGGTTATTCCAGGACGCCACTCTTGTTTTCCATGGGCCCCAGGGCCGCACAGATGCAACATGATAATGGCTTTCATGTGAGCGTCCCCCAAGCGCCAGGCCCCCGGGCAAGAGCTCGAGGAGCAGTGCCATCTGCGCCCCTACTTCCAGTGTGCTGGGCCCTGTTACCCCCACTTCGTGCAGTTGGAGACTGAGGTCAGCACCCCGGCCAGCTTCGCACAGCTGGGACCTGGCACCCGGGCCTGGGCTCCGGCTCTCTGCACACGGGACCAGGGGGCCTGCTTGGCACAGACCCCGAGACTCTGGCCCGCTCAGGGAGGGGCCGGTCCCGGGTTGGGTGCCCCCTCGGCGCAAACGGTTTCTCTCCAATCCCTGAGCCCGCGTCCCACCAGCGCACCTTAGAGAGGGTGGCCCTTGTCCACGTTTCGGCCTTCCGAGAGGCCTTCCTCAGGCCCAATCTGGCTCCATAAGCATATGGACTCAGAAAAGCTATTTTATAGTTTCTAGGCAAAGCGGTTCTTCTGACACTCCTGGTCATGACTTCCGAAGAGCTGGACAGGAGGACGGAGAGCACCCAGCTGCTGGGCTCAGCCCAAAGGGTTGCAGCCCCTTGCAGCTTCTCCCTGACTCTCTGCAGGACGCTGTGTCCAGTGGGGGCTCGAGGCTCCCAGGACACGCGCTTCCGTCCCTGGATCGAGAGGGTGGTGTGTACCTCCTACCCACCCCGTCGAGGAGGGAGGGATTCCCACTCCTCATTTATGAAGGTGGCCGACAGCCGTCTGTGGGACAGAGGCCCGATGAGATCGCCAGCACTTTACCCCACGGCAGGGGGAGGAGGACCCCTCCCGCCACAGAGGACCCGACGGGGCTGCCTGTGGGGAGAGCAGCATCCCCCAGGGAGTGTGGGGCTGGGCTCTGGAGGAGGAGGAGGCTCGGTGACCCCGAGTTTTCAGAGAGGATGGGACTGGGTCAGAGGCATCATACCACGGCGGTCAGGGAACTGCAATCTGCTCTTCAGGGATGAGCAGGAACCACGCCTGGTGGCTGGAGGAGGGGACTGGTCCCTGGGAACCTTAGCCACAGGAGCAGAATGAGCCGGGAAATTGATGGTTGGATTGTTCCAGGCCCTCCCGGGTACACCGGTGTCATGGCTACGCGTAATAGTGCACCTGAACTTTATGACACAGCCCAGAGGGGATGGAGGGCTGAAGGTCCTCTCCCGGCTCTGCTTCTGGGACAGGGACCCCCAACACGCACACGTGGGGTGTGGGGGGCAGGAGACAATACTTATATCCTGGAGAATAAAATCGGTCTAATCGCTGTCATATAAGGCACCACAGGAGATGCAACGCAACAACCCCTTGGCTGTGGAATGAATGTAGGCCCAGAAGAGCTCAGTGTCCGTGAGGATGGGGCCTGGGGACAGAGGGTGGAAGCCAGCCCCGAGGCCGCTTGTGATCCTGGGGGTATCTGGGGAAAGGGTCTCACGACAGGAAATATTGATGCTTAGCGGGTGGGTGGGAAGTTCGTAAAAGCAGAAGAGCAGCTACATGACCTATGTGTGTCGCTGGCAGGAAGCGCAGGGGGCCAAGGCGGGGACAGTTGCCCCAGGACCCCCACTCTCCCAGGGCTCACAGGGTGGGGGATGACCTAGAGATTGCAAAGGACGCCGGTAGACGGCAAGCTTTTCGTCCACTTCCCACACAGACTTCCAGTATCTCCCAAAGGCCACCCAGCACTGGTCCCAGGAGCTCCCCCCAGGCCGGGGGTCTCTGCCCCGCCCAGGGGTGTCCTCCCAGCCCCTCTGCTCTCACTTGAAGAGGGTAGACAAGCAGGGGATCTGCCGGCTGGCCGGTATTGCTTTAGGAAGCCCCCCTAAAACCTCTTTTCCTTTTGTGCAACATTCGCCTTAAGGACAAAAACCATTTTGTGGCAGGATTCCTAGCTGACATACCAAACTCCTTTTGTCTGCCCTCTCTCCCCTTCTCGAAATAGCTGCCACTTTCTTCCAGGAATTTTCCAGTCATTTTATGGCTGCCCTCAGGGAGGACGTTTTGGCCAGCACCAACAGAAGCAAGCACAGCCTCCCCCACTTGCCCCTCTATCTGGAAGCCTGAAGCCCTAGGCAGGATTACCAAGATAGTGGGGAGGGGAGGGAATGCCTCGGGGGCTGTGGGAGGATGGGATCGCTTCTTCCCACCTTGATTCTGGCAGCGCCCGAAGGAGCGGGTGACCGCACAGGGACACGGTCCACTCGGAGAGGTGGCCCCTCATGTCCATGGATTTCCGACTTGGCAGGAACCAGGGAGGCCCCAAGCATGAAGCCAAAACAGGGAGCAGGAGCTCCCCACAGGCAGGTATTTCTGCTCTAAGTTCAGGCAAACGTCATGAACTTCCACTGCTGTGTGTCTTCTTTAGACGCTCCTCCCGATGGTGATGAGAGGAGGGGAGAAGCCCCCGGAATGGCAGTGGTGGACTGTTCTAGCATCCGGGGAGGGGGGGGGGGTGTCGCGTTATGGACGACGTTTAGAGAATGACAAATGAGGCATTTCTTGGACCCCAATGATAGTACCAACAAATCCATACCTACTCTACCTGCACTTCCTGCCCCAAGGAAGCTTTCAGAGAGCCCTCCAAATCACGTGTAAGCCCTGTTGGAGTCGCTGTCTGGGAAGGAACAGCAGGGCTTCCCGTGCTCTGGGCGATCAGCTCTCAGGGAGCCTCGTCTCCACAGGCCTCCTGCAGCCAGAGTGGGGGAGAGTCCCAGGGACAAAGAGCAGGAAGCGGACGTGAGTTTCCCCGTGGCTGAATCCACCACTGCTGTGTCAGCGAGGGGCTGAGTAGACTCCTGGGAAGCCTCTGGGTGTTGGCTTAGGCTGGGGTGAGTGTGCCTGAGGGTGGGCGGGGAGGCCCAATCCCAAGTGGACCTGAGCGATGTGCCTTGTGGGACGCTTCCAGTTTTTACGGTAAACGTGAACAACACCAGCCACAAAGCATTTCCTCCAGGACCTGCAACTCTAGCCAGTGAGACCCCATCAGGCCCGGCTGGGCTCCCAGAGGCTGCCCTGCCCTGAGCTTCATGGGGCCACTGAGGGCAGAACGGTCGGGGCACTGGGCCCCAACATTGTCAGCCTCTCTCTCCCTAACTCCCTGGAAGCGTGTGTGATTGGCTGCTCCTTCCTTCTTGAAAACCCCTTCTGGGCTGTTGGACTCTCCCCGTCTCCCCCGGTGCCTGTCTTGCCTTCCATCGCCCAGAGCAGACAAAAATGACAAAGACAAGTGTTTGAGGAATTGCTAAGATGTGGAAGGTCGACCCTGAGTGCAACACCAACCTACAGCATTCCAGAGAAACCATGGCAAGAATTTTTCTTCGAAAAACCAGTTTCCTCAAGTGAGACATGAATCTTTAGTAGAAAGCGTCTAGCAAGGGTCAAGGAGGAGAAACAGAGTAAGACCCCACCGCACCATCACTGTGAGATTCCAGTACATTGGGCAAGAATAAGGAAGATATGACCATTTCCTAGAGAGAAGAGCAGATCGACTGTGGACTAATTGAAGTGACATCCTTCTCGTTAGGAGCAACACCGGATGCTGGAGTCCACGGGGCAATAACGCCTACAATGCTCAGGGGGTCGGCCTGGCTTTCAGATGACAGGGGAAAGAGATTTCTGCCTCATTCCAATAAACACTTAATTCTTTAAAAAGATACATAAACAGATGTGCAGAAGAGGCTTTCAAAACTGTTCATGTACACACAAAGAATCGTAGAAATTTTTTATTTAAGAGAAATTTGGGGCATGTCCACCCAGCCGAGCGCTTCTGAGGCCGTCTCCGTCCGGAAACAAACTTTCCCCTGCAGGATGGCACGACCCTCTGCGTCCCCGGAGCCGGTCAGAAACAGTTTGATAGATGATGCTAAGGCCCGCTTAAAAAAGCATGATGTTGGGACCAAATATTCTCACTTGTCCTCTAACAAATATTCTGTCCTTTTACCATTGTTGGCAAAAGAAGGAAAACTCCACCTGTTGTTCACCCTCCGGTCAGAGAAGCTAAGAAGGTCACCTGGAGAAGTCTGCTTCCCTGGAGGCAAGTCTGAACCAGCAGATGTGGATGATGTGGATACAGCTCTCCGGGAAGCCCAGGAGGAAGTAGGGCTGCATCCTCACCAAGTGGAGGTTGTCTGCTGCCTGGTGCCATATCTGCTTGACAGTGATACATTGATAACCCCAGTTGTAGGATTTATAGACCACAACTTCCAGGCCCAGCCTAATCCCGATGAAGTTAAAAGTGTGTTCCTGGTGCCTCTGGAATATTTCCTGCATCCACATGTCTACCACCAGCGTTACCTGACACATATGGTCATCATGTTATTATTCATTGCTTTGAGTACACAGACCCTAGAGATGGTGTCACTTACCAGATCAAGGGAATAACTGCAAAACTTGCCCTGTTCCTTGCCTTAATTATTTTGGGGGAAAATCCCATCTTTGAAATGGAGTTTAATCTCAATGATCTGATTTCATCCTCTGAAGAGATCTTCCTGAAACTAAATAAGCATGCTACAAGCAAGTTATGATTTATGAGACCACCATCCAAATAGCTAAGAGGATTTCGTGTGTGCTTCTCCATAAGAACAACAGTAACACAAGCTGTCGGCAATTGACAGGTGCGACTATTTTTCCTGCAATATGAAGGTAAAAAACCTTGCCTTTTTCCCACTTGCCCTGTATTACCTGAGAGAGCAAAAGTCTTTCAGAAGTGGAAAAATGTGTTCATAGTGTTGCATAATTTCACCCACAGCATGTTATTTTTTTGTACACACGTATCCAGCACATAGTAGGCACTTAATAAATATTTGTTGAATATAAAAAAAAAAAGAGAGAAATTTGGAAGATTAGGTTTTTAAAAAACCAATTAGATCCACAAAGGAGAAAAGGAAGGAAGGAAGGAAGGAGACAGGAAGGGAAAGGAAGGGAAGGGAGGGGAAGGGAAGGGAAGGGAAGGAAGGAAGGAAGGAAGGAAGGGGAAGGGAGGAAGGGGAAGGGAAGGGAAGGAAGGAAGGAAGGAAGGAAGGGGATGGGAAGGGGAGGAAGGAAGGAAGGAAGGGGAAGGGAAGGGAAGGAAGGAAGGAAGGAAGTAAAGAAGGAAGGAAGGAAGGAAGGGGAAGGGAAGGGAAAGGAAGGAAGGAAGGAAGGGGAAGGGAAGGGAAGGAAGGAAGGAAGGAAGGAAGGAAGGGGAAGGGAAGGGAAGGAAGGAAGGAAGGGGAAGGGAAGGGAAGGAAGGAAGGAAGGAAGGAAGGGGATGGGAAGGGGAGGAAGGAAGGAAGGAAGGAAGGGGATGGGAAGGGAAGGGAAGGAAGGAAGGAAGGAAGGGGAAGGGAAGGGAAGGAAGGAAGGAAGGAAGTAAAGAAGGAAGGAAGGAAGGAAGGGGAAGGGAAGGGAAAGGAAGGGAAGGGAGGGGAAGGGAAGGGAAGGAAGGAAGGAAGGAAGGAAGGGGATGGGAAGGGAAGGGAAGGAAGGAAGTAAAGAAGGAAGGAAGGAAGGAAGGAAAGGGAAGGGAAGGGAAGGGAAGGGAAGGAAGGAAGGAAGGAAGGAAGGAAGGAAGGAAGGAAGGGGAAGGGAAGGGAAGGAAGGAAGGAAGGAAGGAAGGGGAAGGGAAGGGAAGGAAGGAAGGAAGGGGAAGGGAAGGGAAGGAAGGAAGGAAGGAAGGGGATGGGAAGGGGAGGAAGGAAGGAAGGAAGGAAGGGGATGGGAAGGGAAGGGAAGGAAGGAAGGAAGGAAGGGGAAGGGAAGGGAAGGAAGGAAGGAAGGAAGTAAAGAAGGAAGGAAGGAAGGAAGGAAGGGGAAGGGAAGGGAAAGGAAGGGAAGGGAGGGGAAGGGAAGGGAAGGAAGGAAGGAAGGAAGGAAGGGGATGGGAAGGGAAGGGAAGGAAGGAAGTAAAGAAGGAAGGAAGGAAGGAAGGAAGGAAAGGGAAGGGAAGGGAAGGGAAGGGAAGGAAGGAAGGAAGGAAGGAAGGAAGGAAGGAAGGGGAAGGGAAGGAAGGAAGGAAGGAAGGAAGGAAGGAAGGAAGGGGAAGGGAAGGAAGGAAGGATAGAAGGAAGACCCCAGCAGCCTCTGTCTGGTCTCCCAGCCTCCATCTGGGCCCTCCTCACCCTCCACGCTTTGTCCTGCACACCAGCAAGCAGAGAGCTCCTGCGACACCGGGGGCACATCAGGTCCCCCGTCTGCTCAACTCCTTCCCCTGGCTCCCCGGTGCGCTCCGCGTACAGCTGGAATTCTTACAGGGGCTGCGAGGCCTTGCAAGATCCAGGGTCCCAGGGGCCCTCTGCCCTCACCTGCTATGACCCTCGCCACTCCAGACTCTCCAGGCTCCTCAGCTATTCAGGCAAAGCCCCCAGCAAAGTCCTTCCTCAGGACCTTCACACTTGCTACTCCCTCTGCCTGGAAGGCCTTTCCCTGCAGAGTCTCAGGCCTCACCCACCTGCTTCCTCAGGTCCCTGCTCACGGGTCACCTCTTTGGTTCAGCGTAGCCAGAGAAGAGCACCCTGTGCTTGCCTCGTCACCTCAGCTGGGGAATTCCATGATGTCACTGTCACAAACCAGGCCTCCACTCTTTGGCACAATGGTGGCTACTGCTCTGGGCAGAGAAAATGTTCATGAATTTTCTTCATTCACAAATAGCAAGCCGCTCATTTGGCAAACATGAAGAGGCAATGACCCCCACCTGTGTCACGGCAATACCTTGTAACATCAGGATGCCGAGTTTTAAAGACCACGAAGATTCCCTCCTGTTTCATCGGCAGCTACAGGCATTGAAGGCACGTGTGTATTGAATTGGGAAATAGAGGGACGTAAGCTAGGATCCTCTGTGGCTGTCCAAGTATCCCAGAGTGACGGGTTCCCCAGAAGCAAAGTCTGAGGAAGATCTTGCTAGATCACGTAGCAGGTGGATTAGAGTTTTTCTGTTGAAGGAAAGAAAGTCTAAAAAGTTATGGTTAGAAACATTTTCATGCATCATAACGTATTAAGGAAAACCCCAAATCTTTGCTTTCTAGGCGGATTACTGAAAAGAGTAAAGGAAAATCTTATATACTCACTTATCAAGAGCAGACCAATAGCTCAGGGAAACTTTGTCCTTTTAACAAAGAGAAAACCAATGCTGAGTTTGCACCTACTTACTTGTGATATGAAAATTCATGTAACTTTGGGGCACCTTGTGGTGCAGCTGGTGAAGCGACTGACTCTTGATTTGGCTCAGGTCATGAGCTCAGGGTCATGAGCTGGAGCCCTGTGGGCAGCCCCGCCCTGCACCGGGAGTCTGCGTCTCTCTCTCTCCCTCTCCCGCTGCCCCTCCCCCTGCTCACGCTCTTTTTCTCTAAAAATAATTAAATACATCTTTAAAAAAAATTAAAAGTCCTTCTCTCCCTCTCCCTCTCCTCCCCCACCTCTCTCAAATCAACCAATCAATCTAAAATTCACTTAAATTAATTAAATGCTTTCTGACTTGACCACACATGAAAATTCCTTAGCAAAGTTTCCTTTTTCGTAAACCTCCAACTTTCCCTTTTACATTCAGACTTTGTCTTGTGTTTTTTCTCTTCCCTACTTTAAAATAATCAGCCTCTCTTAGGACAAAATCCCTTCCTTTTCCCTCAACAAAGAAGGCCTTTCCATCCTTTATATCCTCTGTTATTGAAAACACACATCCTACTGTTGTTGCATTAGGGGAAGTCTCCCTTATTTTTTCTGGTTGTTTTAAGTACGTGCATTAGAATTTTGCACCCTTAGAAACCTTAATTTTTTGTGAAAATAAAGAAGTACACAACTATGAACAGTCTTTTATACTAACGTTCTGGGGCTTGGCAAATTTACGAATATGTTTTATAATGTCTGGAAACATATTTTCTTCAGGTAAATTTTGTTTCAGGGTTTGTAACATGTTCACGAATAGACCCAGGTCTCTTTTGTGGCCCCTGTAAAAGCAAGCCGTTGTTTGGCATTTAATGTTTTAGTCTTTCATCTTGTTTGTATTGGCCTAGACACTTAATGACTATCTATCATTTCATTTAACTTAGGAACACTGAAGGCTTCAGATGACCCAACGATTTGGAGAAACTTAAAAAGTCCACCTAAAAATATTTTATGCTATTTCTGTTTAATTTCCTTGTTCTTAATAATTACGTTTAGACCATTCACAACAACTTCATGAGACGTTAGACACAGTCGGCCATCATTCCAAGCTGCTTTTCTTGCTGACAAATTTTGTGAGGAACGTGAGCTGGTTTGACCAGGTAGAGTACAAGTGGTATTTCTGCACGATATTTAATGCTGCTAAGTCTGAAGACAGGCCTCATTTAATGAAACCAAACTGAAACTAGCTTTTCTTGGCCAAAGATTATCCCAGAGCCTACGAACCTGAAAAATAGTGCGGGTACTTCCTATGATCATTCTGAGAATTTCTACGAAGACTTAATTTAGGAAAGTGCTTGATTTTCTTTATGTCAATTACACAGAGTTCTGAATTTCGGCTCTCCCACCTGGAGGTAGAAAACAGCCCCCGTCTCCACCACATGCGAACAGACCGTGCAGATGGGTGGAACAGAGACCTTCAGACTCCCTACACTCAGGATTTCCCAGGGGCCCAAGTTCCAAATGCAGCTCCGGCTTCTGGTATGATCACCTCCCTGCAGTCTGTCCTGTGATAGTGACATCTCAGAGGCCCAGGCCAGAACGCAGGTCACAAGCCCTTTGAGATAAACAGGGAGGTCTGCGGGTTGGGAGAAGGCCTCCGAGAAGATTGGCTGGCCTCCAGGGCCGCATTGTAGTGTTGCAGAGAGGTGTAAGGTGGGGCCGGGGACTGCCAACTCCCCGAGGAACTGGGTTGCACCTTAAATGCTGTCATAGGTGGGTCCAGCCTCCAACTACATTATCTTCTTTAGTAAATACCTTCAGGAAGGTGGCAGACGCTTCTCTGTCCCTCTGGGGACCTCATTCCCTTTCAGTTGAGGGGAGGAGGCAGAAAAACTTTTTTTTTTAATTCTACGAGGCTCCGCAATCTGGCCAATTTCGATCACAGAACCAGTTTGTAGTTTATGAGTGGGACAAACAGCAACAATTGCTGGTCATGTTGAACAACCCCTACCTGTCGTTTCTCAGTGGCCTTCTGCAAGGACCCTCTCAATGAAGCTATTTTGGATTTTGAAGACTCTGTGAGGCTTTTGTATGCCAATATAAATAGGCATCCCTGTTTAATTTGGAAACCGTTACTTCTACGTGCACTTCTCACACTTTCTCATATAAGGGGAAGTTCTTCTTAACGGCCGTTGTCGTTCTCCTGAAGGCTCTCAGAGGTTTGGCAGGACGACGCTTGGCCACAAATGCAGTCCCCCCACACTTCTGTCTGGCCACATCGGGACCCAAATGCGTGCCGAGCACCATATTTTGGGGCCCCCAACCTGATGTTGACCACAACAAGCTTTCAGGACACAGGAACATTTTTCATTTTGGTAGATATCTGCAGCTTCCAGAACCATAGGTTTTCGACATAAATTAAGCAGGTGTGCCCGAAGGAGGCGCCTTTGGGTCTTTAGAGTTGAAGCATCCCTTTGGCTAACCCTCTGGGTTTCTTAGACCCGAACTCATCACCTAAAAAGAACGTGCCCCGGGGTGATTGTGCCGTGGTTTCCGATGCACCTCCTTGCCCGGAAGTCTTGAGGTGGGAGGGGGACCTAGGGCCCACCTGACCGGTTCCATGACCAGCTCCCCTGAACTCAGCCATCTTTGGGTTTGGTGGCAAGTGCTCTGACAGTTCTCAGTGCTCACCTAGGCCCACCAGTTTCTGTGGCTTTTTGGCCTCCGAGAGCCCCATTAGCGGGGGCCTTCAGCTACACAAAACGGGACAGACGGGTGCAGCTGGATCTATGGGCAGTAACCGAGAATGTGACTGTGTCCTGGCTGAGAGAGACCCCAGGGCACCACCCCCAATTCCCATGGACCTTGGACTGGGGGAAGGACCACACCAGATGCCCAATCCCATCCACATGGTCTGGGAGCTGCACACTGCCCCTGACTCTTTCCCCTTGGAATTGGGACAGGATTAAGGGCTGGGATTTTCCACTCAAAAACCTAGCAATGCTGGTGAAAGGCTAGGGGCTCAGCATTGGGCAGAACCTTCTGCCATCTCAGGTGGGCTCCAGGCACCACGGATCCTGAAGATGTATGCGAAAAAGTAATGGGGAAATGAGCTTCATGTTATAAGCAGGTTTCCATTCCTAGATAACTAAAAATCTCAAATCCCTGGGGCACCTGGGGGACTCATTCAGTGGAATGTGTGACTCTTGATCTCGGGGTTGTGCGTTTGAGCCCCGCATTAGGGGTAGGGACTATTTAAATCTTTACCAAAAAAAAAAAAAGGAAATTCCTAATGACACGTCTCCCCTGGACACAACCCATAAGATGTTCCTTTCAGCATTTCGAACCCACTCCTCCTGTGCACGGATCCCCACACTGGTCGCAAAGTTGAGGTCCGTGAGCCTTCAGCGGAAGCTCTAGATTCTATCAGCTCCGCAGTTATTGCTTCTCTGTTTGAGATCAAGCACTAAGTTATGCACACTACAGGTCTCATTTCTGCTACCACCATTGAAACTTCTCTATTTTCCACTTAATTGGGCAATCAAGAGAAGCAAAATGAACCATTCTCAGATAATCCATCTGAGATCACCACTGAGCCCAAGCCTCCCAAATGAAGGCAGGGCAGCTGGTCGGTGGTGCCCCCTTGTGACGTCTGGGAGCATTGACACGTCGGGAGATGCACCAAAGTCTGGCCCCAGCTGTGCGAGCAGCTCAGGGAGTCCGCTCTTAGTGGTCGGAAGTACAGGCTGATTGCAAGCTCCAGAGAGGCAGGGACAGGGCTGCCTGCATGTGATTTTCAAGGCTGACAAGAATTTAGAGCAGCCTGGCAAGCTTAAGCAAACTTCGGTCAGAACTAGGCCCCCGAGCTTGTCCTGCGGTGGGGACAGGGGACCCTGCCCTGTGCCGCCTCAGACACACCTGCCGCAGATTTGCAGGAAGGCTCCTACAGAGTAGGAGTTCAAAGATTGAAAAATCCCCGTGTGCACAGATACCCTTTGTTACTTTGAAGGTAAAGGGGTGAAACTCAGCAAAGGGGTTACTTCCCTCGTAGGGGGGTTGGGGTGGCGTCAGCCCAGGCACAAGGGAAGCCCTGGAAGAAATAGGGTGAGGTCATGAGTCCAGGGAGAGCTAGCCCTTGGAACCCACGGTGACCACGCGAGAGAGTCAAGTGCGTCATACCCACATGCCTGGATGCAGAATTTCCAAATAAACTGGGGGCTTTCCTGGTTAGGGGAGAGCAGGCCTCGGGCACATGTACTTGGACGAGCCCCTGTCTCCCCACGGGCTGGAGGTGCAGAGACAGAATCCCATGGACACCGGGCTTCCACCCAACAGCACCTGCTGGAGGATGGTGCTCACTGAAACAGGTGTTTCCTTGGAAAGAGAGAGCCAGGGGCTAGAGAGGAAGACTCTGAGGTGACTGCATCTCTCTAGAGACACCTGGCAGAACTTGTAGGGCCCTGAGGGAGAGAGGGGAAGGAGGCCGGGTGAGTCTCCCAGGCCATTTAAGTGAGCTGTGCCTTCTGGGTCACCAGCTGCACTCTGCCCCCCAGGAAGGAGGAGAAGCCCCTGAATCCCGATGGGGCCAGATACCTGCGCTGCGCCCACCACAGGAGGACAGGGGGCCAGACTGAACTTGTGTCCTCCCCGCAGAGGCTGCCTGCAGGGGGCAGCCTTGCTCACCATGTTGTGACTGTGTAAGAGCCAAGACTCCTCCACCTGCCCCACCTGAACCCTAGGTCGCTGAGCTCATGTGTGAGGATGGCCAGGGGCAGCGATAAGGTCCCCTGCTGCCCTCAGGATGCAGCAGAGCAGAATCCCCCCAGCTGAAGCTGGAGGAGCCTGGGATGCTGAGCCGCAAGGGACATGCAAATATGGACACCTCCTGAAGTCTCCTAAGTGAGGCCCAGGACAGGCCTCTGGACAAGCTCTCCAGCTGCCCCAGGTGTGAGTCAGGCAGCTGCAAACGGGACAGGGGTGGCCACACGGCTATTTTCTCTGTGGTCCCCACTCTCTCCGTTTTGATTCTTTGTTGAAGAGGCAGAAATCCTTTGCAATATTTTTCTCTCCTTTGCTCTTTATCTATTTATATGTTGTTTGTTTAGTGTCGCTCACCTCAAGGCTTGGAATCGATGGCCCTTTGCTTTTAAAGCCATTCCCCATACCGTCACCACATGGGAGCCCGGACTGTGAGGGGCAGGTGTCCGCGAGTCCCCTGGAACCCAGGCAGTGCTGGGGACCTCGTGTTGGCACTTCCAAGGATTTAATATAAGGGACAGCTCAGCTTGTTTCCATCCTGCTGCTGAAATGAGTAAATAAATAAAGTGGGATCGATGAGGTCACAGGTCTCTCCCTTTTCAGCCACTTGCCTCCTGAACCTTCCAAACTTACCATTGTGTGATTTCTTGCAATTCAGTGAACTGTGAAACAAACCATGGTTTCATTTTCATTCCCCTTAGAGAGCAGAGCTTTGGAGACTGGGACAGCATACCTTAGGTCCTGCCTCTGCTCAGAGCCAGGAAGGGGGTCTGGCTAGGCTGAATGTAGTCAGCAAAGCTGTTTGCAGAGCCTTGAATTCTCAAAGCCCAGGCTGAGGCAGGATGCTAATATGTACCAGTATCTACTAGCACATGCCGACTGCTGGGCACTGTGGTGGGCTCTTTACATGCTTGATCATGACCTGTCCACCCGCCCCCCTCCTGCCAAGGCTGGACAGGAAGTGATGGCTGCACAAGGTTAAGTATCCTTCCTGATATCCCAGATATGGCAAGTGTGGTACTGAGCCTGCGTCTAAGAGCTTTTGACAATGTCACAGTGTCCTTAACATCTCTAGAGCCTGAGAAAGTGGCAGAAAGCCAGCACAGTGCGGTGGGGGTGGTGCAGAGATGAGTCTTCTCTCTTTGGTGACCCATATGTGGGTCTCCTTCCTGTGCACTATACCTCGGCTGTTCTTCCACGCTGGAAAGTAGAAGGTCAGGCTGTTGCATGCAGGTCGGAGGCAAATCCTTCCATCAGTTTTTCTCCTTTCTGCCTACAACATGGCTTGTCTTCTTCTCATGCCTCCTTTCTTTTGCTCTTCTTCTCTTTGTCAACTTACTCTGAGTGAGTTAGTGCCAGGGAAGGCATAGGGGGCAGGAGAAGCAGGGTCGGGGCTGACACGTTGTCCACCATGTGGGACCCACACAGCTGACTAGAGGCCGCTTTGGACTCCCGGAGGCTTAATCCATACCCTCCACCACACCTTCTCCTGCATCGTGTCTGCCACACTCATTTCCCTTTCTCAGGGCCCTGCTGGCCCCCAGCCCCATCAGCCCTTTGATCAGCAGCTGGGTACCAATTCCAGATTCTTCTTTCCTAAAAACCACCCTGAAAACCCTGATATTTGGGATAGACAGAAAACAGCAGGTAAAAATGAGCTTAGCATGGGAGGGGATGGGGCAGGGGGTTTAGAAGCAGACCTGAGAATCAATGAGAGGAACTGGTTTCTATTATTCGGTGGCTCAAGCCAAACACGCAGATCTCGGTGGATGTCAGGAGAATCCTGGTCTGTTCACTAGCCCAGGTCTGGCCTCTCCCTTCACTGAAGTCTAGTGAGAATATGTGGAGCAAGCAGCTTTCCTAGTGGTGGGGGATGAGGGGAAGAGTCCCTGGGTTTACCCAGCAGAGCACTGCACACATGTAGATCCAGATATTAGGGTGAGGCTTGATCTTCTTACTCAATTTTTGAACAATTTGGAGGGAGGTTGATTGCAAACTCATGGACAGATGAAGATAGATGTTTTAGGGTTCTAAATGTCCCAGCTATTGAAGATCAATGTGATTAGCAGAAGTGACTAGATAAATGATCAATGTGTGGACATGATAAAGTGATATACTGAGGGAAATGACCGCGTGCTCTGTATTTAGGTTCAAGACGATAATCTGGTAGTGACCTCAGGCCTGTTCTCTGCAGCTGTTGGCCTGGTATGAAGCTGTACCCTGAATAACAGGAAGAGGAAGACAGAGACAAAAGGTGTGTTCAGGGCGTCTGCCTCTCTCTGCTCACATTTTGCGATCAGCACTGAGGAGAAATCAGGCCATGCCTTTAACACTTGGCTTAGAGATTCCCTCAGCTAAAGTCCAAGGTCATCACTTGTCAGTTCTACCTTCAAAACACTAAAAACAAGACACTAAACCACAAGTTAGTAAAATTCTTTGCCCCTTATAGTGAGGGTTGCCTTTCCTCCAGTTTCTGATAACATACTGCTCATTTCTATCTGAGACCTCACTGGAATCACCTTCAACCTCCGTTTTTCTCCCAACGGTCTTTTCAAGGCCATCTACACTTCCTCTCAATGTCCCTGAATGTCAAACTCCTCCAGCCACCACCCATTACTCAGGTCCAAAGCTGCTTCCACACTTTTGGCAATTTGTTCCAGAGGCCTTGGACTCTGGGGACCAAAATTTGTATTGGTCTGTTGGCTGCTAGAACCACACACCACAGACCGTGTGGCTTCAACCACAGAATTTTTTCTCACAGATCTGGAGACTCGAAGTCCATGATCAAGGTATCAGCAGGTCTGGTTTCTTCTGAAGCCTCTTTCCTTGGCTTAGAGATGGCTGCCCCCTTGCTGTGTCCTCACCTGGTCTTTATTCTGTGTGTGTGTGTTCCTAGTGTCTGCTTGTGTTCAAACTTCCTCCTCTTATAAGGACACCAGTCATTTGGGATTAGGCCTTGTTTTTAACTTAATCACCTCTTTCAAGGCTCTACCCTCAAAGGCAGTCATGTGCTGAAGTTATAGGAATTAGGGCTTCAACATATGAACTTTGAGGGGACACAATTCAGTCTATAGCCATACCATTTGGGTAAAAATGTAGAGATGCATAAGCCTATCTGTTAATAAATATACAGAATACTTTTGTAGTATACACAAAAAACTTGAAATATCGATGGCTCCTACAGAGGGGACTGGGGGCCTGAGATGAGGGGAAATTTTCCTTTTTCTCTACGCTGTTTTGTAGTTTGATTAAAAGTTTTCTAAACTTAGTTTTAATTTTTGAAACATTGGAATATAATTGACTCGTAACATTGCAGAAGTTTAAGGTGGACAATAAGGTGATTTGATATATTTATAAGTTGTGATCCGATTACTGCTGGAGCGTTAGCTAACCTCTCTCACGTTACATCGTTACACTGTATGTTTCTTTTTTTATGGTGGGAGCACTTAATGACTAGTCTCTTAACAACTTTGAATTTTATATTAGAGTATTGTTGGTTATAATCACTACACTGTGCATTAGCTTCCCAGGACTTACTTATCTACTAGTTCCCAGTTTGTATCTTTAAACAACATCTCCCCAATTCCCCCACTCCCTAGTCCCTGGTAACCAACACTTTACTCTCTGTTTTTGCAAGTTTGGCTTTGTTAGATTCCACATAGAGGTGCTATCTATATAAATGTCTTTGGATCTTATCAACATTTTAACAGTTTCTTTTTTTTTAAGATTTTTTTTTATTTACTCATTTGAGACAGAGAGATACAGAGAGAAAGAGCATGAGCAGGGGGAGGGGCAGAGGGAGAGGGAGAAGCAGGCTCTCCGCTGAGCAGGGAGCCCGATGTGTGACTCGATCCCAGGACCCTGGGATCATGACCTGAGCTGAAGACAGAGGCTTAACCATGTGAGCCACACAGGCGCCCCATTTTAATGGTTTCTCATCCATGAATATAAGTTATCTTTCTACTTGTTTGTGTCTTCTTCAATTTCTTTCATCAAGGTCTTATGGTTTTCCTTGTACAAATCTTTTACTTCCTTGGTTACATTTATTCTTGAGTCTTTTATTGTTTTTGATGCTATTGTGAGTTGATATTGTTTAAAAGTTCTTTTTCATATGTTTCATTATTCTTGTATGGAAATGCAACTGATTTCCGTATGTTGATTTTATATCTTGCAACTTTACTAAATTTGTTAATTAGTTACAACAAACTGAAGAGTCTTTAGGATTTTCTATGTATAAGATCATATTATCTGCGAATAATGACAATTTTACTTCTTCCTTTCTGATTTGGATGATTTTTATTTCCATGTCTTGCCTAATTGTTTTAGCCAGGACTTCTAGTACTATGTTAAATAAGAATAAGAATAATATGTCTTAGAAAAAGTCTTTTTGCATTGAGACAATTAAGTCATCTGTTAGCCTCCTGTATTTGGATGTTCAATTCCTTCCTTAGGCTTGGGAAGTTCTCGGTTATTATTTCTTTAAATGAAATTTCTGCTCCCCTTTCCCAATCTTCTCTTTTGGAAATCCAATTATTCTAATATTTGTCTTTTAGATGGAGTCCTATAGATCCTATTAGCTTTTTTTGCTCTTTTTCATTCTTTTTTTTCTTTGTTTGCCTCTAATAGGGTTATTTCAAAATTCCTATCCTCTAACTTACTTCTTCTGTCTTCTGTTAGCTCTAATCACGGCACATGCTCTCTATGACATACCTAATTTCATTCATTGAATTCTTCAGCTCTAGAATCTGTTTGATTTTTTTCAATAATTTCTATCTCTTTGTAAAAATTGCACTTTGATCATGTATTTTTTGACATTTCATTGAATTGTCTTTCTGAGTTTTTAATTTGTTGGGTTTCTTCAAAATAGTAATTTTGAATTCTTTTATCAGATCACAAAATTTTATTTCTTTGAGCTTGGTTACTGGGGAATTATTATTTTATTTTGTGATGACATGTTTCCTTGATTTTTTCACGTTCCTTGTAGTTCTGCATTGCTGCTTTCATATTTGAAGTAGCAAACATCTCCTTAAATCATTGTTAGTGACCTTTGGATGATGTATTTTGTTCAATGCTGTTATTATATGGACTTTTCTGTCTTTGTAGCAGTATATCTTTTCCACCTTTCTTGCTCTCTAATGCAGAATTCTTAAGTTTCTGCGTCTTCTCTCATTCTTACAACTCCTCAGGTTGCCGGCTGGGAACCTCTCTTTTGGTTTCAAGAAGGTGGTGCTATAGCTCATGTTTGTGGTTTCTTTTTCACCCTTAGACCAAAGTCGTCTCTTTTCTTTTTTCTTTCTTTCTTTCTTTCTTTCTTTCTTTCTTTCTTTCTTTCTTTCTTTCTTTCTTTCTTTCTTTCTTCCTTCCTTCCTTCCTTCCTTCCTTCCTTCCTTCCTTCCTTCCTTCCTTCCTTCCTTCCTTCCTTCCTTTCTTTCTTTCTTTCTTTCTTTCTTTCTTTCTTTCTTTCTTCTTTCTTTCTTTCTTTCTCCTTCCTTCCTTCCTTCCTTCCTTCCTTCCTTCCTTCCTTCCTTCCTTCCTTCCTTCCAAGATTTTACTTATTTATTTGTCAGGGAGAGAGAGAGAGAGAGCAAGCACAAGCAGGGGGGAATGGCAGGCGGAGGAAGAGGGAGAAGCAGAGTCCCCACTGAGCAAGAAGCCTGATGCGGGGCTCCATCCCAGGACCCTGGGAGGGTGACCTGAGCCGAAGGCAGATGCTTAATTGACTGAGCCACCCAGGCGTCCCCCAAAGCCTCTTTTCTAAGCTGTTCTTCCCATCTGCTGGAGCGCTGGGTACAAGGTGCTGGAGCAGAGAGATGGGAGGTGTGGGTTTAACACCTGGAGCATTAGGGGTGCCCATGGACTCAGTGAAGACATCTCCAGGTGTGGTACTCACAGAGGCTCATGGGTGGACTTCCTACTGAGTGAAATCCCTTTATTATCTTTTGAAATTCCTATCTGACTCTTTCCCAATATCCTCTTACCTCCCCAAGTCATGGAGGTCCCACCTCCGTGTTCTGGGTACTGATGAAGAGAAATGGGTTTCTTCAGCTGTGTCCTGCACAACTGGGGTAGCTAGGCACTCACTCACTGGCCCCTTTATCCCCCCATGGGAGATTGCCACTCTCCTATAGATCAACCCCAAGCAGTGTTTCCTTGGGAGGGGAAGGGTGATGCTGGAAAAGTTTCTTACTGTTGCCTCTGCTGCAACCAAACTCATACTTTAACCTTTTTGGATCCACTGAGGTGTTAGAATCTCCCCTATGTAGGGCTGAACTTCTGCAAATTCTCTCATGCTGATCTTCCCAGGTCAGCACTTTCTAGATTTTTTTTTTTTCCCTGATCAGGGTAAAATGGGTCTGGGCAGGTTTGCTGGCTCCATGGGTTCTGCAGCCTGTATTGAAGTCTGTCTGACTATTACCAGATGCACACGTAGATGAGACTCCTCCCAGGTCTCTTGACATATTGTTCTAGATCTCACAACACCCACAAAGGCGCTTTTGCTTGTGGATGAATCTGTAATCACTGTTTAAAAAGTGGGATAGAAAGGAGGACAGTCTTACACTCCCATGAGGTTGACATCACTAACTCAGTGTGACTTTTTAAAATCACATGCATGCATGATCTATGTCATTGTATGATCTATGTCATCTGTTTAAAATAGATACATTGGTAAAAAAGAAAAAAGAAAAACCATATGCAGAAGAAGTCTATTATAACATTTCTTTTATCTGCAAAAATTTGGAAACAATCTAGATGTCCAACAACAGGGGAGATTTTTAATCTATGTTGAGATGGCTATTAAATCAAACATCAGGTACACTTAAGCAATGGTTATTATTCTGTTAAAAAGCCCTGTAAAAATGACACAGAAACCTGTTTTTGGGGGGGCGCCTGGATGGCTCGGTTGATTAAGCATCTGCCTTCAGCTGGGGTCATGATCCCAGGGTCCTGGGATCGAGTCCCGCATCGGGCTCCCTGCTCCTTGGGGGTCTGCTTCTCCCTCCCCCTCTGCTGCTCCCCCAGCTTGTGCTCTCCCTCTGACAAATAAATAAATAAAATCTTAAAAAAAAGAAACCCATCTTTTGTGCTTGTATTTAGTGGGGACTAATTCATCAGCATGACTTGCTCTTGAACTAGCTTACAGAATCACATTTCGGAACCTCCTCGAATAGAGAGGTAGAGGGGGAAAATGGTTCAAACAGGAAATCAGGAGAAGTAGAATCCAGAGGGGTAAAAAACTGAAAGGGGAAGAGAAATACGGAAGTAGAAAGGTAAAGAAAAGAAATGGAGATGTGGAAAGAAGCAGGGAAAAGACGCACATGAGGTGGTAGAGAGACATGAGGAACTGAGGGAGTGTATGTAGTGGATAGAAGCTCGGGCTGTGGTGACAAACAGACACGGATCCAACTCTGGCTCCAGCACCTGTTTGGCAAGTTACTTATTATCTATGATCTCAGTTATCTCATCCATGAACTTCATGGGATTGCAGTGATTCTTCATTCGTTCCACAAACACTGAATATTTACTACATCCCAGAGATGTAACCTTCATGGAGGTTATATCATAACGAGAAGAGACAGACAATAAAAAAATTAATAACAAAATGCATTTTTGGAAAAAAAGATCTGGGATAAGGAATTCTGAGGAAAGAAATGGGAGTTGCAATGTTTAAGTTAAACATCCCCAAGAAGGTAGCATTTGAGTAAAGCTTTAAAGGAGCAGGGGAGGCTCAAGTCACAAGGAGCTCTGGGGGAAGGGGCAATTACTTGTAATGCATGCACAGTGCTTAGCACATTGCCTGACCTGTAAAAATAATAAATGGGAGCATAAAAAGGTGGTGAATGGACTGAAGTAAAAGAAAATTGCTCAGAAGTACATCTCAGCTATTAAATAGACACTGGGTTTTACAGTTTGGACAATTTGATTAGAGGATGGGCAGAGAGATCACATGGTATTAACAAGTGAGATCATTTTCTAGGTATCTGAAAAAATCAATTAAAGAGTGTTAAATAGACTATTCACCAAATGAATTAATTTTTAGTATTTTTCCAGCATATTTTTATCTGAAGGAGTGGTGAACAAGGGATCTTGTAACTAAGAGGTATGAGCTCTTTGCATAGCTGGGGTTGGTGGGAAGAGTAGAAAGACCTGGACTCTCTTAGGGGATTCCAAGGAGGTAGGAAGTAGCCAACAAATCAATTCAATTGCTGGCTCTTAACTGTCTCCCCTCCCTCCAAAAGTTAAAAGTAAGCAGAGGCATAGAAGACTCTACTAGAGTTATTGGTATTCATGTTTACTCTTTTCTTTATCTTTAAGAGAAGAATGAAGATCTCCAAATGCGGTTTCAAATTCATGCCTTAGCTTTGCCAGGATGTTAGGTCTGAATCTTATTCTAGTTCTTCATTTTATTTTATTTTACTTTTTAAAAGATTTTATTTATTTGAGAGAGAGAGAATGAGCAGAGGGGCAGAGAGAGAGAGAGAGAGGTGTGAGAGTGAGAGAAGCTGAGCAGGAAGCCTGATGCAGAGCTTGATCCCAGGACCTGGAGATCATGACCTGAGCAGAAGGCAGACGCTTAACCAACTGAGCCACCCAGGTGCCCCTAGTTCTTCATTTTGGATGAACTCTTGCAGGGGCGTTTTGATGAGCTGTAAAGAGTAGCTTTTCTTTCCTTCTTTCCTTTCTTTCCTTCTTTCCTTCTTTCCTTCTTTCCTTCTTTCTTTCTTTCTTTCTTTCTTTCTTTCTTTCTTTCTTTCTTTCTTTCTTTCTTTCTTTCTTTCTTTCTTTCTTTCTTTCCTTCTTTCTTTCTTTCTTTTCTTAAAGATTTTATTTATTTATTTGAGAGAGAGAGCCCAAGAGGAGGTAGGGTCAGAGGGAGAAGCAGACTCCCCACTGAGCAGGGAGCCCGACATGGGACTCGATCCCGGGACTCCAGGATCGTGACCTGAAATGAAGGCAGTTGCTCAACCAACTGAGCCACCCAGTTCAGTAGACATTTCCAAAGGGTAAGGTCCTTTCCAAAAGGATAATCTTTAAGAGGTATCCACACTGTGTCTGGGGCTGAATGAAGACCTCACAATTTCCCTCTATACCTTTCTGGATATTTACTGCCAGATATCCTGTGAGTGCTGGACACTCTCGGAGCAGTAAGATACATTCCTTGTTTTCAGTTAGGAAGTCTGACACAAACAATTTCATTACAATGCGATATGTGTTGGGACAAAGGTAAACATGGGATGGTATGGGAGCACAGATCAGGGGCACCATAAGCTAGTCTAGGGGTTCTAGGTTTGTAAGAGATGATTGTCGGGTGAATTGTATGAGGATCATTTAGAGCCAGCTGAAGGAAAGAGTGGGCGGCAAACATTCTAGAAAAAAAATACTGTAAGACCAAAGAACTGGAGCTGGGCAAGGTGTACATGGGCAACCACAAGCTGTTCAGAATTATTCAAGGATAAAGTAAAGAGCAAGAAAGAGTGGGAGAGGAGTCTAGAGAGGAAGTAGGCAGAAGGCCATCGGTTAGTTTGTGTGCCAAGCTGTTTTAGTAGATATGGGAAGAAGATAGCAGATTTACAAAATGTTTGGCAGGTGAAGTCCTACTGATAGATTGGATGGGGGTTGGGGGGGTGGACAGACCAAACTCCTAGATTTCTGGTTTGGATATAACTGGAGGCATTTAGACTGGGAATTTAGCGGGGAAAGCAGTTTGCATGGGAGGACCGTAAGTTCTCTACAGGACATGATGAATATGATGGGTCGGAGGAAAAGCCAGGTGGCAATGGCACCAAGAAGCTGGATAGAGAGGTCTGGGGATCCAGAAAGATGTCAGGACCATGGATAAAAGGCTCGAGACCATCAACCTGTACAGTAGATGGTTAAATGCATCCCAACAGCATTTGATGACTATTATTTTGAGAGTTAATGAGATTTTTTTTCCCGGTGAATTCTGTAAGAAAAGCTACATGAGAAATACACTGAGGAAGAAACACCAGGAAATGTCAGTGTTAATGGGGCGGGCAAAGAAGACTAAGACAGGGTGAGAGATAATGGTCAGGAAGGCCGAAGGAGCACCAGGAAGGGGTAGAGTTGTAGATTCCAATGGACAAGAACTCCGGGGAACAGAAAAGGTGAACAGAGAATAGAACCCTTGGAATGGGTGTGAGTGAGAGAACAACCAACAGGAAATTTTCCAAGTAGACAACCTGCAGGCTCTCTGGTGTCTCCTCTTCTAAGGGTGCTAATCCCATCAAGGAGGCTCTAGTCTCCTGACTTCATCTAAACATAATTACCTTCATATGTGGGATTAGGGCTTCAACATATGAATAGGCAGGGGTAGCAGGATTGGTCCTTAATAAACAGTGACTCCAGGGGAGAGAGATTTGAGCAAAGGTCCCTGGAAAGCTGGTAGACAGGAGTACTCTTGGAACACTTCTCTTTTCCAAGATAGGACAGGAGAGGCTGTGTGCTCGTGTCAGCTGGGAGACCATATCAGACAGTCAAGATTCTTCAGGCTCTTGGTTGCTTGTCCCCTAGGAAGCATTGCTGACCCATCTACTTCTAGTTATTCATCCCCTCTCCCTCCCCAACCATCCACACATCCAGCCATACCTGGCACACACCATGGAGAGTCTTGGCTACAGCAGGGCCAGGGTAGAGAACGACAAATCCTCCCCATGTTGCCAGGCTGAGGAAGGCATGGTGGTGGGGGGGGGGGGGCAGGGGGTGTGCCTGTGTGGGGAGGGAGCTGGGAAAGAGAAGTTTGGGAGCTCTGACAGGGATGGCAGATGAGGCTGCCCGTCTCCCCACCCAGCTCCTTCACTAGAGCACCTCTGGTGGGCTGATGCGGACCTGCTTGGACCAGTGCTGTAGGGGGCGCCATTTCCATTGGTGTAACCTGAGAGGTGATGAAGCGCCCCTGGCCTGGGCCAGCTGCTAATCCCTCTATTTGAAGTCTCCATTTCCACCTTGCCCTTTGGCCTGGGACGGTGGCCTCTCTGAGTGGGACATGTGGGACAGGGAGGAGTGTGCGGAGGGGCATGCCAGCCCTGGGACCACGCTGGCTCTGAGGCTGAGGCCTAGCAGGGCTTCACATTCTGTGGTGTGAGGGGGAAAAGTGTGGCTGTGGGGGGAGTGTTTGCTTATGTTGGGAAGTGGTAGGGCTGTCAAGAGAATGAAAGGACACAGGAAGAGAGCTTGGGGGAGGGTCGTGTTCAGTCTTCACCTCTTTCGCAGGCCCAGTTTTATCTGGGCCTTGTGTGGCTGGAGCACAAAGTTAACAATGATAAGACAATAAGACTCTAGGTAACACATATCAGATACTTAAAAGGCATCATTTTATTTAATCCTGGCAAAACCCTTGCAGATAGGTTGTATTATTGTCTCCCTTTGCCACATGGAGCAGCTGATGCTTTCAGAGAGGTTAAATAACTTGGCCAGGGTTTCAGGCCAGTAAGTGCTGGAGTCAGGATTTGGGCCCTGACCCAGTGGTGACAGAGCCTGTGCCTTTCGCCACCCCGCTCCAATCTGGTCCAGCCTCAACTCACCTCTGGAGGTCTGATAGGGATTGGGGTGAGCCTGGAAGCCTGGGGAGTTCTGTATAAGGATAAGCTGAAAGTCCCCAGTCAGGAAATCTGGAGGGGCAGCAGGAGAGGTTGGGCCTGATGGCCTATAAGGTCCCTGCCAGCTCTCAGAGGTTGGGTCTATGAGAACCTTCTCTGCATGTTGCAACCATCAAGACTCCCTCTAGTTTAACGTGTGAACTCCCCAGCCTGCTTGTTTCTTGAATAGTCTGGAAAGCTCACAGCTTGGCATTGAAGACCCAGCCTTATCTGGTCCTGTTAGACCATCTGAATGTCTCTTCCATCGTGGACTGAGACAGAGACGTGGGGAGCTGGGGCTCGGGATGCTCTTGAGCATGGGCAAGGGTGGAGGAAGTGAGACCACGCAGGAGTGGAGGTGGTGACCACCCGTCTGGGGAGGGTGGCTGTGGGCTCAGGTATGAAAAAGTAAGTTTGAACTGAGGTAAACATGTGAGGAAAACACATAGAAGACTGTGACAGCTGAGGTGTAGGGGAGGGAAAATGGAGGACCCACCATTTTGTGCTTGGAATAACGTGAAACAGAAAAATACCGAGATAATAAAAATCTTAGCTTGTATTTTCTGGAGATCTGAGGTGGTAGAACAGGTCTAAGTACGTTATATTAAACACTCCCAGCTATTTCATTGTACTCTCTTGGCAAATGAGGTTCCTGATGTCTCAGGGAGGCTGAATACCTTTTAAGAGAAGGGAGTAGAAAGGAAGTGGGAATTCAGGAGGTGACATTTTCATTGGGGGAGATTATGATGACTCAACATTTGGAAATGATTGACAAAGGAGAAGTCCTATAAACATGTCAAAAAATTCTTTTTTTTTAAAGATTTTATTTATTTATTTATTTATTTATTTATTTATTTATTTATTTGACACAGAGAGACACAGCGAGAGAGGGAACACAAGCAGGGGGAGTGGGAGAGGGGGAAGCAGGCTTCCCGCGGAGCAGGGAGCCAGATGCGGGGCTCCATCCCAGGACCCTGGGATCATGACCTGAGCCGAAGGCAGAAGCCTAACGACTGAGCCACCCAGGAGCCCCTAAACATGTGAACTTCTAAAGGCTATGGACCTAACATACTCTTGTTTGTTTTTTTTTAACTATGACAGCCAACTTCATTGGTATTTTTATTTATTTATTTGTTTATTTATTTATTTTTAAAAGATTTTATTTATTTATCTGAGAGTGAGAAAGAGAGAGAGAGAACACAAACAGTGGAGGAGTAGAGGGAGAGGGAAAAGCAGACTCCCCACTGAGCAGGCAGCCCAATGCAGGACTTGATTCCAGGACCCTGGGATCATGACCTGAGCTGAAGGCAGATGCTTAACTGATTGAGCCACCCAAGTGTCCCTTCTGTTGTATTTTTAAAAAACTCAACTCTCTGCCCACAGATCCGGCTCCTCGGCCCCTTCAGCCGCAATTCCGCGCCGGGAACGACCAAGCCACAACTGGACTAAAGGGGCTAACATACTCTTTTTGTTCCTTTCCCCAGAAGGCTGGTGGGACATCATGGCAGCCAAGAGGAGAGTGGGTTCCGAGGAGACGGGGGTCAACCTGGGCAAATGCCACTTAGGCGTCTAAACACGTGGACAGAGAAGTCACCACTGGATTTGATAACATGGCATCATTGGTAAGCCTGGCTAGAGTAGAGGGTGGCCACTTGATTGGGTTGTGGCTGAGCGTAGAAGACAATGAGAGGTTGGTGAGAACTGGTAGAGAGAATGGAGAAACTCTTCAACAGGTTTTGCTGGGAAGGTGAGGAGAGCTTTGGGGTAACAATAGCAGAATAAACATTAACACAGATTTCCTCCACTTCTGTCATAACCACCACCTACACCTCCATCACCCACATACCATTGCATCTTACTGCCATGGGCAGGGAGCTAGCTGAAAAACTCTGCAAAGAGATGGGGAAGAGATATTAAAGAAAGGAGAGGAGCCCAAGTGTTGGGCCAAGGGCACAAGGAGCCCCTGGGAAGCAGAAACACAGAAAGTCGCACATCAGCAGACTAGCCCAAAGCCAAGTGGGGAGAGGGTGGTTGTGGTGGAGGAGGGGGGGTCAAACCCAAAAGAAGTGGGCATGTCAGCACAAACCCCAATTAGACAAGGGACCCCAGTCTTTGTGCTCCTGGGCACTGGGGTGGCTTCCTCACCAGACAGGGTATCCAGTGTGTCTGGTCAAGCAGCCTGGCTCCCTTGCATCTGATCCCTGGCAACCCCAAGGGAACTGGCAGAGATAGTGGAGGCCCTCTTGCCCAGTGGGCCAAAGGTCCTGGTTTGGGGCACAGGATTCCCTGTGTTGGGGGTAAGGAAACACCTATAGGCCTTTGTCTAAAAGGAAGCTTCTGGGAGTGATTCTGGCTGGAACTTTAGACCTCCTTTCATGCCACATTGTTGCTGCCTCTCCAAGGCTGGGTCCTCTGTTCCAGCCGCCCTCCCCCACCCCTTTCCCTACCTGCTATCCTTGGAAGCGATGGAGAAGTTCCAGTTGCTGCTCCCAGTGCTGAGAGCCTTCTGTGTGTGTGTGTGTGTGTGTGTGTGTGTGTGTGTGTGTGTGTGTGTGTGCGTTTTCTTTTGTTCTTTTGTCCCCGTCACCCTGGGTGAGACACTAGGCTAGACTGGGGCAAGGGGCAAAAGACTGGGTGGAGGAGGAAGCTGGGGATTGGGTCCTGGGCTGATGTGATCAGCAGCAGAGGGCATCACAGGGGCTGTGTGCTGCTTGGGCTCTGGCCCTGACCTCTGGCTGCTGGATTTGCCAACCTAGGTGCTGGTCTTGAATCTGCTCAAGGGCTTATTTCGGAGAAGTTACTGGCTACAGGCACAATGGTGATGGGGCCCTTTATGCTTTAGAGTTGGTGGGGCTGCAGTAAGGCAGAGGCAGTGTCCCATCACCTCCATATCACAGGCCTCAGGGGCAGCATTATCTGTTTGGAAAGGGGCACTAAAAGACTTGACTTGAAGCTGCATTTCAACAGGAAACACACAGATTGCACTTGGATGGCAAGTTTATTATTTCCCCATGTGCACGGATAAGTCTTAATCATCAAGGCATCAAAAGCCTGTCTCCTAGCTCCTAGGTAAGCTTTGGTGCCCTGGTCAATGCCTGGTTGTCCTGATGCTTTATTCACCCAAGGATCTCCAATGAACTCATCCACCCTTTGTTGGGTCACCATTTTTCCCCATTCCTCTTATTTGTCTTCTCTCTGCTCTCTTACCTCTCCTATAGATATCCTAATGAAACTGCAGGCATTTGAATCTTGATGCTAACCTTGGTTAATCTGGCTGGGATTATTCATATTTAAGGGGATGGAGAGAACTTGAGGAGATTCCAGAAACATTCAGGTCTCAATGGAAGCAACACAATGGAAGAATTTCAGGTACCATGTATATGGTGGAGAATTATATCTAGGCCAGGGTATCTGAAATCCCCAACTCTCTGACTCAACTACACTGGGTCTTAGCTCTCCCACCCAAGGGTTTGGCCTCCATGTCTGCTCATCTAGCCTCAACCATAGTGTGCATGGTTTGCTAAAGATTTTCAAATGGCCAGTACCAGGAAGGTGAAGGGAAGGGCAGCACGACAGAAAATGCAGTGTGCAGAGGTGGGAAAGTACCCCCTGAGACTAATCCAGGTAAAGCTCTCTGCGCTGAAGCCCTGCTAGCCTGAATGGGCATCTTCTGTCTTGGTGCTCCTGTCCAAGGGAGCTCACGGTGAGAGGTGGGCATGTCCCTTCCCTGCAGCCCCGAAGGTGGTGGGCAAAAGACTCTTTCATGTTGAAGCCATCAATCCCCCTCAGCTGGTTGGAGCCTCTCCACCTCATCCCTTTCTTCTTTCCCTTCAGAGTGTTGGCCTGTTCAATGCTCTGTAGTCATGCAACATCTAGGCCACTAAGGGAATGGTGTTTTGAGACAGCCGCTAGGCAGGCAGGGGCTTCTCTGGCCTAGGTACACGGATACATTGGGGTGAAGGTTTGGGACAACTTCACAGTTGGAGATGGGAGGTTTGGGATCTTAAACAACTACATGCAGATCAAGGACATATATGCTGCTAAAGTCATGAGAGCTAAGTAGTTGACCACTGAACCAAGTGATGAGTGACAAGAAAAGCATGGAATTTAAAGGAATGGGAAAGTCAAAGAGTTGGGTGAAGAACACACCCTTAGAATGTGGAGGGCTGGTCAGAGAAATAGGATAAAGTCCGATCATACAGGCAAGACCTTGGTGATTATTGATGACCGTGGTCAGAGCATGTACAGGTGAGTATTGGTGGCAGAAGCCAGAAGAAAGGGCACTAATGGTGTGTGGATAGAGCTGAACTGGAGGTAGTGAGTGTGGCCATCTCCTCCCCGCATGTCAAAATGTTTGGTATCTAATACTTCTGTTTTTCTATTTTCCACTGATCCCTTTTCTAACATTATTCTTAACACCACTCATTAAATTCCATATGATTTCACTCATAGTGAAAAAAAAAAAGAACATTGTCTTCCAGGCAGATTTTGGGTCCACCATATTGGCCATTGGCTACTCCAGTTGCCATTTTTTTATTAACATATAGAGTGTTATTTGTTTCAGGGGTACAGGTTTGTGATTCATCAGTCTTACACAACATGAAGCACTCACCACAACACATACCCTTCCCAATGTCCATCACCCACCTCATCCTTCCCACCCCCTTCCACACCGGCAACCCTCAGTTTCTTTCCTAAGATTAAGAGGCTCTTGCGGTTTGTCATTTTTAAAAGCAAACGATTCTCAGGGCAAGCTTTGACATGTCACAGTAACATCCGGAAAGTTTTTTTTTTTTAAGATTTTATTTATTTATTCATGAGAGACAGAGAGAGAGAGAGAGGCAGAGGGAGAAGCAGGCTCCCAAAGAGCAGGGAGCCTGATGCGGGACTCGATCCCAGGACCCTGGGATCATGACCTGAGCCGAAGGCAGACGCTTAACCATCTGAGCCACCCAGGCGCCCCATCCGGAAAGTTTCGTAGATCGTGCAGCCATGTCCAATACTGACCTTGCAAACAGATTTCCTAAAGTTGCCTCCATTTTTATTTCAAATACTTGAGAACTAACATAACCTGTGATAAACATCCTGCCACAGCTACCACCAACTTTGCAGCCCCTGTCACCCTCATGTTTGGTTTTTCAGTCTCCGGCACTTCTCATTCAAGAAGTTTCAGCCTCCTGCCCACCTGTCAGCCATGTGACCCTGCCCTCAGGCCTGCCGGTGGCCTGTTCTGCCCTGACCCCTCTGCCCTCATGGTCACCAGCTCCTCTGCTGGCTCGAGAGCTCCCTCCTGGGGAGCATAACCGATTTTTTAAAAAAGAATTTATTTATTTATTTATTTGTTTATTTATTTATTTATTTATTTATTTATTTATTTATTTATTTATTTATTTATTTATTTGAGAGAGGGAGCACAAGCCGAGGGAGTAGGAGAGGAGGGAGAAGCGGAGCAGGGAGCCCGATGCGGGACTCGATCCCAGGACGCCGGGATCATGACCTGAGTGGAAGGCAGACGTTTAACCACTGGGGCCACCCAGGCACCCCCCGCGCCCCCCAGCATAACTGATTTTATGTGGGTGCACCAATCAGTTATTCAGGGCCGTGTAGAATTCTCTTAGGTCTGATAGGCCCTTAGCAGAATCTATCAACTATGCTTGCAGGTCCTCTCCGTCATGCTGGATTTCCACATTTAGATAAGTATTTAAACTAGTAGGGACAGAGAGAGAGGTGAAAATAAAATAATAAAAGGAGAAGAAGGGGGAACAGAGGAGAGGAAATAAATTGTAGATGACACAGGGAGTTGTCTGGTTGTCCTATTGATGGGGTGAGTTGTCCCTCAGCCCATGCCACTTTTTCTTTAAACTTTCAAAAAAATTTATTTATATATGTCTTTTTATATTTATTTGAGAGAGAGAGTGCGAGTGGGGGGGGAGGGGCAGAGGAGGAGGGAAGGAGAATCCCAAGCAGGTTCTGCATTCGGTGCTCAGTGCAGGGCTTGATCCCGTGACCCTGAGGTCATTACCTGAGCTGAAATCAAGAGTCAGGTGCTCAACTGACTGCGTCACCCAGGCGTCCCTTGCCTATGCCACTTTTAATCACCCATCTGGTTCACCCTTCTGATTCTCTCAAGTGCAGGGTCAGAAATTGAGTCTGTTCTTTTTGCTTTTGTTATTCAAATAAATAAATAAACCAAGCACCATGTTTGAGGGCATCGGCAGATCAGAGAGTGAGACCTGCTTTATAAAGTCAGGAAGGAGTTGATACCCAGGCCCCATGACTCTGAATGTCTGATATTTAGAGAAGCCACTGAACAAAGGGGGAAGCACTTTGGACAAGGCCGTGATTCTGGAAGAGAGATACACAGACCTGCCTAAGAGAGACACAGGGATACGGAGAAGGGCAAGGTATGGTCTCACTGCCACAGTTATTGTCCTAAAATGTCACTGCAGAAATTATGGGCCACACAGCAGATAACCACGTTCTCTGCCCAGATAGCATCTTGTAATCTGTGATGTTTTATAGCTGGCCTTGGAATTCAGTTAGCCACTGGAGGGGAAGGGTGGCAGGGAGAGGGAGAGGTAACATATGCAACCATTGAGATTTTTGACTTTAAAAGCCAGTAACTGGTAGCAGCTCTTTCTGCCCATGGGTCTTATCCCTGTGCTTTAATAAAAATCACCTTTGTGCACCTCCCCTCCGAAAAACAGTAATTGGATTGTACACTACTATTGGAATATAAGGTTAATAAAACTACAAAACGGCCTTAGAATTATCTCAGATATTATAATTTTGTAATAAAATTAGTGTTATGCTGAAAATAATATATATACACACAAATACACACGTGTGTACCCACACACACATCTCACACACACACACACACACACGTGTGTGTGTGTGTATGTATATACAAAATTCATTGTATACATGTCAGGAACCAAGCATTTCAGCACAAGAAGAAAAGAGATTCAGGGACACCTGGGTGGCTCACTCGGTTGAGCATCCGACTCTTTTTTTTTTTTAAGATTTTATTTATTTATCTGTCAGAAAGAGCGGGCACAAGCAGAGAGAGGGGCAGAGGGAGAAGCAGGCTTCCCGCTGAGCAAGGAGCCCGACGCGGGACTCAATCCCAGGACCCGGAATCATGACCTTCGCAGGAGGCAGACACTTAACCACCAGGCGTCCTGAGCATCCGACTCTTGATCTCGGCTCAGGTCATGATCTCATGGGTCATGAGATTGAGCCCCTTTGGGCGCCGCACTGGGCATGGAGCCTGCTTAAGATTCTCTCTCCCTCTCCCTCTGCTCTTCCCCCCTCAAAAAAAAAAAGATGTGAATATAGACAAAAATGTTAAGAAAAAACAGTCATAAATTTCATTGGAAATATCAGTATGAGTTTATGACAAATACTCACTTTTTAAAAAGTGTTCCAGTTACCCGAAAACTTACTGGCTTAAAACAAGTGTTTTTTGTTTTTTGTTTTTGTTTTTGTTTTAAGTTTGCTCACAAATCTGCAACTCAGGCACCCTTGGCAAGATCGCCTCAGCTCAACTCCACGGTGCTTGAGGCCTCAGCTAGAAAACTCAAAAGGTTTGGAGCTGGAACATGTGGCAGGTCAGGCATGTCTCTCACTTCATGTGGCCTCAAGGCTTCTCCGCGTGGTCTCCTTTCTGTCTAGTACGGTAGCCTCTGATGAATCAGAATTCTTATATGGCACTTCAAGGTTACAGCTGTTCCAAGTGCAAAGCGCAAGGCCATTTATACCCTAGCCTTGAAGCAATGCAATGTCATTTCCACAATAGTCTATGTCATGCAGGGTCAATCACCTTTCAAAAATCCCTTCCATCTCCTTTATTATTATTATTATTATTTCATTTTCACTTAACATAAGATCTATGTTTTCAGCACATCTTAAGTCTATAATATAGTACTGTTATCTATAGGTGCTATGCGTATAATAGATTTCCAGGACTTACTCATCTTGCATAACTAAAACTTCATTCTCCTTGGCCAGCATCTATCCATTGACCCTTTTCCCGGCCCTGGGTGACCATCACTCTACTCTCTGCTTCTTTCAGTTTGAGTATTCTAGATCCCACATGTAAGTGAGATCGATCACACAGGATCTTTCTGTCTGGCTTATTTCACTTAGCCTAATGTCCTCCAGGCCCATCCTTGTGGTCACAGTGGCAGGATTTCCTTCTTTTTTTAAGACTGAGTAATAACCAACTGCATGTATATACCACACCTTCATGCATTCATCTGTCGATGGACACTTCGGGTGTTTCCATGCCTCGGCTATTGTAAATAATGTTGCAATGAACATGGGAATGCAGACACCGCCAAACAATAGCAATTTTATTGCCTCTGGAGAAACACCTGGAAGTGAAATTACTGGATCAGATGGTAGTTCTATTTTTACCTTTTTGAGGAGCCACCATACTGTTCTCCACAGTGGCTGTGTTCCCACCGATGGTTCCCCTTTCTCCACATCTTGGCCAACGCTTTTCTGTTTTTGATAACATCCAACTTGACAAGTGTAGGGTGATATCTTAGTGGTTTTGATTTGCATTTCTCTGATGACTGGTGACGTGGAGCACCTTTTCAAATACCCATGGGCCATTTGCATGTCTCCTTTGGAGAAATGTCTACTCAGTCTGTAATCCCATCCCATTACAGCATCAAATGAAAATCCAGGATCTTGTCATCTGAAGCAGGTCCTGGGGTGGATGAGGCTTCTCAGGTGTGGTTCCTCAGGTCTTATGAACTAAATAGACAAATATCCACTATCCACACACCTAACATAAACTAGCAGGAAACAGAATAACTATAATAAATCCTTCCATTCAAAAGGAGAGAATGTAAGGCACATGCCAGTCACTGGTCCCTGACAGTTCTGAAGCCCAACCTTTCCCAGGGAGTCAGTCCTGCACTTGAGAATGATTCTCTGTGGATCTTAGCTCCGCCTTCCTGGCTCCTCCCCCTGAATCACTCTTCCATCTACGAAACATGGTCCACATTCCCAGCTGTCAGTCTGCTTCCTGTCCCTGAAATATTGGAGGTCAGAAGGACTCTTTTCACTCGGACTGTCTCTGTGCCTTTTACCCCACACTGATAGGATTCCTTTAAAAACCTCTGAGCTGCTGCGGATGCTCTGAGCAACTCCCACCTGAGACCGCCTCATTGTCCTACTTCCCTCACTGTCCAGCAGCTGCAGAGGCTCCGGGAGCCCAGGGAAGAATTAATTTTTTAAAGAATTGTTTATCAGGGGACACCTGGGTGGCTCCGTCGGTTAAACGTCTGCCTTCGGCTCAGGTCATGATCTCAGGGTCCTGGGATCGAGTCCCGCATCGGGCTCCCTGCTCCGCGGGGAGACTGCTTCTCCCTCTCTCTCTGCCCCTTCTCCCCCTCGTTCTTGCTCTCTCTCTCTCTCTCTCTCAAATAAATAAAATCTTAAAAAAAAAAGAATTGTTTATCTGGTGAAGGAAACTGAGTGCTTTCAAGTCATAGATGCGTTCCACTGTAGGCTGTCTGGTTTCTCCTATATGAGTTCTCAGCACAGAATGCACCAGAAGAGCTAGAAAAGGAAGAGAAAAAAAGATGGCCAGCCCATCCCTGAGAGCATTCTGAGAATGTGTTAGATCAATGTTGCTGCGCAAAATCTCTTACATTGGCCTGGCACACCGTGGACATCACCGAATCATTATTCCGTTAGCGAAGTAAGGTAGGGCTGAGATAGAATTATAGCCCTAAGTCCCACCACAGATCTGAGAGTAGAAATGAACTGGTCTGATTCCAGAAGCTCCTGGGTACAAGAGGCACGTGTCACTAAACAGAAGGAAAATCCTCAGGGAAGCAGCAAGTTTGTCAATCTGTCCAGACCTCCGCAGTCTCTGGGGGGGCATCAATCCTTCATCGAAATACTCTTTCCGTCTGCCCCTTTCAAAGCCCAGCTCACTCCCACCTCGCCAAGAGAGCCACCTCGGCTCCACTGTTGGTGTTGGAGATCTCAGGCTGCACAGAGCTCTGGTTGCTTTCTGTATGATGATTTGCCTTCTGGCTAACTCGAGAGTTGCTTTAGTACACAGATTGCTCACCTGTTTCTCACACTGCCCCAGCCCAGCCCTTTTCCAGGGCCCAGGGCACGAGATGGGCCCTCCATGATAAACTAGCTGGCGGGGAGATTACCACTGAGACAGCCTGCAGCAGTCTAGGCTGGATGTGGGAGAGGGAGAGAATGGTCAGAAGGAAGGAAGCCGGAGACACATGGACAATGAGTGTTGGAACAGGGTCACTGCTTCCTCTCAGATGAGGGGTCAGCCCAGAAATCAGATGGCTCCAGGTGCTAAATAAACATTAGACGAACAATGAACTAAATTAGAGTGACAGTCTATTCTATTTTCATGGTTTCATTCTCTCCTAGCACACTGTCCCTTCTTCTATAACACTGGACTCGAATCTCCCATTGAGCTGTTTCCTCAGATAATGATCACAGAACATTACTATCCAACCCAGCACTGCTCTAAACACTCCGCATGGATAATCACATTTGAATTTCATCAAAGCTGAGACAAACCCTTACCTTACATCCATTTTACATATGAGGTAATCAAACACAGTACTGACGAGACTTGCTCAAGCCCAGACTGCTAACATATGCATTCCCCCCCAAAAGGGGGATTTAAATCCAGGCTGTGTGAGGACAGAGCCTACGCTCTTAATCACTACAGCACAGTACGTCCAAATCTGTCCCCTGCTCCTGTTTCCTATATTTCTATCCTATGTGCCTGTGACCTCAGATTCCTCGTGAACACACCCCACATTTTCCTCACTATAGACCCAATGGCAGGAACAGCTATGCATTAAATGGATGTTAATCAGGGACGCCTGGGTGGCCCAGTTCATTAAGCGTCTGCTTTTGGCTCAGGTCATCATCGCAGGGTCCTGGGATCTCTGACAAATAAATAAATAAAATCTTAAAAAATAAATAAGGGCACCTGGGTGGCTCAGATAAGCGTCTGCCTTTGGCTCAGGTCGTGATCCCAGGGTCCTGGGATCGAGCACTGCATCGGGATCCCTGCTCGGCTGGAACCCTGCTTCTCCCTCTCCCACTCCCCCTGCTTGTGTGCTCTCTCTCTCTCTCTGACAAATGAATAAAAATCTTAAAAATAATAAAATAACTAAAAATGTTGCAATATATAAATTAATTATTTAAATAAAATGAGGCAGCTGAGTTCCACTAAGGTCAGTTCCTGAAATGTGATTGTGCCTACTTCTCCCTCCTCTGCTTTCTCTTTCACCACCACCTCCCAATTTATGCACCGCATGAGGGTATTTCCTTCAGCGGGAACCACATCTCTCTAGACAGACAGGAGGTTATTCCTCGCTTAGACATTTTCTCCTTGGCACTGTTGTGTTAGGCTTGCTGCAGAAGCACTACAGCTGCTTAACGTTTCTGGTATTATTCAGTAGAAAAATATGCCTGGGCAGGAATAGGAGCGGTTCAAGGTCGCTTCCAGTAGAAATGTCCTCCCTTGAAAACTAGGGCATTCACTCTCTCAAAGCTTATCTTAGTCATGAAAATTGTTTGCAACGTGGTGTCTTTTCCAGGCAGCTAGCCGAAGAGCTTCCATGCAGAACTCTACTAGATGGACAGCCCTTGGTTGTCCCAACAGGATACATTCCTTTTTTTTTTTTAAAGATTTTATTTATTTATTTGAGAGAGAGAGAATGAGAGATAGAGAGCACAAGAGGGAAGAGGGTCAGAGGGAGAAGCAGACTCCCTGCTGAGCAGGGAGCCCGACGCGGGACTCGATCCCGGGACTCCAGGATCATGACCTGAGCCGAAGGCAGTCATTTAACCAACTGAGCCACCCAGGCACCCCAACAGGATACATTCCTTTCCCCCCTTTCAAGAGCCACAGATTGCTGGTGGAGAATCATGTGACTGCAGGGAGGCCTAGTTGCCCCTGGTCCCTGGGGGTGGTGCAGAAACCGAGACTGAGTCAATAGGTGAGTCTTGGCCAAAGGACTTGTTTTGAGTGGGCATGTGATCTAAACTGGTCTGATGGAAGTGAATATCAGGCATTTGGAAGAAAATCCTGGCACAAATGAGTCTTTCTCTGGATAATGTCTATATATTTGAGACCTGGGGCTGATGCAGCCATTTCGTAAATCACGAACATAAACAGCAGGAGGACGAATCCTTCCCAGGGGGGAATTAAAAAGGCAGTGTGAGAGAATCCCAGAGAAATGAACCCAGAGTTCCTATATTTGACCAACTCTGGAAGAAATTCATCCTTTTGATTTCCAGTGTGGTCGGCTAATAAATTACGTAAATGTCTTAGCCAGCTTGTGGAGGGGCTTCCATGACACCCAATCTAAAAAACTATTTGATGATATAGTTGAATTGGACAAATTTAATAAAAGTGATACTTTTTTTTGTTATTCCCAAGGAGGAATTGTTATTTAAAAGCAGTGACCTGCATTCTGAATTCCTTCCTGGATTCTTAGTTTCTCGTCTTCATAATTTGATGTTCTCTTTCTCTTCCAAATAATGCATATGCACTGATAAAATATCACAAATTTAACAACTCCCTATTTAAGCATGACAATATTAATCAAAAGAATATTTGTTGAAATTAGGATATTTTTCCTCTTTATACTATGGCACAAAATAATACAAACTACATTAAAAATACAAGAAAACGTGAAATCTGAAGACCCTCTTCTAAAGAAATCATTAGCCTTTACAAAAGGATGACTAAAGCAAATCACTGGAGATTTAAAACAATCTGTTTATTTTTTTCGTACAGATAGTCTTGAGGTTGTGCTTTAATTTCTCAGTGACCTTACATAATAACAGATATTTACAACCTCAATATTATACTAGTCCAAGCCCCCTCAGAATCAATTAGACAGAATATTATGTCTAGAATTATATAAAAGTAGTATTAAAGTTCATATTAAAAATTATAAAAAATACTTGGAGTGATAAAATAAAATAATCTCATAGGTATATATAATATTTCAATATTTTCTAGATTTCAAATGGAGCATATACACAAAAAGGAAAAGTCAGTCCATATAAAGAAAGGAAAAGAAGAATGTCAAATCAATAAAATGTGGAGGTAATCTCCAAGAAGCCACAAGATCAATTTATAAAAGGCACCAATTACTTTAATTACAACAGATTTTAGTTGTGAACCTATAGTCACGTTATCTGCATTCCTTCCCAGGTACTTAAAGCTATGATGAATTACAAATTTGGGCTATTTTGGTCTTAGGACAAAAATATGAATTTCTACACAGATTAAAGTGTCCCAAACTTGTACCTCAAATTTTGCATCATTAGGAAACTACTATTGCTGCCGAAATAAAATCTTTCCTTGCCTAAGAACATATGAAATTCACTGTTCTTATAAAAGATACTGTCCCACTTTCTCAGTTCCTCCCAAGCTCCTTGGAAGAGCTGCCCATACTCCCTATGTCCTCCTGTCACGGTCCCTTCATTCCTCAACCCTCTGCCATGTGACTCCTGTGCCATTTCTCCTTTCAACCTGCTCTGCCAATCACCTGCCGGTTGTCACAGAAAACAGATAGCGATGCTCCTCTGTCCTGGGTCCCCACCTGCTTCTGTGGCCTTCACCCACTTTCCATTCCCGTGGTCTCCTGTGTCTGTGATTCACCAGCCCCGCTCCCACTCCCCTCCCCGGACAATGGAAGCCATCAGTAGGTTCAGAGAATGTGCGTAGCATCCAAAGCTGATGAGCCCATCTCTGCTGCCTCAAGCCTTGGCACCTTCTTCTCTGTCCATCTGCCAGTGGGACAGGTTTTCCTGAGTTTTCCACTGACCCCTCCAACTCCTGATGTGCGAAATGGAACCCCTGCCCTGTCTGGGTACATCACAGTCACTCCTGAGTTGTGGGACTAGAAACCAGGCAGCCTGTCAGCCAGAGAAGCCAAGTGTTTGTGAAGGAGGAGGAGATACAGGGTGAGGAGAGCTGCATTTGCAGGTGAGATGACACCAAGGGTGACCAGACAGTGTTTGGTGTTGGGGGGGCAAGAGCCCATGGGCAGGAGGGAAGTGAGGAGGGGAACTGGGAGGAGACGGGAGGATGCTGTGTGCTCCTCAGGAGCACATGTGGAGGGAGAGAGGCCCAGAGAGGGTCAAGGATGGCCAAGGATGGGGACGGGGGAGTGGACACCTCCACCAACAGGGGGAGAACAGTTAGCGAGGCTTCCATTCCTGTCCTTTTCCTTGATATCTATTACAGAAATCTTGACCTTTACAGCAGAAGGTTGAAATCTTCATGGCTCCTAGATGGAAACTTACAGGTAGGCAATGATCAGAGCAGTCCAGTTCAGTGTGGTTGTAGCGCCACCCATCTGGAAGAGAAGGACGTTCATA
Organism: Zalophus californianus; assembly: GCF_009762305.2. Classification (NCBI taxonomy): domain Eukaryota; kingdom Metazoa; phylum Chordata; class Mammalia; order Carnivora; family Otariidae; genus Zalophus; species Zalophus californianus. Next base: position 21,408,010 of record NC_045605.1, read on the forward strand.
CTCAGGGTCAGAGAGCATAGTTGGAGCTCAAAGTAAGAGGACTTTCCCCAACCATGCCCAGTCTGGCTTCTGGACTAGGGGCACACCCACCTCCCAGCAAAGCTCCCTCAGACTGGAGGGCCCCTCCACAGTTTCAGGAGGCAGGCACCAGCTCAAGCCAGTAGAGCCTGGCTCGACAGCATTACCTCGCTCCGTGAAAATGAAGAAATCTCTGGTTCTGCAGCCAGGACCTTGTTCCATGGTGCAATTGCCCTTGCCCCTCAAACAATGACCTCTCTTAAAATTGTTGCAGACCATGCATAATGTGGCTGGACCTGTGGAAAAGAGACATGAAGGTTAATCCTAGGGTTGAATGGATTGAGACTAAGGTGTGCTAGGATACTGGTAGGAATGAAGAGTTCAAGGGGAAACCATGACCCTAAACACTTCTTCCAATATACTCTTAAGAACTCAATGAGAACATCTACACACAGCTGCCTGAGGCTAGGAATCTATTAGAAAATGATAGGACATAAGGACTGTAGAGGCTCCAAAGTAGGGATGCAGTCTTACAAAATTTCCTACCGTACCTCCCCGTAAAAGTCATCTGATGCCCAAACACATCCACATGGCAACAATGCACTTGCTATGGCAATACTGGTTCAGCATAAGCCATTCAATGACTTGTTCTTTCTAGAACACTACTCTAGGCTGCTTCTTTATAGAAAGTCTCGAGGTACCGTTGGCTCTGTTGCTTAGGGCCATCCCAGCCAGCCCCAAGGCCCTAAAGCGGGAAGAGCACTTGGCCCCAATCTGCCCCAAGGGAGTGACTGACTCCACACTGAGATCTTAGGAAGGGACCTGAACTCTTTCCCTGGGAGTAGTCGGGATGGGGACAGCAGACAGAGACCTTAAACCCTTGGGGGGCAGATCATCCCAGAACCTCATCCTTAACCCTGTTCCCTCCCAGCCAGCTCAGGCCACCACCCTGGGGCTGCTCCCTCACCCCTGCCCGGCCGCCCCAGGGCCTCACCCACTCCTTGGAAGAACACAAAAGGGAAGACTGCCAGCAGCAGGAGCAGGAGCAGGGACTTGTCCATCTCAGTTTGGGACGGCAGCAAGATGCACAGGCTGGCTGGAGAAGGAAGCAGACTGCCCAGCAAGGGCGAGGACAGATTGTTCTAGAACCTGGACTTGACTGCTCCCAAGCTGTGGGCAGAAGCTTCCTTTTGTGTACCCACCAAGGCAGGTTTCACCACCGCCCAGGCCCAGGAAAGGCTCCCACAGACCTAGCCCCATTGGATACTTCCAAAGACAGAGGATGTCCCACGTGCCCCTCCTGTTCCCTTGAGACTGCCTCTGGCTGAGCGGGGGAGCTGCTGCTTGGCTGGATCTGCTGGGCCCTCAGCAGTCCCTGCCCCTTCACTCTCTGGACATCCCACTGTGCCAGGTCCAAGACAGGGGCTTATGTGGGCAGGGCTTTGCTAACTACCCATTTCCTCTGGGTGCAAAGTCCCGTATGACCATCTCCCCACCAGTTCCATGGCCCAAGCCAGTCCTCAGCCTGGTAGACACCCTGCTTCAGGGCTCAGGATGCATTCATCACAGGCGTGGTCCATACCTTTTGCTGCCCCTTCCCTCTCCCTATGTTGTGCTCATAGTTAGGACAGGGCCTTCTGCTACATAAAAATTATTCACGACATTTGTTAAAGATAGTAAGGTAGACTTTATCCAAGGGGGCAATTGTAAGAGGGTTTTGTAGTAGAGGAAAGAGATAGGACTCAGCTCTGAATCCAAGACAATCAAATGGAGATTTACAGCCAAGAAGCAGAGTGGGGTCTGTAATGCAAAACCACTGAGAAGACTTGTCGGGTCTGTGAGAATTCTCACTAGGTGGACTGGTGGACTGAACACGAGTCTTGCCGGAGGCAGGGCAGGGTGATAGGATATGGAGGGCTAGGGATGAGATATTCGATCAGATATCAAGGTGAAGGTGTTTTGCTAAACTGACCCAGCAGGCTTCTTGCTAAAACTGGACATAACAGGCCCAAAGTCAGGAACTAGTCAGAAAGAGTACTCAGGGGAGCTTTATTCACGTTTGGTGGAAGTAGGGAGTTTTTGTGACCTCTTGGTAGTAAATTGGTATTGGCAATGTGAGAATAGTTATAATAACAATCATTTATTTTGTATTTTCTATAAACCAGGATCTACATCTGCTGCCACCATAGAATGTGATTATTTAAGATATATCTTCCGCCTGTCATAAATACATAAAATATACAGCAAATACTATCCAAACGACAAAATAGAAGCCTTATAGATAGATAGTGGCTAGGTTCTTTAATAAAGAATAAAACAATCCCTACTATATTCAACTGTCTTATTTTGCTGGCCCCTAAAAACACAGACTCACGTTCACCAAGATGAATTTACTTCAGAGAAACACTCGCACTTACTGCTCCGGGACCTGGCTGGAAGGTTCAGAATTTAACGAACATTCTGTATCCGTGTGGCTCGCAAGGCTGGTGGACACACCAAGCAACTCAGGTGCAAATTATTTTTCTGACTTTTTGATTCCAATTTTCTACTTACATCCACTCAAGTGTCTTCAGTTCACTTATTGTGCCTGATAAAAATAGCCAACCCTCCGCCAGAGTATTTATGCTTGGAGATCCAGCCAAGGGAAGGAGAGAGACCATGGAGCAAGATCCCAATATGTGGGGTGGGCTCTGGAGAAAATGACCCAGGTAGCAGTGGTGCCTTCTTGTTGCCCTCTGTCCTCTTCCATCTAGACAACACATTCTCAGCAGAGACCTTGACAGTCATGTTTCCCAGAAAATCAGAAGCAGTTAGCACAATGCACGGGACAGAGCAGGAGCTCAAGAAATATTTCTGAGTATTTTTGGGTGTTGAGTTTGAGAAGTTCTTTGTAGATCTTGGATACCAGTCCTTTATCTGTAGGGTCATTTGTAAATATCTTCTCCCATTCTGTGGGTTGCCTCTTTGTCTTGTTGACTGTTTCCTTTGCTGTGCAGAAGCTTTTTGTCTTGATGAAGTCCCAAAAGTTCATTTTTGCTTTTGTTTCACTAGCTTTTGGAGATGTATCTTGAAAGAAGTTGCTGTGGCCAATGTCAAAGAGGTTACTGCCTATGTTCTCCTCTAGGATTTTGATGGATCCCTGTCTCACATGGAGGTCTTTCATCCACTTTGAGTTTATCTTTGTGAATGGTGTTGGAGAATGGTCAAGTTTCATTCTTCTGCATGTGGCTGCCCAATTTTCGCAGCACCATTTATTGAAAAGACTGTCCTTTTTCCATTGCATGTTTTTTCCTGCTTTGTCAGAGTTTATTTGACCATAGAGTTGAGGGTCCATATCTGGGTTCTCTATTCTGTTCCATTGGTCTATATGTCTGTTTTTGTGCCAGTACCATGCTGTCTTGGTGATCACAGCTTTGTAATATAGCTTGAAATCGGGCAACGTGATGCCCCCAGCTCTGTTTCTCTTTTTCAACATTTCCTTGGTGATTCGGGGTCTTTTCTGATTCCATACAAATTTTAAGATTGTTTGTTCCAGCACTTTGAAAAATGTCATTGGAATTTTGATCAGGATGGCATCGAAGGTATAGATTGCTCTGGGTAGCACAGACATTTTAACAATGTTTATTCTTCCGATCCATGAGCATGGAATATTTTTCCATCTTTTTGTGTCTTCTTCAATTTCTTTCATGAGTGTTTCGTAGTTCCTAGAGTATAGATCCTTTACCTCTTTGGTTAGGTTTATTCCGAGGTATCTTATGGTTTTTGGTGCTATTGTAAATGGAATCATTTCTCTAATTTCTCTTTCTACAGTTGTGTTTTTAGTGTATAAGAAAGCAACTGATTTCTTGGAATTGGAAACATGAAGGATGCCATGTGTTAAATTCATCTGAAGCCCACAAGTGCCTCCCAGACTCATGAACTTGGCGAAAATCCAGTAGTGAGACTAATCTATGCCTCTATTCTAAGCTTAATTATTAATAAAGTCCCATTTACTCCCAATGTGCCCCAGTCCAGAGGATAAATTATGCAACCAGCCTACTCAGAGGTGACCAGGCACAATCTCTCACCCAGTGCAGAACCTCCTCCTCTGCAGCATCCAGACAGTGGGCATCCAGAACCACCACACTTCCAGGCCCACGTCAGTCCCCATCGGATCTTCCCGTCACGTGTCTAGGCTGAGACCCAACAGGGTGCCTTCGCCAGAGCACAGACTCAGAAGTCAGATCCATCTGGGTTTAAAGCCTCATTCCAGCATTTAAAAATTTTAAGGCCAGGGGCGCCTGGGTGGCTCCGTCGGTTAAGCGTCTGCCTTTGGCTCAGGTCATGATCCCAGGGTCCTGGGATTGAGTCCCGCATCAGGCTCCGTGCTCAACCATGAGTCTGCTTCTCCCTCTGCCCCTCCCCACCACGCGTGTGTGCACTCTCTCGCTCTCGCAAAAATAAATAAATAAAAAAATTTTTTAAGGCCATGACAAGTTACATCATGTTACATTTCGATTCCTCTACCAAGGAGAAATGATAATAGTACCTAACTCACAGAATGGCTCTAGGAAAAAAAAAATTATACTCACACACTGAATGTCAGGTTTTGATTTTTATTTTTTTTAAACAAGAAGTTTATTTAAACAACAAGATGCTTGAGTTGAAGGGAAAACTACCTAAGATTCATTTCTTTTAGAGTAATATATCCCCACTTAAAGACAGATTGCCATACATGTAACAGCTACGTACAAAAAAGTTATAAAATTGTCCTTGGTTTTACAATGATAAATGAAAAACATTAAAATTCTCCAGTTGAACAAGGTATGCAAGGATTTTTATGTTGTTCTTTTTTTGTTAAACAGTGAGAGCAAAATAACTTACTGGAATATGAAGATAAGAGCTGCCTGAGCATGCCACTAATGGGGAGAGGGGATATTTTCACAGAAGCAGTATTTTTCCCCATCCCATCTCCATTTGATGTTGATCAAAACATACCATTGGCCATTTAGTTAAAAAATTGCGATATGCTTGTGCACATACACAGTTACTTTATGTACAATAAAGGAACAGGGAAAGGGAAAATGAAAGAATAGAGAAAACTATACTGTAGTAGTCAGGATGTGGTGGAACCAAATTGTGGCTTTCTAATTGAGAATGTCTTCTTGGTCTGGAGGAACAGAGTTCTGGAGTAAAGTAGCAGGTTCCCTTTTTAGTAGACACCTCCTATCTGCTGCTGGAACAGATCAATTGTATCTTCATCCTCTGTTTCCAACTGTGCAGGTGTGTCTGTTTCATTGATTGGCTGCCCATCAAATCAGAATCTGATCAGCCTCATTGACAAACCCTGTTGTTCACAATAGGCTTTCATTGGTTTACTAAGTGGTGTATGCCTCTTAATCTTAAACCGCACCACAGAACCATCCTGCCCCGCCACCTTCAAATTAATATGATCATCGTTCTCAGTCTTGACTCCTTCCTTGGGCTTTTCATTGGCCATGGCGAGCACCAGAGTCTCCTCGGCTGCCACTTCACCAAAGAGGTACCAGGTCCGCACCGAACAAGCACACAACCAGCACCGAATGGCAGGTTTTTAGCACAATGTCCAATGCAGAGTAAGGATCCAATAACTATTACCTCAATTATCCGTATTATTGTTCTGTCTCAATGCTAACAATTATGACTCTTAATAAAAACTGGATTTAAAATCGGTACTAGGAAATATCACAAGCTTATAGTTAGTGACGCCTAGTCTCTGCCTGTGCGGTCAGCAGTCCTAACTTCACTCCCAGCACACACACACTGACACACACATTCCTCCATATGGACATGCCCTTCCCTTCCCCCAACAGCACACAAAGGCCACAGCTACCTTGCCTCTCCCAAAGGCAGGCCGAGTCCCTGATCCACCATCTCCCATCACGTCCCTCCCTCTCGTTCATGTTCTATCCCGGGAACCTGCTGCCACCGTCCAGACCAATGACAAATTGTAGCAGCAAGAACCGGAGTGTTACTTTATGAGGCAGTGAACAGGCTGCCCGGCCACTGGCCCTTCATGGATTCCCAAATTACCACCGTGAACGTGTGTCTTCTTCCAACGTGTCTCCTGTGGATTCCATGCAGTTTCATCCATGATGCACAGTGTAATCTGATGGAAGAGCCGCTTGCCCTGGAATGCTGATTATAAAACCCATAGGGATAAACCCCCTGGACCCAGCCCCTAAATCTCTCCTGTCTGGCTGGCCCTGCCCACCCCCCCAGCACCATCCCCCACCACCACCGCTTTCCTCTCCACCATCGACACCGACCACGAATGCGCTCCAGCCATTCTTCACTCATTCTTCACCCATCACGGCTCGGCAGCCAGGACATCTCTGGTGTGATGTGGGCTTGGGGCAGGGAAGAATGCGTATGTGGTGGGGAGGGGTATGCACGGGGGCCGAAAGCACTGGGGAAATCAAACTCTGAGTCTTCGTGTCCATTTCTTAGATGACATCATTGTAAACTTTCTTTCTGACATATACTCCAGGGAATCCCCTCCCTCTGCTATCTGTTTTGGCATCATTCACAGAACTCCTTAACTACCTCCCACATAGAAAGGAAGGACATGCGCTGGGAATGCTTTCAAGGGCCAGCTTGATAAAGGGACTTGCCACTCAGCCCTATTCCCCACAGTGCTACTCTCCTCACAGCTGGAAGTCCTTGTCAGAGTGTTCTTATCCTATCCGGGGACACTGCTGGTCCCTTTGCCCACTTGGGTGGGATGAGGGTAGAGCCACAGGGAAGATGGGCCATGGAGCTGGCCTGCTGGGAAGATCTCACTTCCAGCACCTATCGCTATCTGAGAATTGACACATGGGAGAGGGCAAGGAGAGCAGTTGAACTTTTCCCACATCACCCCTCTTCCAGGGAGGAAGATGTTGGTGCCAAGAGAGACTCCTATGGCCCATGGTTTCTCCCACAGGGAAAAGTGAGATAGGAATGAGTGCCCAGCTTCTCCCAGCCTTGTAAGATGTTGTTAAAGTGACTGACACACTCTATGTTGCCCCACCCAGAACATGTAGGGGATCAGCAGGGCTGAATAGTCTAGGGGGACCTACAAGAAGGGCAAAGGGGAGGGGCTGGTTCCTGAAAACTGGCCACAGATCCTACTAACATGTTGGCAGGCTCCACCAACAGACCCACACATGGAGACCATGGGACATCTTATCTGTAGGACCCTCCAGCACCCTGCACATGCCCTCAGGTTGGTGCACTGGAGACTAGTATGAACAATTTTGCTGACAAACTAGATAAATGAAAAGAAATGCATAAATTCCCAGGAGCATACAACCTACCGAGACAGAATCATGAAGAAATAGAATTTCTGAAGCCACCCAACAAAGAAAAGCCCAGAATGAGATGGCTTCACAGGTGAATTCTACCAAATATTTAAAGAAGAATTAATGCCAATATTTCTCAAACTCTTCCAAGAAATTTAAGAAAAGAGAGTACTTCCAAACTCATTTCACAAGACCAGCATTACCCTGATACAGATAAAGACACTACAAGAAAAGAAAATCTAGGTCAACATCTCTGATGAACATAGACACAAAAATCTTCAACAAAGTACTAACAAACTTAATGCAACAGCACATGAAAAGGATCATATACTATGATTGAGCGGGATTTATCTCTGGAATGCAGTGATGGTTCAATATATGTAGATCAATAAATGTGATACACTACATTAACTGAATGAAAAATAAAATCATATGATCATCTCAATAGATACAGGGAAAGCATTTGACAAATTTTAATATCCCTTCATGATAAAAACTCAACAAATTAGGTATACAGGAAATGTACCTCAGTATAATAAGGACCATATAAAGGACAAACCCAGAGCTAGCATCATATACAATGGTGAAAGCGGAAAGATTTTCCTTAAGATCAGGAACCGACAAGAGTTCCCATTTTCACCACTTCCATTTAACATGGTATTGGAAGTCCTAGCCAGAGTAATTAGGCAAGAAAAATCAATAAAGTGCATCCAAATTTGAAAGGAAGAAGTAAAATTGTCTCTGTTTGCAGACAACATGTTTTTAAATGTAAAAAAACCCCAAAGTTACCACCAAAAGTACTATTAGAACTAAGAAATGAATTCAGTAAGGTTGGAGGATACAAAACCAATATATAGAAATCAGAAATCATACAACCAATGAACTATTCAAAAAAGAAATTAAGAAAAACAATCCTATTTACAATACCATCACAAACAAGAAAATACTTGCAAATAAATTTAAACAAGTGAAAGAACTGTACACTGAAAACTGTAAGACATCAATGAAAGAAATAGAATAAGACACAAATATATGGGAGGATATCCCATGTTTTTGGTTTAGAAGAATTAATACTGTTAGAATGTCCATACTACCCAAAGCAATCTACAGATTCAATGTAATCCCTATCGAAATCAAAATTAAATTAACATTGTTTAACTGAAGTGTTAAGGAAAATGTTTTTCTAAAGATCTAACAATTTAATATTATACAATTAACTCCACTATTTTCTAATGTTAAGATGGACTTGGAGGCAAGGTTTTACTAGATATGGAACTGATTGTAGAATTGGCCATATTGGGGTTGCCTGGGTGGCTCAGTCAAAGTGTCTGACTTTGGCTCAGGTCATGATCTCAGGGTCCTGGGATCAAGCCCCACGTTGGGCTCCCTGCTCAGTGGGGAGTCTGCTTCTCCAGCTGCTTCTGCCTCTCCCCCTGCTCATGCTCTCACACTCTTTCTCACTCCTTCTCTCTCTCTCCCTCTCAAATAAATAATCTTTTAAAAAAATCCCAATGACATTTTTCACAGAAATAGAAAAACCAATCCTAAAACTCATAGGGAACCACAGAACACCTTAAGTAGCCAGATTAAAGCTGGAGGCATCACTTTCCTGATTTCAAATCATATTATAAAGCTAGACTAATGATCAAAACAGTATGTCACTGGCATAAAAACAGACACATAGACCAATGGAACAGAGAGAGGGCTAGAAGTAAATCCACGCATGCAGTCAAGTAAACTCTCACAAGGACGCCAAGAATACATAAGAGAAAAAAGATAGTTTCTTCAATAAACAGTGATGGGAAAACTGGACATACACCTGCAAAATAATGAAATTTGACCCTGATCTTACACAAAAATCATCTCAAAATAAATTAAAGACCTAAACATAAGCCCTAAAACTGTGGAGCTCCTAGAAGAAAGCATAGGAGAAAAGCTCCTTGCCATTGATCTTGACAATGATTTTTTTGGATTTGACACCAAAACACATGTAACAAGGCAAAAATTAATGTGTGGGACTATATCATACTAAAAAGTCTCTGCACTGCAAAGGAAACAATCCACAAAATGAAAAAGCACCTTATGGGGATGCCTGGGTGGCTCAGTCGGTTAAGCGTCTGCCTTCAGCTCAGGGTTCTGGGATGGAGTCCCTTATTGGGCTCCTTGCTCAGCGAGGAGTCTGCTTCTCCCTCTACCTGCCATTCCCCCTGCTTGTGCTCTCTCTCTCTCTCTCTCTGACAAATAAATAAAATCTTAAAAAGAAAAAGAAAAGAAAGAAAGAAAAAGCACCTTATGGAATGGGAGAAAATATTTGTAGCCAGAAAGGAACACATGAAACTCAATACCAAAAACATTAAAAACCCAATTTAAAACTGGGCAAAGGACTTGAATAGCCAGCAGACCTACAAATGGCAAAAAGGTATACAAAAATGTGCTGATCATCAAGGAAATGTAAATGAAAATCACAATGCGATATTATCTCACACCTGTTACAATGGTTATTATTTTGAGAAAAAGTGTTGGCGAAAACATGGAGGAAAGGGAACCCTGATACACTGTTGGTGGGAAAGCAAACTGGCACATTCACTATGGAAAAAAGTATGTAGAAATGACCATATGATCCAGCAATCCAACTTCTGGGTATTTATCTGAAAGAAATGAAATCAGGATCTCAAAGAGGTACCTGTTATCATGTTCAGCGTTATTCACAATAGCCAAGTAACAGAAACAACTCAAATGTTTATCAACAGATGCATAAATAAAATGTGATATTTGCATACAATGGAATGTTATTCAACCATGTGCAAAAACATGGAAAACATTATGCCATGTGAAATAAACAAGATGCAGAAGCACAAATACTGTATGGTCTTACTTATATATGGTATCTACAATAGATTTTATTTATTTTATTTGAGAGAGAGAGAGAGAGAGTAACCACGAGTTGGAAGCAGAAGGAGAGTGAGAAGCAGACTCCCCACCGAGCAGGGAGCCCAATGAAGGGCTGGATCCCGGGACCCTGGGATCATGACCTGAGTGAGCCAAAGACAGACAGTTAACAGACTGAGCCACCCAGGCATCCCCATAGTCACTTTTTTTTTTTAAAGAAGCCCCCTGATCCTTCATTCTCTCCAGACACCAGTCAACTCTCTAATTCTTGTTTCAAATTTCTTGCAAGTGTTGGCTACACTCACTTTCTCCACTTGCATACTGTCTATTCACTCCTCAGTGATAATCTGACTCATGCTTCCACTTTGTCAACAGATTTACTCTGGGCAAGGTCACGCATGGTCACAAGGTAGCCAGATTTAACGGACTCACATTCATCCTTACAGTGCTGGACCTCTCTGTGTCCTTAGGCATTGTGGACCTCACAATATTTCTTAGAACTCTTGACTGTCTGGAGTCTAGACATTGCTCCCATGCTTCTCTTCCCATTGGTCAAGCCAGCATCTCTTGATGATGGGAGTCTCCCTCACCCAAGTCTTTATCTTTGATGTTCCTTAGTATTCCTTTTATCTCTACCCATTTAAATGCTAAAATCACTCTCCATCTTCTCATGATTGTTACTACATGGGTGCGTGGAGTGTGTATTAGGTTTTCCAAATCTGTCACCTCCAGCTCTGAAATCTATACTGATTTTCACATCTCTCTAGCCATTACATGAAGCCTGAAACCCTTCTAGAATGCTGCTTCCATTAGATCTTGAATGTTTCCAGGGGCTTTCATACAAGGTCTCTTCAACCCTGTAAAGGTTGGATAACCTTCAACAAGGTTAAGGAAAGATGAGCCACCAGATTCAAACACCCCAGGTTTCAGATGAAGCGGTACAGCAGGAGAAGTATGAGAGGGAAAAGGAAAGAAGCAATCAAACCTCGAAGAACAGAGGAGTCCAGACTCGCGTCAAGCCCAGGGACATGGATGAGAGATCACACACGGCACAGGCTCTAATGGGTGACACCAGAAGACGGAGGAGCCAGGCTTGAGCCCCTTGTACACTCTCAGAGCTAATAAACTTACTACCTAAGGAACACACAGCAAACTTGCTATTGAAATGCAGCTTTGTGACAAGTGCTGTGCATTTCTTCTTGGAACCAGATTGCTGCCCCTAGTTATGGTTCTGTGGGAAATGTGGACCAAATACCATATATACCTTTGAAGGCAGGACAGCTACCTTAAAACGTTAAGATACCTCGAATTTATCCTGTCTTTAGAAGTGAGTCCCCCACAATGATCCTTTGGGTAAACCCTAAATCCCTGCTGAGGTTAGGAGAGGGGATGGGAGAAACAGCCAGAGGTCAGGCCCAGGTTTGTCTGGATGCTGTTCCATATGATTCTGACCCTGATCCAGATCCACCCAGCACCTTGTTCCTAACCTCACCCTAATCCAGACTCTGCTCCAGACAAGCATCTCACCCACTGGTGGGAAAATTAGAGCAGGGACCACTCCTAGCTACTAGAGCAGGATCGGGAACTTATTCTTCTATTCCAGAGATAGTGATATAAGTATGTACATATGTACATATGACAATCAGTGTAACACACATGGAAAATGATTAGCCTGGAAAGGAAACTAAATTGACTCTAAGTAATTATACACAACTAAATACAGATATAAATACCCTTAAAAATTGAAAAGAATACATAAGAAGAATATAATTAGGTAAGAAATATCAAAAACAATCTGTAAAAGAAAAGGTCAATAAAAACATATATTTTGAGGGCTGCCTGGGTGGCTCAGTTGGGTGGGCATCTGCCTTCAGCTCAGGTCAAGATCCCGGGATCCTGGGATCGAGCCCCACGTCGGGCTCCCTGCTCAGCAGAGGAGTCTGCTTCTCCCTCTCTCTCTGTGATCTCTCTCGCTCTCTCTCTCAAATAAATAAATAAATAATAAATCTTAAAAAAAAAAAAACCCGTATTTTGAAAAGAAAAGAATTCCTACTACTTAAGTCAAGTCCTGGTGGTCATTAGAGTGTTTTCCCATTTTTTGTTGTTGTTGTTGAGTAAAATACACATAACGTAAATTTACCAATTTTAACCATTTTTAAGTGTACAGTTCAGGGGTATTAAATACATCCATAACATTATGCTACCATCACCACCATCCATCTCCAGAACAATTTCATCTTGTAAAACTGAAACCCTATATACATGAAACAATAACTCCCCATTTCTTACCACCCCTCCCCCCCACCAGCAACCACCATTCCACTTTCTGTTTCTATGATTTTGGCTACTCTAGGTGCCTCATATAAGATGAATGATACAGTATTTGTTCTTTTATCACCGGCTTTTTTCATTTAGCATAACATCCTCAAGGTTCACCCATGTGTAGCATATTGCAGAATTCCTTCCTTTTTGAGTCTATATAATTTTCTATTGTGTGTATACAAAACGTGTTGCTTATTCCTTCATCCATTGATGGACACTTGGCCACTTCTATGTTCCAGCTATTGTGAATAATGCTGCTATGAACATGGGTGTTCAAATATCCTGTTTCAGTTCTTTGGGGTATATATTCAGGAGTGGAATTGCTGGATCATATGGTAATTCTATTTCTAATTTTTTGAGGGACCTCCATACTGTTTCCCACAGTGGCTGCACCATTTTACCTTCTCACCAACAGCGCCCAAGGGTTCTAGCTTCTCCACATGCTCACTAACACTTGTTATTTTGAGGTTTATTTTTTTAATAATAATGGGTGTAAGGTGGATCTCATTGCAGTTTTTATTTATTTTTCCTTAATGATTGTGATGCTGAGTATCATTCCCATCTTTACCAATTAAAGGAATTCCCTTTTATTTCTAGTTTGCCAAGAAGTGTTTTGTTGTTGCTCATAAACAGGTCTTTAACCTCATAAAATGATATTCTCATCAACTGAGATCATCACATGATTTATCTCCTTTAGGATACTGATGTGGTATAAATTGATTGATAGATCAGCTAATACTTACCATTTTGGCATTTCAGGTATGATCCTGAAATTCTTCCACATGCATTATTTTGCCATTTTTTTTTTAATTTTGCAGCTAATATTTTATTTGGCATTGTGCTTTTATAATCATAAGGAAATGGCCTATAATTTTCTCTCTTTGACTATAATCTTCTGAATTTAGAGTCAAATGGGCTGGTGAGCTTTAGCTTTGCTTCTATTTCCCAGAAACTTTTTCAAAAGATAGAGATGAATAATTCTTGAAAGTTTGGTAGACTCACACACATGTGAAGCCATAAGAACCTATTTTCGGTTTTGTTTGTTTTGTTTGTGTATTTTAAGGAGGGTCTTTCACTACTATTTCAAAACTTTTAATATGACTGCTCTCTTTAAGAACCATATTCTTTAGTTGATTTGAGAACTTCTTAAAATTGTGTTCAGATGGCTTTAAGTCAATGAACTAAAACAATGAACTATAAACTTCAGCTGAGAAGTTTTATGTCCACCGAAAAATTTACTAGGTGGTAGGAGGGGAGTTGTGGACAGTGAGAGAGACAAACCATTTGCCACATGGAATAAAGTCAGGTTATACATAGAAGCCAGGTGTCACCTGTTTTAGAGCCCCATACCTAGCATCCAGTGCCATCTGCTCTTTTTTTTCTTTTTTTTAAAAGATTTTCTTTATTTATTTGAGAGAGAGAGAGCATGAGCTGGAGGGAGGGGCAGAGGCAGAGGGAGAAGCACACTCCCCACTGAGCAGGGAGCCCGACATGGGGCTCGATCCCAGGACCCCGAGATCATGACCTGAGCTGAAGGCTGACACTTAACCAACGGAGCCACCCAGTCACCCCCCATCTAGTCTTTCTTATCAAACAACTTCCCACAAACTCACATAAAAACTCACCCAAGGAGATAGTTATCACTCCTATCCACAGGGATTGGTCTGCCCTGGGTCTTCTAAGAGTAGCCCAGTCCCAGGGAAAAACAACATAAGGTCCCAGAGGTCCTGACACTGACTCTTCATTCATCTCCCTGCTGTCAATGAGTCACAAACCCTTTTCAGCTTACTCTAGCCAAACAAGAGGAGGAATCTGAGAGCACACTTTTCCCCACTGGCTCTTCCCACACCACTTTCCCAAGCTTCCCTGGCACTTCCAGAATCAGAAAGGGACCATGCTAGTTTGGAGGCCTGTCACTCCTGAAAGTTTCCGGGAAAGGGAATTCACAAAGCAGCCCACTCACACCCCAGGATCACAGGACAGCAACCGCAGAGGAAGGAAACTGGAGTGTTCTCTGCTCATGCTCAAGAACACAAAGGGCAAAAACCACTCTGCAGCCAGCTGACCACTGCCTGACTTCATGAAGGCCAGTGTCAGGCTAAAGCACCAGGCTCTGGAGCCTGCCCCTGCCTGAGGGTGCCTGAGAGCTTTGGACAAACAGGCCTCTACTCTGATGGTTCTTGGTGGGGTGAGGCAGAGGGGAACTGAGAGTAGGGTTCCTGGTTGCCCCCGATCCCTCCCCTGAAGGAGGTGAGCTGGGAGGGAGTCTGAAAGGATAGGCTGGAGCAAGATCTAAGCTGGTTTAAGACAAATCAGGAGTCTGAGGCCTCCTCTGGGGTCTTGACCTTGGCCACCAAAGAACAGTTGACATTCAACATCCATACTCTTCGCACAATCCTACCTTATAAAACATGTGTTTAAAAACTGACATATGTGTAGGTGTATATATTGCCAAGTATGTACGCATCCACATCATGAGAAGTCCTGTATGATCTACCCAAAATTTATAATATTAATTACTAAGTATTGGTTTGGGTGGGGTTTTTTTTCAATAATTAAAAAAAATTTTAGAACAGTTTTAGACTTAGTGAAAAATTGCAAAGACAATATGCAGTTTTTCACCCCATTTCACCCGCTGTTAACAGTTTACATTATCTTGGTACTTTTGTGACAACTCATGAAAAAATAGTGACTCATTATTATTAACTAAACTCCATGTTGTGTTCAGATTTCTGCAGCTTCCTGCCTAATGTCTTGTTTCTCTTCCAAAATACTTCATCTTTTTCATTCCTCATGTTTCTTCATCTCCTCTGGGCTGGGACAGTATTTCAGAATTTCCTTGTTTTTTGTAACGTTGATCATTTTGAAGATAAGCATGCAGATATTTTGCAGGATGCTCCTCAGCTTGGGTGTGTCTGATGTTTTTCTCACAGTTAGATTAGGGTTATGATACGATGGCAGGAGAACCACAGAGGTGAAGGGCTGTTCTCATCCCAGCCAACCAAAGGTGTATGCTATCGCCCCGCCGTATCACTGTGGATGTTAACCTTGACCCCCTGAGTCCTGTGTGTCAGGCCACGCCACCATAAGTTTGCATTTTTCCCCTTTCCATATGGTATCCTTTGAAAGCAAGTCACTAAATGTAGCCCATTACATCTGTTTTTAACTTTTCTGTTAACTTATCTGTATTTTTCAGATATTTTGCAATAGTTAGGATTTAGCTTGTTCATGAGAGTATGGCTAATAAGGCAGCTTTTAAAAGAGAAAAAGGCCTCTTGCTGGTCTGGCCTCTCTCACCCTGACCCATCCATATCTCTCTCTTTAGTACAGCAGGACCCAACTAGATAAGCTTAATGTAGACTGGAGTGCTTGAGTTGGGTTTTATGACTGTGGATGCTTATGGGGTTATTCCTGATGTTTTCAAGTTTAAGGACAAGGCTGTGTTCCACAATGGCTGATCCAACTGGCTGTACCTTTATCTCCTCAATTTCAGAATGGAAAAAAAATCCATCAAAAATATTCACATTTGACATTCTGAAAATAAAAGTCAGTATTGAAAAGATATTCTTAAGAGTTCCAAAAAATATTAGCTAAATAAAAATCACACAGAATGAATTTGTATTTGTTAGTTTATAAGAGAAATAAAACATTCCTCTTTGTTTTAATTTATGAATGAAAATTATAAGCTTATGTTAAATAAGGAATTTAACAAGACAATGGTCTCCATTTTTGTATCATGGCAGGTTAGGGAAAGAGAATGAAGGGAAGAGATAAGGACAGAGGAAATGTAATATAAAGGGAAAAAGAAGGAGAGGTCAAAAGAGTGGGAAGAATATATATAGAAGTGGTGATAGAGGTTTTAAAATACACATTGAAAAGATAATTAGGTGGTGACAAATATTCCTATAAAAATAATAACAGAAGCATTTTACACTAAAAAGAAGATACAAATCTTTCCTTGCCTAAGAACGTATGAAATTCACTGTTCTTATAAAAGATACTGTCCCACTTTCTCAGTTCCTCCCAAGCTCCTTGGAAGAGCTGCCCATACTCCCTATGTCCTCCTGTCACGGTCCCTTCATTCCTCAACCCTCTGCCATGTGACTCCTGTGCCATTTCTCCTTTCAACCTGCTCTGCCAATCACCTGCCGGTTGTCACAGAAAACAGATAGCGATGCTCCTCTGTCCTGGGTCCCCACCTGCTTCTGTGGCCTTCACCCACTTTCTTTTTTTTTTTTTAAGATTTTATTTATTTATTTGAGAGAGAGAGAGAGAATGAGAGACAGAGAGCATGAGAGGGAAGAGGGTCAGAGGGAGAAGCAGACCCCCCGCTGATCAGGGAGCCCGATGTGGGACTCGATCCCGGGACTCCAGGATCATGACCTGAGCCAAAGGCAGTCGCTTCACCAACTGAGCCACCCAGGCGCCCCTTCACCCACTTTCCATTCCCGTGGTCTCCTGTGTCTGTGATTCACCAGCCCTGCTCCCACTCCCCTCCCCGGACAATGGAAGCCATCAGTAGGTTCAGAGAATGTGCGTAGCCTCTAAAGCTGGTGAGTCCATCTCTGCTGCCGCAGGCCTTGGCACCTTCTTCTCTGTCCATCTGCCAGTGGGACAGGTTTTCCTGAGTTTTCCACTGACCCCTCCAACTCCTGATGTGCGAAATGGAACCCCTGCCCTGTCTGGGTACATCACAGTCACTCCTGAGTTGTGGGACTAGAAACCAGGCAGCCTGTCAGCCAGAGAAGCCAAGTGTTTGTGAAGGAGGAGGAGATACAGGGTGAGGAGAGCTGCATTTGCAGGTGAGATGACACCAAGGGTGACCAGACAGTGTCTGGTGTTGGGGGGGCAAGAGCCCGTGGGCAGGAGGGAAGTGAGGAGGGGAACTGGGAGGAGACGGGAAGATGTTGCGTGCTCCTCAGGAGCACATGTGGAGGGAGAGAGGCCCAGAGAGGGTCAAGGATGGCCAAGGATGGGGACGGGGGAGTGGACACCTCCACCAACAGGGGAAGAACAGTTAGCGAGGCTTCCAGTACAACGACTTCCCTCTGTACTTATTGCAGAAATCTTGACCTTTACAGCAAAAGCTTGAAACCTTCAGGTCCCCACGTATCAGTTTCCAGGACTTACACTCATTGGAGCAGTCCAGCTGAGTGTGGTTGTAGCGAAATCCATCTGGAAGAGAAGGACGCTCATACTCAGGGTCAGAGAGCAATAGTTGGAGCTCAAAGAAAGGATTTTCCCCAACCATGCCCAGTGTGGCCTCCAGACAGGGGCACATCACTCTCACCTTCCTGACAGCGTCAAGAGGCAGGCACCTGCTCAAGCCAGTAGACCCTGATTCAATGTCGTTACCTCTTATATTGAAATAGAATATATCCCTGGTTCTGCATCCTGGGCCTTCCTCCACGGTGCAGTTGCCTTTGCCTGCCTTACATTTGCCCTTTCTAAAAAGACTGCAGACCATACACGTTGTGGCTGGAGCTGTGGAGAAACAGACATGAGCCTCGGGTGGAATGAACTCAGGCTGAGGTGTGCTAGGACACCTTAGGACCCAGGAGTTTAGGGACACAGCATGACTCTAAATACTTCCTCCACACATAATTTGGGGCAGGAAATATTCCCACTAGGTTCCTTCCATTGGATATTTAGGGAAAAGTGGTCTTCCACATAGTGATCTCAAAATCTATTAAGGATAAATAACTGTATGTATACTTCATGAGTGAATTGCATGGTATGTGAATTATATTGCACTAAAACAGTTTACCAAAAATAACCTTGAGCAAAAATATAAGATGTTACCTGCCAGGTGATGTGAGAGATACTAGCAAGTGAGAAATAAGGATAAAAGGCATGGGTTCTGACAAGGCAAGTGAAATTTCCAACCTTGCACCGAACAACACTAAGTGATTATCTTTCTTTAACTTTTGTTCCCTAGGAGCCTAGCTGACCCCCTGCCCCCCACCGGTACCAGCTCTGTGCTCACGTGCTCATAAAAATCTAAAAGAGGGGGTGCCTGGGTGGCTCAGTCAGTTAAGCGTCTGCCTTCGGCTCAGATCATGATCCCAGGGTCCTGGGATCGAGCCTCACATTGGACTCCCTGCTCAATGGGAAGTCTGCTTCTCCCTCTCCCTCTGCTGCTCTCCCTACTTGTGCTCTCTCTCTCTCTCTCTGTCAGATAAATAAATAAAATATTTAAAAAAAATCTAAAACAGGTTACTATGTGAAGGGTCTCCTCTTAGCTGTGGAGTCATTGTGCAGAAGACAACCAAGCACTTGCCTACAGCCACCCTGGGTCAGGGTCACTGGGAGGAAATGGGTGAGAGTAAGGATTACACTGGCTTGATGTTGAGCAGGTAGATTTTAGTCTCCAGAGATCTCCTAGCCAAACGCCAAAATTTATCCAAAGTACCTACATGTCTAAGTGAAAAGACTGCTGTGAAAATATTGGTTCAAAATCAGCCATCTAATTACCTCTTCTGGCTCCATTACGGCCCCTAGGCTGCTTCTTTATAGAAAGTCTTGAGCTACCGTTGGCTCTGCTCCTTAGGGCCATCCCAGCCAGCCCCAAGGCCCTAAAGTGGGAAGAGCCCTCGGCCCCAATCTGCCCCAAGGGAGTGACTGACTCCACTCTGAGATCTTAGGAAGGAACCTGAACTCTTTCCCTGGGAGTAGTCGGGGTGGGGACAGCAGACAGAGACCTTAAACCCTTTGGGGGGGTGCAGATCATCCCAGAACCTCATCCTTAACCCTGTTCCCTCCCAGCCAGCTCAGGCCACCACCCTGGGGCTGCTCCCTCACCCCTGCCCGGCCGCCCCAGGGCCTCACCCACTCCTTGGAAGAACACAAAAGGGAAGATTGCCAGCAGCAGGAGCAGGAGCAGGGACTTGTCCATCTCAGTTTGGGACGGCAGCAAGATGCACAGGCTGGCTGGAGAAGGAAGCAGACTGCCCAGCAAGGGCGAGGACAGATTGTTCTAGAACCTGGACTTGACTGCTCCCAAGCTGTGGGCAGAAGCTTCCTTTTGTGTACCCACCAAGGCAGGTTTCACCACCGCCCAGGCCCAGGAAAGGCTCCCACAGACCTAGCCCCATTGGATACTTCCAAGGACAGAGGATGTCCCACGTGCCCCTCCTGTTCCCTTGAGACTGCCTCTGGCTGAGCGGGGGAGCTGCTGCTTGGCTGGATCTGCTGGGCCCTCAGCAGTCCCTGCCCCTTCACTCTCTGGACATCCCACTGTGCCAGGTCCAAGACAGGGGCTTATGTGGGCAGGGCTTTGCTAACTACCCATTTCCTCTGGGTGCAAAGTCCCATATGACCACCTCCCCACCAGTTCCATGGCCCAAGCCAGTCCTCAGCCTGGTGGACACCCTGCTTCAGGCCTCAGGTTGTGTTCATCACAGGAGTGGTCCGTACCTTCTTCTGTCCCTTCCCTCTCCCTATGTTGTGCTCATAGTTAGGCCCGTCTCAAAACTGAATCAGTGTTGACAGAGGTGGGGATAGTCATAATAGCAAATATTTACTCAGTTGAAAAGGGGATGAGGAAGGAGTAGAAAACAGGGAAACAGGTACAAACTTCCATTTATAAAATAAGTAAGTGATGGGGATGTCATGTACAGCATGGTGATGACAGTTAATAACAGTATTGTATATTTGAAAATTGCCAAGAAAGTAAATCTTAAAAGTTCTCATCACAAAGAGAAAAAACTTTTTGTAACCAGGTAAGGTGACAGATGTTGACTAGACTTATGGTGATCATTTCACAATATATATAAATATCGAATCATATGGTATACACCTGTTCTGTGCTGGTCTCAGCCTATCAATCAATAACCAGTAGTGTGGTTGGCCCATCCCTTATAACTGCAAAATACCCTTCAGCAGCAACCATCAGGGAACTTTGAAAAAAATAGGTTGATTACTTACAAGACCTGGACATGACACAACATACCTGGGGCCACACAGTGAGGGTGGGGGTGGGGGAGGCGAGCGCATGCACATGTCTGCTTTTCTTGAGGTTGACTGTGGGGTTAGGGTTTATTGGTAAGTTAAAACATAAGAATAGGAGATTGAAGTGCGGGAAGAGGAAAAAAACAAGTGTCACAAACAGTCAGTTATCAAAATCAACCAAGATCTCTTTTTTAAAAAAAATTTTTTTTAATTTAAATTCAATTAATTAACATATAATGTATTATTGGTTTCAGAAGTATAAGCCTGTGATTCATCAGTCTTATATAATACCCAGTGCTCATTACATCATGTGCCCTCCTTAATGTCCATCACCCACCCCATTCCCCTCCCCTCCAACAACCCTCAGTTTTTTCCCTATGATTAAGACTTTCTTATAGTTTATCTCCCTCTCTGATTTCATCTTGTTTTATTTTTCCTCTCTTCCCTGATGATCCTATGTTTTGTTTCTTAAATTTCACATATCAGTGAGATCATGATACTTGTCTTTCTCTGACTGACATATTTCGCTTAGCATAATACCCTCTAGTTCCAACCACGTCGTTGCAAATGGCAAGATTTCATTTTTTTGATGCCTGCATGGTATTCCATGGTTTATATACCACATCTTCTTTATCCATCCATCTGTCAATGGACATCTGGGCTCTTTCCATGGTTTGGCTATTGTGGACAATGCTGCTGTAAACGTTGGGGTGCAGGTGCCCCTTTGGATCACTACATTTGTATCTTGAGTATGAGTAAATACCCAGTAGTGCAACTGCTGGATCATAGGGGTAGCTCTATTTTCAACTTTTTGAGGAACATCCATACTGTTCTCCAGAGTGGCTGCACCAGCTTGCATTCCCACCAACAGTGTAAGAGGGTTCCCCTTTCTCCACATCTTCGCCAACATCTGTCATTTCCTGACTTGTTAATTTTAGCCATTCTGACTGGTGTGAGGTGGTATCTCGTGGTTTTGATTTGTATTTCTCTGATGCTGAGTGATGTGGAGCATTTTTTCATGTGTCTGTTGGCCGTTTGGATGTCTGCTTTGGAGAAATGTCTGTTCATGTCTTCTGCCCATTTCTTGACTGAATTATTTGTTCTTTGGGTGTTGAGTTTGATAAGTTCTTTATATATTGTGCATACTAGTCCTTTATCTGATAAGACATTTGCAAATATTTTCTCCCATTCTGTCGGTTGTCTTTGATTTTGTCAACTATTTCCTTTGCTGGGCAAAAGCTTTTTATCTTGATGAAGTGCCAATAGTTCATTTTTGCCTTTGTTTCCCTTGCCTTTGGAGATGTGCCTAGCAAGAAGTTGCTGTGGCTGAGGTCAAAGAGGTTGCTGTCTGTGTTGTCCTCTAGGATTTTGATGGACTCTTGTCTCACATTTAGGTCTTTCATCCATTTTGAGTCTACTTTTGTGTGTGGTGTAAGGAAATGGTCCAGTTTCATTCTTCTGCATGTGGCTGTCCAATTTTCCCAACATCATTTGTTGAAGAGACTGTCTTTTTTCCTTTGGACATTCTTTCCTGCTTTGTTGAAGATTAGTTGACCATATTGTTGAGGGCCCATTTCAGAGCTCTCTATTCTCTTCCATTGATCTATATGTCTGTTTTTGTGCCAGTACCATACTGTCTTGATGATTACAGCTTTGTAATAGAGCTTGAAGTCCAGAATTGTGATGCCACCAATTTGGTTTTCTTTTTCAACATTCCTTTGGCTATTTGGGGTCTTTTCTGGTTCTGTACAAATTTTAGGATTATTTGTTTTTCAGCTCTGTGAAAAAAGTTGATGGTATTTTGATAGGGATTGCATTGAATGTGTAGATTGCTCTAGGCAGCATAGACATTTTCACAATATTTGTTCTTCCATTCCATGAGTATGAACGTTTTTCCATTTCTTTGTGTCTTCCGCAATTTCTTTCATGGGTATTTTATAGTTTTCTGAGTACAGATCTTTTGCTTCTTTTTAGGTTTATTCCTAGGTATCTTATGGTTTGGGGTGCAATTGTAAATGGGATCTACTCCTTAATTTCTCTTTCTTCTGTCTCACTGTTGGTGTATAGAAATGCAACTGATTTCTGTGCACTGATTTTATATCCTGCCACTTTGCTGAATTCCTTTATGAGTTCTAGCAATCTTGGGGTGGAGTCTTTTGGGTTTTCTACATAGATTGTCATGTCATCTGCAAAGATGAGAGTTTGACTTCTTCTTTGCTGATTTGGATGCCTTTTATTTCTTTTTGGTGTCTGACTGCTGAGGCTAGGACTTCCAGTACTATGTTGAACAGCAGTGAAAATGAACCAAGATCTCTGACACAAAAGAGTCTCAGTGGAGGCAGGAGGCCAGGCTTTTGATATAGTATATGGCTGGCTATGTGTTTATTCCAGATGAAATGCCTCCTTGAAATGGATGCCTTGGCCATCAAAACTTAAGTCAGGCACTTGAGTTACAAAAAAAAAAAAATGAAAAATGAAAACAAAAAACCCCAGAAAAACAAATATGTTATATGCCAATTATATTTCCATTTTAAAAAATAATTTAAAAAGAAAATGGGGAAAACAAATTTTAAACAAATCATTAGAACTGTCAAAGAGCAGCTTTGTTCTTCCGTAGCATTGTTTTACTGAAGACATGCTGTTCTGTGCAAACTTGAAGAATGTCACGAGGATGATGCCTAATGTGATAGGACACATGGTTGGAAAAGGACATGGTATCACCTGGGGAATCAAGGCAAAGAGAGTGAACACAGAAAATAATGATCTGGTCAGACCTCCTTGTTGAAACTTATGCTCCTCGAACATCCTGCTGGTGCTTCCTAAGGAGAGGATTGTGGAATTCCTGTCGAATGATGTACCTGTTCTGTGTAGCTTGCTGACAATAAACGAACCTTCTTTTAAAGATTTAGGGGGATGCGGCCCCACTGGAAATTGTCCATGGCTGCTATAGAATGACAGTAAAATACAATGGAAGTGGTAACTGACTGCGAAGTCCCACTTGTATATCTGGGACCAGCCAGGAATCAGGTGGAGACCTCACAGGCTCAGTCTGTACCAGTAAAGGGTGTGATCACCTGACAGAAGAATCTACCGCCCTAGATTCCTGGATGGCCTTCCTTCATCTGCTCTTTCAGTCAAGCTTCCTCAATGCCACCCTGTCATGTCTCTCCCTCAGGTGCACAGGAAGGTTATCTGACATGGTGGAATTGTGCTGGATGGCACATGCATGTCGCTGAATGATGTGTTATGGATGTTTCCTGGCTTTTTAGGAGAGGAGACGTCAGAGGTCCATTAAAGATTGAGAGCTTGACAGATGTCACATATTAAATTTATCTGAGCCCATGAGGGCCTCCCTCCATACTCCTGAAGTTGGGAAAGAGCCTAATTCATGACTTCAGTCCAAGCTTACTTACTAAATTATTCCTTTTACTCCCAATGTGCCCCAGTCTGGAGGATAAATTATGCAACCAGCCTACTCAGAGGTGACCAGGCACAATCTCTCACCCAGTGCAGGAACCTCCTCCTCTGCAGCATCCAGACAGCCGGCATCCAGAACCACCACACTTCCAGGCCCACGTCAGTCCCCATCAGATCTTCCTGTCATGTGTCTAGGCTGAGACCCAACAGGGGAGTGCCTTGGCCAGAGCACAGACTCAGAAGTCAGACCCATCTGGGTTTGAAGCCTCATTCCAACACCAACCCTGGCTAGTTATTACTCTATAATCCCTCAATTTCCTCATTGAGGAAATAGGAACTATAATAGCACTTACGTCATTATGTTACTGGTTCAATTCTTCCTATTAACTTTCTGTTCAATTATTCACTAAAGAATCCAGTTAAGGAAAATTTAATTTAATAATCAGTACTAGGAAATATCACAAGCTTATTGTTAGTGACGCCTAGTCTCTGCCTGTGCGATCAGCAGTCTTAACTTCACTCCCAGCACACACACACTGACACACACATTCCTCCATATGGACATGCCCTTCCCCTCCCCCAACAGCACACAAAGGCCACAGCTACCTTGCCTCTCCCAAAGGCAGGCCGAGTCCCTGATCCACCATCTCCCATCACGTCCCTCCCTCTCGTTCGTGTTCTATCCCGGGAACCTGCTGCCACCGTCCAGCCCAATGACAAATTGTAGCAGCAAGAACCGGAGTGTTACTTTATGAGGCAGTGAACAGGCTGCCCGGCCACTGGCCCTTCATGGATTCCCAAATTACCACCGTGAACATGTGTCTTCTTCCAACGTGTCTCCTGTGGATTCCATGCAGTTTCATCGATGATGCACAGTGTAATCTGATGGAAGAGCCGCTTACCCTGGAATGCTGATTATAAAACCCATAGGGATAAACCCCCTGGACCCAGCCCCTAAATCTCTCCTGTCTGGCTGGCCCTGCCCACCCCCCCAGCACCATCCCCCACCACCACCGCTTTCCTCTCCACCATTGACACCGACCACGAATGCGCTCCAGCCATTCTTCACTCATTCTTCACCCATCACGGCTCAGCAGCCAGGACATCTCTGGTGTGATGTGGGCTTGGGGCAGGGAAGAATGCGTATGTGGTGGGGAGGGGTACGCATGGGGGCAGAAAGCACTAGGGAAATCAAACTCTTGAGTCTTTGTGTCCTTTTCTCAGATGACATCATTGTAAACTTTCTTTCTGAGGTATCAGGGCCAAGCAGGGAGGTGATAAACCATCCGTTACTCACATAGTGATTGGTGGCCTGCCGAGCTAGTAGCAAGTTTATGCTTTATGCAGTGACTCACAGTTCATGCACTGCAGAAACCAGAACTCAAACTACGTCCATTGCAACTATGCCGGCAATTCAGGTATATTGGATGCAAGCAAAGTGGGGGCTCCTGTTTGTGATGTGATGCCCTTCAGCTCATACTCGGTCTTCACACCTGAACTCGCAACTACCTTCCCAAGGCAAGACATCACCACCTGCACCCCAACAACGCCTGACCCCTGGTACTCTTGCCTGCTGCACCCTTGTCATACTACAGTGTCTCCTGAGCCCCCCCATGGACCTGCCTCTCTCCATGGTGGGATGCAGTGAGACAGGAGAGAGCACAGGGAACTCAAGGCTCTGAGAGCGTCAGAGTCCCAGCAGACATCATCATGATAAGGTCAGTGCCCCATTGAGGCCACGTACTCAACAAACACCTTTCTTCTCACTATCTGTCAGAGACCACTCCCCCAGGTTCCCCGACCTCTCTAAAAAACAAAACACATTTCACCAACTGGAGGTTTACTCTGAGGCACTCTCTAAACAAGGAAAGACAGCAGAGCCTGAGACTCCCTGGAGGAGGGGGTTACGTCTGGAGGAGGGGGTTACGTGTGGAGGAGCACTGAGCTGCTCAAAAGACACTGATAGTAGAAATGCTCTGTCCACAGTTGGTCCCTGCCCATCCCCCCCCCCCAAGGACTGGTGTAAGTTTTGTAAGAGCCCCAGGAAAGCTGGTCCTTGGAATGGTAGGCTGTTTAGGGGACCTCCTTTCTGAGGATAATGGACAAGCTGTTGGTGCTGAGTGTGATTCTGCTCTGGGGAGCGCTGGGGGGCGGGGATTCTTCTGGAAAGATTACACTGACCACCGAAGGAAGGGTTGCCTCTGCCACATTTTCATTGTCTTTCCATAAAATACATTAAAAAAAATAAATAAAATGCAACAAAAAAAGACTGTAATAGAGTGATCAACCCCCTCCAACTGGCCCTGGGACTTTACTGGTTCTGGCACCAAAAGCCTCATGTCCCAGAAAACCCCTTTCTTCCAGGCAGATCAGGAAGGTTTACATTTATGCACATGAAAATAAACCTGGAAGTATAGAGACTAAAATATTTATATTGATTAACCCTGGTTAATCACTGAACTAATCACTGGTTAATAGACTATCTTTTATTTTAATTTTATTATGCATGATCTTATATATATTTTTAAATTGTCTACAGCGACCAAGTTTTCATTTGCTAAATAGGAAAATTATTTTAAAATAATATCAATTCCTTTCCTTGGTCTGGACTTTATCATCATTTGGCCAACCCTGAACCTCTGGAATGGGACCAGACCCAAATCTACCCGTAAAGGCTGGAGATTTTGTGTTGGTGGTTGTTGCTGTTGGTGGTGGTACTCTTCTATTGGTGTAGAGAAATCACCAGACCCTAGCCTAGCCAGACTCGCCCATCTTCTGTTTCTGTCCTTTCTGATTCTCATTATTTTTAAAAGTTCACAAAAAACATAATCTTAACAACCTGAGCATAAAATATATATTCATGGAAACTTCTTTATGAGAAAGAAAATGTTTTAAACTAATTATAAGCACAAATGAATTAAAATGGGGAAAGATTAAAAAATAGATTCAATAATAAAATAAATAATAAAAATATCCTTTATTTCACATCAAGCCTAGTTTTTAGAAAGAAGGGGAAGTAGAAAGGGAGAGACAAAAGAACCAAAAAGAAAAAGAGAAAGAGGAGAGACTTGAAATGTGATAGGACTCAAGAAAGAAGGGGAGAGATAATCTAAAGGAAACTTAAAGATACAAAAAAAGGACATAGAGGAATAAAAACAGAGATTTATAAACCCATGAGATAGACTTTCTGCACTAATGCGAGGAAAGAAAAAGAGAAAAAAAGAAAACCATCTTTGCCTTCAAAGTGCTAAAATCTTTCTTCCTTAAAAAAAAAGATCCTTTGCTTCTGCACTCCCTCTAGCTACCATGCCATGATCCATTCTCTTCTCAATGTTTCCTTGGAGTTTCTGAAGTCCATACAAGATGGGAAAATAGTTCTAATGGGGATGTATGATGATAGAGCAACCAAACTCAGTGATGAGGCATTGAATTGGGGAGCACATCTATCACTAATCTTGATTTTAGAGACAAATGTGTTCCTGTCTCACACTGAGGTCTTTCATCCATTTTGAGTTTATCTTTTTGTATGGTGTTAGAGAATGGTCAAATTTCATTCTTCTGTATAGAGCTGGCCAATTTTCCCAGCATCATTTATTGAAGAGACTGCCTTTTTTCCACTGTGTATTTTTTCCTGCTTTGTCGAAGATTCTTTGACCATAGAGTTGAGGGTCCATATCTGGGCTCTCTATTCTGTTCCGTGGGTCTATATGTCTGTTTTTGTGTCGGTACCATGCTGTCTTGGTGATCACTGCTTTGTAATATAGCTTGATGGGACTGGAGGAGATTATGCTAAGTGAAATAAGTCAAGCAGAGAACGATAATTATCATATGGTTTCACTTATTCGTGGAACATAAGGAATAGCATGGAGGACATTAGGAGAAGGAAGGGAAAAATGAAGGGGGGGATATCGGAGGGGGATATGAACCACGAGAGACTATGGACGCTGAGAAACAAACAGGGTTTTAGAGGGGAGGGCGGTGGGGAGATGGGTTAGCCCGGTGATGGGTATTAAGGAGGGCACGTACTGCATGGAACATTGGGTGTTACACAAAAACAATGAAGCATGGATCACTACATCAAAAACTAATGATGTGGGCGCCTGGGTGGCTCAGTTGGTTAAGCGACTGCCTCGGCTCAGGTCATGATCCTGGAGTCCCGGGATTGAGTCCCGCATCGGGCTCCCTGCTCGGCAGGGAGTCTGCTTCTCCCTCTGACCCTCTTCTCTCTTGTGCTATCTCTCATTCTCTCTCTCTCAAATCAATAAATAACATCTTTAAAAAAAAACTAATGATGTATTGTATGGTGAGTAACATAACATAATAAAATAATAAAAAAAAGATAGAGACAAGTGGGTCTTCTGTGGTGGGAAAAACATTAAGATAAAAAGCCCATTTGAGCAGCACATAAAGAACACTAAGGACGCAAACAAATATGAAGGATGGCCCAAGGTTGCTGAAATGAAAGGATGCATCCCCCCGAAGCAAGACAATTGTGGAGAAAATTGAAGAAAGTGCACTATCAGTATTGATGGGAGAAACTTCGTGTAAATATTTGAAGAACATGCAGCCATCTCGGTGTGTGAAGGAGCATTATCTTTTTGATATCAGGATTATTTATTGCTAATGTAAATAGACATCTTTGTAAATAGTCATCATGAACAAATGTGCAAATCACTGAGCCATTTCTAAGCACATTTTAGTACCGTGTTTAGACTGCTATGGTAATGACAACTTTTGATTCTAAAAGCATACTCAATGGATACTGAACAGATTGTGGGAATATATATATATATATATACATATATACATATGTATATATATATATATACACACACTGGTAGTTTTATTATCCTGAGTCTGTCTATGATCTATCTATCATCTGTCATCTATCTATCTATATACTGGTGGCTATGAAAGTCTATCATGGAATAATATAGATTTTAGGGAGAACTTGTTTTCTTTTATATATAGATATAGCATTTTGATGATAGTATCTTTTTTTTTGATGATAGTATCTTTTAAAGTAGAAAGCTATTTGGCTTAGTCATATGTGAAATACTACTTTATAGTCTGACCCCTGCTATACCTCTTTTCTTTAGCTTTCTTTCCCTTCCCAAGAAACCTAGAAATAAAATATGAAAGCACAAACTTTAAATATACACAGTACAAAGTAAGTATATAAGTGTAGATGATACTGAGGACCATAGCTTGCTGGGTTTTGTGTTAGCAACGTGAATACCTGATTTTGCAGAAGCTATTTCGAGTGAGGCAGGGGTTGGCCTCTCCACAGCACTGGGGAAGCAGACCAGTCCCTTTCTCACCCTAACCAGGTAATTCAGGACAGCCCTGTTAGTATATTGAAAGCAATACTGGTATATATTTTCCTTATTTGATTGTTATCAGCATGGACCAGGTGGTCTGGGAAGAGGCATGCTTTAATATCACAGCAATTTTGATTTGTAAACCAAGAAATTAATTCTGTATTTACTTCATTGAACTTCATAATAGCAATTTTGGCCTGAAGATAGAGTGACATTTAGAAAAATCTTAATGACTGAGTGGACTGGTAACATTTAAAAAATAATTTGATTTGAACCAAAGTGACTTTATACCCAATTCTACATAAAATATCAGAGATCTAACTTTTTTGTTAACTTTAATTGTTCACCAGATGACTCAAAAATTGTTTTAGGGCACTAAATATCTACTGTGTATGACATCTTTTAAACTGGTATATAGGCAAATTTAATGATCAAACCACCATTCATAATAAAAGGCAGCACTTAAATTTTTTTTCAATTTTATTATGTTATGTTAGTCACCATACAATACATCATTAGTTTTTGATGTAGTGATCCACGATCCATTGTTTTCGTATAACACCCAGTGCTCCATGCAGTACGTGCCCTCCTTAATACCCATCACCGAGGTAACCCATCTCCCCACCGCCCTCCCCTCTAAAACCCTCAGTTTGTTTCTCAGAGTCCATAGTCTCTCATGGTTCATCTCTCCCTCCAATTTCCCTCCCTTAATTTTTCCCTTCCTTCTCCTAATGTCCTCCATGCTCTTCCTTATGTTCCACAAATAAGTGAAACCATATGATAATTGACTTTCTCTGTTTGACTTATTTCACTTAGCATAATCTCCTCCAGTCTCATCCATGTGGATGTAAAAGTTGAGTATTCATCCTTTCTGATGGCTGAGGAATATTCCTTTGTATATATGGACCACATCTTCTCTATCCATTCATCTCTTGAAGGGCATCTCAGCTCTTTTCACAGTTTAGCTATTGCAGACGTTGCTGCTATGAACATTGGGGTGCATATGGCCCTTCTTTTCACTACATCTGTGTCTTTGGGGTAAATACCCAGGAGTGCAATTGCTGAGTCCTAGGGTAGCTCTATTTTTAAATTTTTGAGGAAACTCCACACTGTTTTCCAAAGTGGCTGTACCAACTTGCATTCCCACCAACAGTGTAAGAGGGTTCCCCTTTCTCCACAACCTCTCCAACATTTGTTGTTTCTTTCCCTGTCCATTTTTGCCATTCTAACTGGTGTAAGGTGGTATCTCAATGTGGTTTTGATTTGAATTTCCCTGATGGCTAATGATGATGAACATTTTTCATGTGTCTGTTAGTCATTTGTATGTCTTTTTCAGAGAAGTGTCTTTTCATATCTTCTGCCCACTTTTTGACTTATTGGTTTCTTGGGTGCTGAGTTTGAGAAGTTCTTTATAGATCTTGGATACCAGCCCTTTATCTGTAGTGTCATTTGCAAATATCTGACGGTGGGCACTTCGTACTAGGGAGTTAATATGTGCCAGCCACTGTGTAAAGTGCTTTTCATGCGTTTTATCATTTGATCTTTACAAGAGCCATGGGAGGAAGTTTCCATCAACTTCTGGCTGTCAGAGGGAAGGAAAGGAAGCCAGGACTGGGCCACAGTGATGGTGGTGATGGTGCCAGTCCTCTGAGAACCCTCATGGGGCACTCATTTCTATTTTTTATTAATTAATTAATTAGAGAGAGAGTGAGCATGAGTGGGGGGGGCAGGCAGAGGGAGAGGGAGAAGCAGACTCCTCACTGAGCAGGGAGCCCAACACAGGGCTCGATCCCAGGACCCTGGGATTACAACCTGAGCAGAAGGCGGACGCTTAAAGGACTGAGCCACCCACGTGCCCCAGGGCACTCATTTCTAAAGTGTAAAATGAGCATGGGCAGATGCCTCTGTCACTTACCTGCTGTGCACATTCTACAAAGTTAATGAACCTCTCTGACCCATAATTTTTTCACCTGTGAAATGGAGGTTATAACCTCATTGCATTGGAGGGTTTATGGGGTGATGCCTAAAATCACCAGTCCAGCACTTGCCATGTAGTTGATAAGAAACAGCAGATACCTGTGCTTAATATATACCTAAAAGCTATGAACTCAATCCTCATATTCACAGTGTAATGTGGGAGGTGGCTGTGGTACAGAGAAGCTAAGGAGTTGCTCAAGTTCTTTAGGGCTCGTGAGAGAGTGGTGTGTGATTCAGATTCAGGCAATCTTCTTCAGAATATGTGGTCTTTAATACCAAGTCATACAACAACCAGAACATGTCCCTTCCCACTGTCTCCATCATATCTTCTCATCCCAATCAGCCCCAAGAAGGCAGAGGATGATCCGTGGGAAGCCAGTGTCTCTTGCCGGGCCCTCCTTATTTCTGGGACCTCCTCAGGCCTAAAGTGTCATTGACCTGGTGGGATTTAGGATCTGAGACATTTGGGAAATGATTTGGGGAGCTTTGCCAGCATCCCTTCCTTGTTATCTGGCTCACTATTGCAACAGCCAAGGAGTTCCCCTACACATGGTCTCTGTGTTCATTAGAGTTGCTATTGTCATCTATTCAGGGCCCCCAGGTGTCCCAGTGCAGACTCCCCCTTTTTCTTTTTCTCACCCCACCTAGCCTTGGGGTTTGGCATCCAGCCAGAAGAGCAGAACCAGACGACTGGGCTGGCTGGGGCTTACTTGGGCCCAGACGGCGTTTCAAAGTTGCATCACATCCCTTCTTCAACCACAGTTCATTTCTCTTGGGCCTCTTGTCTCTTAGGAGACAGTGAGAGCGAAGGCATTTCTGGAAGTTGATGTTTGCTCAGGAAGGATGGGCAGGATGACGTTTGGAGGAGATCCCTGCAAATCAGCTGAAGAGGTCTGGCTGCATTGGGACAGGGTTGAATGGAACGTGCTCCTTCACGTTCAAGCTATTGCAGTAGCTTTCATTACAACAGAAGAACACGTTTTTCTCCCCATTGGTGATGCGGACATATTCCACACATCTTTTGGGGCAGCCCAGGGTGGAAAACTGATAGGAGTATTCTGAAGAGCGACAGAGAGGCCCAGGTTAGACTTGGTACGTGAGGGCATGTGGCTGAGAAAGCAGTCCCTGCCTTCTCCCCGTCCCCTGAGGCAGAACCTGAGACTTGCAGCCCCTCCATACCAGGGACAGTCTCCTTCCGGGACAACTCACCCCATCCCCAACACCCCCACACCTTTACAGCAAAGGATCTGCCACAGCTGTACTGTCTTAGGGATTCAGTCACTGAATATCAGGGATGGCTGGGAATTTGGAAGTCAACCATAAAACCGGATCGTTGTATAGACGAAGACATTTGAACTCAGAGAAGGCAAGTAACGTGCCCTAGACTATTGGCTGAGTGAAGCCAGAGCTGGTGAGACTAGACAATTCTGACTCCAGATCTAGTGCACCCCCCCTTTTTATTTTGCCAGAACAATCATAAAATTCGATCTCCCATCGCCCTCCTTCTCCTGTCCTCATCTTACCGCCAGTGAAATGTTGAATATACACTTCTTTGGTCTGGCATGCAAAGTCAGGGTATCTGGATCGACAGGAACCTAAGTTCTTTCTGCAGTTCTTGCCAACAAATTCATCGCAGGAAGTGCAAACTGTCCCTGTAAGAACTGGACATTATGTGAGAAGTATAGGGTGAGACCTAGGCAAGCCAAGTCGTGAGGGGAGAGGGAGGGGTCATCACTGCTGATATTGAGACGGAGACCATGACCCTTGACTTTCCAGACTTCCTTCATCCATCCTCCAAGGACCCTCCCTGCAGAGCCCAAATTTATCAAGAAGACAGGTTTTAGGAGTCACACAGTTACCAGGAAGCCGTCTCCCTTCTTTCCAGGATCAGCCTGCAGCTGTGGCTTCTGAAGGAGACACTGATATAGGCATTTCTTGCTGGTAGGGATGGGCATGGTTGGCTAAGAGAGAAGACCCAGGGTCCAGTGGGGGGAAAGAAGGAGGAGGATGTCTCTTCTGAATTATTTATCCAGACTTGGGTCTTAGTTGAAAGAAAGGGTGATGTGGCTCTCTACCTTGTCTATCTGTAGACCTCAGTGATTCTGCGTCGTCCCTCCCCCTCACACCATTCCTAGAGTGAGAGTTTGGTGAAGCTCCTGGACAGCAGCAGTAGCAGGGTCCCCAGAAGAGTTTCCATGGGAGTTGGGAGGGGAGTTTGCAGCAGCCAGAGAGGCTCAGGGCCCGGACACCATCAACCCTGTCAGGACTTTCTAGGACATTACTCCCTGCACCCATCCTCCTGCCCCCTCTGCCTCCCTGCCATGGGGCTCACCCACTGTGGAAGACCAGCCCAGAACCAGGATGGCTCCTGGAAATAGGAAGAACAGGAGCCAGTCCATGTATGTTGAGGAAAGGTTGATGAGGCAGGCAATCTAGCTCCAAGAAGGGCTCGGCCACGGAGCACAAGACAGGATGTGGGACGGAGAAGACGCTGTCTCTTCCTCTGTGAGTTACATCCTGGTCTGTGAGAGGTGCAGTTCATTTACCTGTCCGGGGAGGCCCTGCCTCTGAGAGAGTGGGCATTGTGCCACCTCTTCCCACTCCACAGCCAATGCAGGGCCTCAGCCAAGAAACTTGCACAGGAAAAGGGTGACCTTAACTCTCAAAGGAAGACAGGATAGCGACCACCTCATCCCAAAGAAGGCAAGGGATCTCCGTGAGGCAGAGATGGAAGCCACCTTCAGATTCTACAGTTTTTCTGGCTACTAACTGCCCTCACTGAGCCCTGGCACCAGGCTTTGCCCCACAGGCATGCAAGTGCGTGGCACACTCCCGTGTTGTGTTGGATTGCTTGATTCAGCCAAACCACATAACATGGTTATAGGACTCGATTACTTTCAGAGCGTTTCACAGTATAGTCCACCTAATACTCTCAAACCCATTCAGAGGAAGAATTGGTCACCATTGACTAGAAGAAGGGAACACCAATTTATGGAAGGGGGATAACGTAAAGAAGTGCAGGATTTGACTAAGCAGAATCAAGATCAATGGCGTTCCATAATGAGAAAAAGGTGCACGTGAAGTTCTAGAGATGGGAACCTATGTCACAGATCAGATGCTTTTCTCATAATGTCTTCATCTGGTTTTGGTATCAAGGTAATTATGGCTCCATTAAAGGAGTTTGGACAAATGAACTCTTCAATTTTCTGGAAGATTTTTTTCTGGAATTAGTAGTATACCTTCCTGAAATGTTTCACAGAGTTCACCAGGGAAGCCATCTGGGCTTCCCTTGTGAGGTTTTTAACTACAGAGTCAATATCTTTCATGGATAGAAGTCTATTTATGACTTTTGGAGTGTCCTTTGGTACTTGGAGTCCTTTGGGACTGCCCATCATCTAGCACAATAAGCACCAGATGAGTTTGCCTATTATAGTTTGCTTTTGTGAGGAATTAAGATAATCTATTTGCAGTGTTTGCAACACTGAGAAGGTGCTTAGGATTAGTCATTTTTTTTAAGATTTTACTTTTTTTGAGAGAGAGAGAGCACACGGAGAGGGAGAGGTGGAGGGAGAGGGAGAAGCAGACTCCCCATTGAATAGGGAGCCTGACGTGGTGCTTGATCCCAGGACCCTGAGATTGTGACATGAGCCAAAGGCAGACCCTTAACCTACTGAGCCACCCAGGCACCCCTATAGTAATTATTATTGCTATCTTCTAAGGAGAAAAAGAACCATGTTTACTGACGGCAAAAACATTCTCGAGGTGAATTTTACACTATAGAATGGCAGAAATTCAAAAGATTCAAATACTAACCCTCCTTCTGTGGCTCTAGCAAGGAGTTGCCGGTGAGAGGTGGGTGTCTTGCATTCTAGTTGGAGACTCTTCCAGTAGCTCTGCCCTGGTCACAGAGCCCTCCGATGTGAGGAGCAGGCTAAGTCACACTGAGTGGGTCCCACATGTCTTCTGGTTCTGGAGGACTAAGGTGATTCCTCAGTTAATTCTGATGGAGGTCCTAGAGGAAAACTCTTGAGACATTGACCCTGGACTGTTTTCTCTCCTTGAAGCATCTTTCTACCCATTTCACAGGTTTGGAAATGGAGGCTAAAAAGGTTAAGTGATTTGCTAAAGTCAAAATGCTAGGGAGCAGAGCTGTGATTGAAGCTTGGGCCTGCCCCAAAACCCATGCAGCTTTAATTTATTTTTACATTTCAGCAATATAGAATTATAATTGACAAATAAAACTGGAAAATATTTAAAGTATACATCATGGTGGTTTGATACACACACACACACACACACACACACACACACACTGTGAAAGATTTCCCCATCCCCCATCTAGATAGTTAACATATCCATCATCTCACATATTTATCTTTTTGGCGGGGCAGAGGGGGATGTGAGAACATTTAAGTCCTACTTACTTTCTTGGCAAATTTCAATTATACAATACAATGTTGTCAATAGTCTCCATGGTTTACATTAGATCTTCACACCTTATTCCTCTTATAGTTGAAAGTTTGTACCTTTTTATGAATCTATCCCTATTTTCCCCACTCCTCCCCACCCCTGGCAACCACTCTTCGACCTTCTGTTTATATAAATTCGATTTTTTTTTTTTTTTAGATTACACACGTAAGTGGTACCATGCAGTGTCTGTCTGGCTTATTTCACTCAGCATAATGTCCTCAAGGTCCATCCTTGCAGCTTTTTTTTTTTTTTTAGAGCAAGAGAGAGGGCAGGGGGAGGGGCAGAAGGGGAGAGAAAATCTCCAGCAGACTCCCTGCTGAGCATGGAGCCTGACGCGGGGCTCGGGCTCATAACCTGGAGATCACAACCTAAGCCAAAATTAAAAGTCCAGCCCTTAACCGACTGAACCACCCAGGTGCCCCGTCCATGCAGCTTTTAATCACTATGCCAGACGATGTGTGTAAAGCGATGACCCGGTGACTCGGACACAGCAGGGACTCGCTTAGCATTTTTTTCTGTTTGCTGTCCATCAGAAGCACAGACATAACTCTCTGCTGTCTGAGCAGAGGTCAGTAAGTTGAATGTTAAAATATTCTGGAGCACGGAAGTCTGCAAGGAAAGCCAGAGGGGCCAGTCAGTGTGTAGTGGACCAGGGAAGTGCACCTTTTCATAAGTATCAAGGCGAGGACGCAGGATCAGCCTGCTCTCACTACTGAAAGGGCAGGAGAGGGGGCATGTAGCTCACTGGGCAAGAAGATCCTCTTGTGAGCCAGGCATTCTGCATTTAAATCCTTGCTCAACCTCTTGACAGCGCTCTGATCTTCAGCAAATTAGTAACTTCTCTAAGGTCCATTTCCTGAATGGTAAAGTGGAGGTACTACTAGTACCCACAGGACACGCTCGTTGTGATGATTGAATGAGCTAATATAGACAAAGCTATCAGAGCAGTTTTGGGCGAGCCGCTAGTATTTCTAGTTGACCTAAGCTGGGCTGGGGGCAGAGGAAAGGGTCGCTCCAGGATGGGAGACATGGTGTGATGTCACCCATGAAAGTCTGGCACGACAAGCAGGCTCAGGCCGAACTGCACCATGCGATCGTGTCCTGGGGAGAGAACCACACTGATGGGGTTTTAGCCCGGAGCACTTGTGGGAGTCTCACCCGCCACGGCCCTAAGCACCTTGCACAGCTCATGATTCCTTACGAGTCTGGGGATCAGGGATCGTCCCTGTTTCTAGATGCTGAAGCTGAGACTCTTCATAAACAGAAGAGCTGAGATCTGAGGCACAATCAATCTGATTCTACTGCGTAAACTCTTACAGTTGTGGATAAAGCCTTGTGAGTAAGGTGCCGAAGAGGCTTGGCACCCTGAAAGGAAGCTGGGATGAAGCCACTAGAGAGAGGAGTGTGTGGACTTGCGGAGAAGGCAGAGCAACGGGGGGACTCTGTCTTTGGAAGGAAACGTGCCTGCTTTCTTAGGCCCTGCCCGACAGGGACCAGCCACAGGCTGCAAGGCAGTCTTCCATGTTCCATCCTGCAATGACTCTCTTTCTCCTTGGGGCCTTTTAAGTATTATTTCTTCTTTAGACCTCTTGGCTGACCCCCGCACCCTCACCACCAGCTTTTACTCTTCTCTCTACGGACCCGAGAAGGACCATTGTCATTGCCCAAAGTACTAGGAGCCCCACTTCCTGGAGGAGGCTGAGGGTTCTGAGAGCATTGCTTAGCATGGCGGTGGAGGGGCTACAGCAGAGTTGAGGAGACCAAACCCCTGGGTGCCAGGGGTCCAAACAAGGGTACATTCTCTCGTTTGCTCCCAACCACAAACCTCTGAGGGAGGTGACAGGCTGGTTACTTTAGGGGTGAGGAAACAGAGCTCCGGGAAGCAGTGACCCAAGGGGATGAGGACTCTCGGAGCCCTGTGCTTATTGGGACCAGACCGAACAATCTCTTCAGCCTTCAACATAATTTAGGGTGGTTGGGGCATGCTTGGGGATGGGGGTGGGGCTTCAAAACTTATTACCTGGACACAACCCAACCCTACCCCAAGCCCAAATTCCTCCCCATCTCAGACTATTATGGCAAACCCACCCCCTGAGAAGATGAGGGGAAAACGTGTGGCCATCTTTAGCCAGAGGAGAAGTGACTTTTCGGGAGTCCAAGTCTGGGGGTTTTCTAACTGCCTTTGTACTCAGGACTCAAGGAGTGTGTCCAAATACAACAGGCTGCAGAGAATCTGAGGGAGAGGAGGAGTGGGGCTCTTCACCCTTTCCCAGCTCTTTACGGCTCCCTCCGGGCCCCAGAACTCAGTGCCATCTCCCTAAACTGTTGCTGTAGCTAAGAAAGAAATTTGGGAAGCTAATTCCTACTGAGGTGTTTTGTTTGTTTTTTAAGATTTTATTTTTTTAAATAATCTCTACCCCCAACGTGGGGCTCGAACTCACAACCTTGTGATCAAGAGTCACATGTTCTACCCACTGAGCCAGCCAGGCAACTCCCCCCCCCCGCCTGTAGTGTTTTTGGCACAAGACCACCTAGGTGTATTCCCATGTATTTATTTATTTATTTTTTTTTTTTAAAGATTTTATTTATCTGACAGAGAGAGACACAGCAAGAGAGGGAACACAAGCAGGGGCAGTGGGAGAGGGAGAAGCAGGCTTCCCGCCGAG
The DNA here is from genome assembly GCF_009762305.2 of Zalophus californianus. Lineage (NCBI taxonomy): Eukaryota > Metazoa > Chordata > Mammalia > Carnivora > Otariidae > Zalophus > Zalophus californianus. The sequence goes on from NC_045605.1 coordinate 21,446,341, forward strand.
CAGGGAGCCCGATGTGGGGCTCGATTCCAGGACCCTGGGATCATGACCTGAGCCGAAGGCAGACGCTTAACGACTGAGCCACCCAGGCGCCCGTATTCCCATGTATTTAATACATAGTGAAGATCTCAACACTCCAGAACTCAACACACACCGAAGGAGGGTAACTGTTAGCCCAAAGGAGTGACTGCGGACGATGAGCCCGGCTCTGTGCCATCTGGGCCCAACCATGAAATAGTTATGATGATAATAATAATGATAAAATAGCAGCCACTCACTGAATAGTCATTGTGTGTCAGGCACTGTGCTCAATTTTGTATGTATTATCTCATTTAAGTATCATAACAACTTCATTATTATTCCCTTTCAGGTGAGGAACTGAGGTCCAGCAATGTTAAATATCTCAAACAGGTGTCTTTTCTTTTTTTTTTAATTTTTAAAATTTTTAAAATTTAAATTCAATTAGCCAACTGATAGTACGTCATTAGTTTTGGGTGTAGTGTTCAAAAAATTATCAGCATCATTTGTAGTCAGTGGCAGAGTTGGGATTCATATCCAAGTCTGCTTAACTCCGAGCACAAGCTTTTAATCACTTTGAATGGAGCAATGGCCACTTTAAGGAGAAGCAACTGGCTAAGGTGAAGGTGGCCCCTTTAGGAGAAGGATTCTTTGGGGTATCCTCTGGGCATGTGTTGAGAGCTAAGGAGGGAGGAACTCTATCGTGTAAGTTACAACATGGACTTGGTGTTCACTTTTTTCATGGCTTTGTCGTGTTTCTATTTTTTTAAAGACTTTAGTTATATAATTGAGACAGAGCACGAGAAAGAGAGAGAGAGAGAGCATGCAAGCGTCAGCGGGGGGGATGGGGTAGGGGCAGAGAGAGAGAGGGAGAAGCAGGTTCCCCGGTGAGCAAGGAGCCTAATGTGGGCTTGATCCCAGGACCCTGGAATCATGACCTGAGCTGAAAGCAGACGCTTAACCGAGGCACCCAAGTGCCCCATCTTGTTTCTATCTTACTGGGGTTTAATCATTTCATTTAGCCTGGGGGTAGGGCTCAAGGTCTCTGCCATCTCCTTCTCTTGGCCACTTCCCTTACCCTTTCGGGGGTATTCTCTTCATCTTCCTGAGCTTGTTTTCCCTCAGGGTGGTCACTGTGAACTTTAGTGGCAGGTTGATGGGATGACCGGTCATGGGCAGAGAGATTAACACCCACCTTGACCGGCTTCTTTCTCAGCCCCAGGCTCAGAGTGTCCCGTACCTCACTGTTACATTGTGGCTCCCAATGTACCAGGACCGAGGGATGGGGATGTACGGAATATGTTTTCTTGAGCCATTGCCTCAAGGTTTCAGTTAATTTTCATTGCCCAGTCCTCGCAAAGGTGCTACCCAAAATATGTTTAATGAACTGTTAAACTAAGCCCATGTCTTCCTAGTTGACATCAGTACTCCCTCTGCACAGGCATAGACAACAATCAGTTCACGTGTGCTTCTCGAGCTCCTACCCTTGGCCCAGCCCTGTCCTAAGCACGCTGGAGAATGCAAGTGAACATAAGTTAAGTCCCCAGAGGTGCTAACAATCTAATAGAGAAAAATGAGGCTAGATGGAGGAAATAGTCCCAATGTTAAAAGAGATTTCAGTGCCCCAAAAGTATTTTTTTTTTCCCCAGCGGCATCTCCCTTGAAGGGAGCTTTACAGAGGTAGGGGATTAGAGAGCCATATTCATGTGGTGCAGGGGTTGGGGGGGAGGTGGGGAGTGGAAGGAGAGGAGGAATATTAGGGAAATACAAGTACTGGGAAAGACAGAGAGAAGAGTGGGGGATGGGTGAGGTTGGGAGCTGATTGTGTGGAGGGTATGAAGTTGGTATGAGATGGGATATGTAATCAGTTGTCTGATTTTGGACATGTTGAATTTCAGATGCCCATTCAAATGGAGACAAGAGAAGTCAGAGAAGGGTTCAAGGGAGGGAGGTAAAGATTTGTGGGGCATCAGATAATTAATAGGGCAAGAAGCCCAAGGGCCTATCGTGTCCATAGCCTCAGGTTTTGGGTGCTGAAAAGAAAAAATAAAAACCTGAAACTCAAGGGGCGCCTGGGTGGCTCAGTTGGTTAAGCGTCTGCTTTCGGCTCAGGTCATGATCCCGCGGTCCTGGGATCAAGCCCCAGGTCGGGATCCCTGCTTAGCGGGAAGCCTGTTTCTCCCTCTCCCTCTGCCTGCTGCTCCCCCTGCTTGTGCTCTCTCTCTGTCAAATGAATAAATAAAATCTTTAAAAAACAACCTGAAACTCAAGCCACTAGGTATGATTATCATTATTACTATTACTTCTGGCAGTGGTGCTGCTCTGGTGGTTTGGGACAGTGGCCAGACGCCCCCTTGTAGAGAGGTTGTGCCAGATAAGCCGTCTTTGCTGTCTGGCTTCCACACTGTAGCCGATGCTCTGCCTGAGCTGCTCACGAGGACTCGTCCTGGAGGAGTGTGGGTGGATGTGTGCCTGCTAATGGCCCTCTGAGCAGCAGCCCACACCAGGGGGGGTCGGGATCATGGAAGTGCCAAGAAGATGGCCTCCGACCTAACACGCCAAAAAGCCAAGTGGCGGCACTGAATGGTAGGAGGTGGGACGGAAGACATGTTGGGAAGCAGCAAATAGTGAACACCAGAAAAATGACTTGATAATTAAAAAAAAAAAAGAAATTATGATTCAAATCATGCCCCATTATACCTGTGATACTAGACTGTTGGCTCTTGCAACCGTTTTGAAATTATGGAGACATGGGTACCCCAGGGGATCTGAGCAGAGAGTCCTCCGCATAACACCTTTGGACATGCATTCCAGACTTCTGTTTGGGGGAGGAAGGTTTCTGGGCCCAGGAGTGGGGTATGGAGGTGTTACAAGTATCTCACTTCCTTATACTATGTGTGAGCATATATCCTCAGGACATTTCTAAGACATCCTCTTTCTAGCCTTGGTTCTGTAACATTTGGGCATACGTCTAAATCTTTGAAATGATAAGAGCTGGTTTTTTTCTTCCTGGAGTAGATGGGTATCTTCCAAATGTACCTTTTACCCCTTTCCCACCCACCTCTGAAGGGCGCCAAGAGCTCAGTGCTCCTTGTTCCCTTTTCTCATCTGATTAAGTTTTTCACCTCTCAACTGCTGCCCATCTGGACTTCAGTGATCAGAAACCACTGTAGCTCAAGGCCCCAAGGAGAAGATGTTTTGTTCCTCTAACCCCAAGGGCTGGGTCCCAGGCTCTTCTTGGAACACTGGTCCTGTGTTTGTCAGGAGGACATGCCATTGAACTACTGTGTCCACAACCCACCCCCCCCACCCCCCTCTGGAGCTACATGAACCCCACTCCCACCGCCCAGCATCATCACCCCTCCTTGAGAGCAGGGATCCAATCGGACCTCCCCCCTGCACTTCAGTCCCTGACCAGGGGATGCCTTTCTCTCAGGGCTCCTCTTCTTGACTTTATACAATCCCCCCTTCTGCAGTTTTGTCATGTTACTCCTTCCTAGGCGTTTGCCCTCAGGTTGAAGTGCTTAAAACAGTCTCTCCTTCCAGCTCCCGGATCCTTCTTCCTTCATTTCTCCATGCAGCTCCGGTGTCCCAGCTCTGGAACCACAGCCTTCCTTTACTCAAAGGAGCAGAGACAAAGCTTTCTTCTCTGATCCAGGGCTCATAAGACTCTGTTTCAGTGCATTGAACTCAGCACCTGCTTCCATACTGAGAAAAGAATGGGCCCCAGGTCAGCGGCAGGAAAGCCATGTGGGAATGGAGAAGGGGAGTCAGGACAGCATGGAGACAAGCAGATGGGACACTGTCACTGGTTTAATGTGGAATGGGAGAGAAGGAAGAGTCCAAGCTCGGACTACGCTCACATCATGACTCTCAGCTGTGCTGTGGGAACACACAGAAGTCAGAGGAGGTGTCTTGGAAGAAGGAACACTTACACCAAGACCTGAAGGTGTATAGGCACTTTCCTAGAAGGGAAGTGGGGAAAGCACGCACAAGAGAGAAGGGGGCTTCTGCCTGGGACTGAGGAAGGTTCTCCATCGAGCCTAGGGTGCTAGTTGGGTGGGGCTGTCTGCAGAGGGGTGACCAGCAGTGAGCACCCCTCCACCCAGGGAGCTTCCCAGGACCCCTTGGGCTTTCCTGCAATGACCCAGGGGCTCAACTGTCTTTCTTTCCTCCCCAGATTGCCACTACCCGCTGCATCTTATGGAGATTTTCTCCATTTATGTCTGGCCATGAAATAGGCCCCGAGGCTTCCTCTCCCGCGTACACTTTTCAGTTTTGGGATTTTCCTGCCAATCAATTCAAACACAGGAATAGTGCAAGAGTTTTTAAAATCTTCCCACACTCTTATAATCTATGAAAACCTGCTACTGTCTTTCCATGGTTGACCGCTATCGCATCATGATCAGGAGGCAGATGAAACTCTGTTTAGACCTGGATTCTCCACTTGCTGGTCGTGTGACCCTGTGTGTGTCCTTCAGCCTCCCTACCTTCAGCTTTTGCCCTGGGGAAAAAACAGTATCTATCAGGAAAAACTGCAGGGACTAAATTAGTATATATAAGCTATTTAATTGTTTTTAAATGTCATACCTTTTTAAAAAAGATTTTATTTCTTTATTTATCAGAGAGAGAGAGAACAAGCAGGGGGAGGGGCAGGCAGAGGGAGAGGGAGAAGCAGGCTCCCTGCTGAGCAGGGAGCCGGATACGGGACTTGATCCCAGGACCCTGGGATCATGACCTGAGCCGACGGCAGATGCTTAACTGACTGAGCCACCCAGGCACCCCACTTCTTGGGATTCTTAAATTCTATCAAAATGAATTGTATCAAAATAAAAAAATTTCAATAGCTTGTTTGATTTTTTTTTGAGACTTCATTGAATCTATAGGTCTAGAGGAAATTAATTTATATTATTGAATCTTCCATTCAGTAATCATGGTCTGTTTCTCCATTTATTTTTGGATCTTAGTTGGCTTTTCTTAATTATGCTATTTTCTCTTCAGAGAAATTATACAGCTTGTATTAATTAGATTTATTCTTATATACTTAATATATTTCATACTATTTAAAACTTCATTTTTAAACATTTTTTTGCTAGACAGTTCATTCCTTTTTTAAAGATTTATTTATTTATTTATTTTAGAGAGAGAGAGAGAGAGAGAGAGAGCACAAGTGGGAGAGGCAGACAGAGAATCCCAAGCAGACTCCGCACTGAGTATGGAGCCTGACGTGGGGCTCAATCTCAGGACCCTGAGATCACAAACCGCTGAAGCCATAAATTGTACGCTTTTAACTGACTGCATCATCTAGGCACCCCTAGACAATTCATTCTTTATTCCTTTTCATCTGGCTTCCTCTTCTCTCCTTTATTCTTCTCACTGAGGACATGAATGACCTCTATGTGCTCAATCATATGGGAACCTTTCAGGCTTCATTTTCACTTAATCTTAGTAGATGTCTTAGTAGATGAATTTGTACATCATCCTTCCTGTGTTTGGGTGATGCTTTTTTATGAACCTCTTGAGTACCAAGGATACTGCTGGCCCAAAGATAACATGTCTGTGTTTTCCTGGGTTCAATTAGAACACTAGACCCACCTCTGAACATTCAAGAAGATTGACCATGGAGGAGAATTCTGGAGCTGAGATCACTGGAGGATGGGCTGAAGGACCTAAGGAGGTCTGAAGTGTGTGAGGACTCTGTAGACCTGTGGAAACAGATGGCAGCATCAGGAAGCTCCTCTCCTCCTCCTCCTTGAGTGTAGTTGACACACAATATTGCATTAGTTGCAGGTGTACAACATCGAGATTGGACAGGTTTATACATTATGCTCTGCTCACCACAAGTGTAGCTGCCATCTGTCATATACAACACTGTTACAGTAGCTTCGACTGTATTCCCTGTGCTGTGCTTTTTATTCCTGGGATTTATTCATTCCATAACTGGAAGTTTGTACCTTCCACTCCCCTCCACCCATTTTGCGCATCCCTCCCTACTACTCCCCTCTGATAACCATCAGTTTGTTTTCTGTATTTATAGGTCTTATTCTGCTTTTTGTTTGTTTGTTTCTTTCTTTCTTTCTTTTTTCTTTTTTTTTAGATTCCATCTATGAGAGAAATCATGATATTTGTCTTTCTTTGCCTGACTTATTTCACTTAGTGTAATACCCTCTAGGTCTATTTCTCTAAGTGCAGATTTTTTTTAAAAAAAGATTTTATTTATTTATTTGAGAGAGTGAGCCAGAGAGAGAGCATGAGTGGGGGGTGGGGCAGAGGGAGAAACAGACTCCCCACTAAGTAGGAAGCCCAATGTGGAGCTCGATCCCGGGATCCTGGGATCATGAACTGAGCCAAAGGCAGCCACTTAACCGACTGGGCCACCCAGGTGCCCCTCCAAGTGCAGATTTGTTGATGGCATTACTATTGCCTAACAATGTCTTTATTTCACTTTATTCCTGAAGAAATAGAATTCCTCTGGATATAGAATTCTATGCTGGCAGTCGTCTGTTTCCAGCATATTGAAGATATCATCCTAGTAATTTCTAGTTTCCGTTGTTCTGACTGAGAATTCAGCTGCCAGTCAAACACTCTTTTGCAGGTATTATGTTTTTTGTCTTCTGATTACTTTTAACATTTTTTCACTTTCTTGGACTCTCTGAAATTTCACTGTAATGCTGGATTTGAAATTTTTTCTTGCTTAGGGTTTTTTTCAGGCTTCTTGAATCTCTGAGCTGATGACTTCCATTGGTACTGAAAGTTCTCAGCCCTAAAATTCACACAATGGAATATGACATAGAAAAAACGTGAGGCTTCATACAAAAACATGAATAATTCCTAGGATGAAAACTGTTTGACTCCATTTATACCAGTCTTCAAAAACAAGCAAAAACATAGTGTGGTGGGGCGCCTGGGTGGCTCAGTAGGTTAAGTGTCTGCCTTTGGCTCAGGTCATGATCCCAGGGTCCTGGGATGGAGCCCCGCGTCGGGCTCCCTGCTCAGCGGGGAGTCTGCTCCTCCCTCTCCCTCTGTCCCCCTGCTCATGCTCTCTCTCTCACTCTCTCTCTCTATCAAATAAATAAATAAAATCTTTAAAAATATATAGTGTGGTAAAACTATAAAACCAAACAATGGTTAAATTAAGTTCCATAAGAGAAAGGATGTTTCCCACTAGAGGAAATAGGAGAATGTAGTTAGGGAAGGAGCAGTTGGTGTGGGGAATTTTCTGTGGTTTTGGCAATATTAAATTTCATGACCTGGTTCATTGTCAATGATTTAAGAAATGCACTTATGTTTTCTACTCTTTTTTGCATGTGTATTATTTTTCATCAGTATAAAATATAAAGACTCCACTCTACACACACACACTCTCTCTCTCACATACACACACACACATACACGCACACACACAGGAAATAGTGGGAAATCTGCTTTGGTCAACTGGTCAGGGACAGTCTCTGAACACAGAGAGATTATTTTTGTAATCTGAAGGGATTCATTTAAATAGTATGTTGAAAATCGAGCAATATAGAGAGCTATGTGCCACCATGGGAGTGCCTGAGGTTTTGCAAAGAGATCTCTGAGCATGGCCTTTGTGTTCTGGCGACTTTCCCATGGAAAGCACAAGAGGATTCCCTAATTTCTCCTCAGCTGAGGTCACCCCTCGAGTGAGTTCTCCTGGTGAGAGCTAGGTTTGTTGATAACAGTGTATTGAAAGTAGAGGAGATTTTTTTGAGCTGTAAGCCGTAAGAGGAACAATGGGTAGATGATTAATTACTTCTGCACTTTTGAATCCTAGGCTTAGCTCCCTAGTCATGTCAATGTCCACGCTCTCTTCTCTGGCCCTCAGAATCATAGGAGGGAACCATCTAGGGAACTGTGGACATATTGAACAATTCTGAGAGTCCCAGGAAATCCCTTGGGATTGTGAGTCTCATGATAGAAAAGAATACACACCTAAAGACTCCCCAGATACACTTCTTTTATGTTCTTTCTTGGACCTGTTCATATTGTCTGAAAAGTACCTGTTCTCACATCCTTCCATAGGGTAGAACTCCTCTGATTTCATCTCGTCTCAGTTACTCAAGGCTGTGCTGGTCGCTGGCCTGAGGGAAAAGAGACAGGCTGTTCTGATCGGACCATTTTCCCAAACCCTGATTTAGAAGAAACTGTTCTGTCCCTCCTAGATCACTGGAACAAGTCCCGTGGGTGCTGGGAAGAGCCCAGGAGCCTAAGGCCATTGGTGCTGCACCGAACAATAATTGGAGTTTGAGACTCCTCATACGTGGGATCTGCCTCAGCGGAGGTCTCCTTCCTCAGATCCCGATGGTATTCACCTCCAGCCCCATGAACCTATTCAAAAAGGTCATTATGTGAAAATATCTTAATTACCAATTATTTTCTGGATATTTTGCTGTATTCCCTGTGCAGAGTAGATCTGTTTCTTTTAAAAGTAATGATAACTTGGGGGGCTTGGTGGCTCAGTCGGTTAAGCTTCCGACTCTTGATTTCTGCCCAGGTCGTGATCTCGGGGTCCTGGGATGGAGCCCTGCATCGGGCTCCGTGCTCAGTGGGGAGTCTGCTTGAGGATTTTCTCTCTCCCTCGGCCTCCGCCCCTCCCCCTGCTATGTACGCCCATGCTCTCTCTGTCTCTAAATAAATAAATCTTAAAAAAATAAAAATAATGATACCTTAGAATTGGAAAGTGAATTTCCATTCAAAAAAACATTTTGTTTTTACTGTCTTACATGGCAACATTGGAGATGCAAACCAAAAATGCTAGTACATAATCAAAACAGCTTCTAATCATACACACAAAGATGCAGTTGGGCACCTACCTAGTCACTCTCAGAGTTGAGTAGTTGGGACAATCTTCTGGACTGACAAGTGGACCCCCAGAACTTTGTGGTGGTGAGAAGAGAAAGCATCATGAGCAAAGGGATTGTGACTGACTTATGTAAATTTCAGGGCAATCAGCAAAAGGGATTCATTCCTGAATACTGTGAAGTCATAGGTCTGAAATATATGACATAAAATGAATTATGTGGGCTGCCTTAGGAGGATAAGACGAGAGTTGGGGGCACTGAAAAATGAAAGAGGGGGCCCAGTAGGAAAATCAGGTATTATGGGTTACTCAGGCTGGAAGTATGAATTTGAGGAGACTTTCGGAGAAAAGAAGTCAATAAAATAGGGTTCAACTATAAGCTAGGAATCCAGGTGGATCACTAAGGCTGAGAGAGGAAAATTCTGCTTTAGGAAAAGTGGTATCATCGTAGCACAAGAGTGTCATCAGGGGAAGAGACAGTTTCTGATGAGGCGGAGGAAGAGAGCATTTCCTCCTTTCTTGTGGGCTACCATTAGCCAAACAATGAAAGATGGAATTCCTAGGAGGTAAAGAAGGGACAGCTCAGAAGGTTAGAGAAAGGAATGTAAAGATGGAAGAGAAGATGCTAAATTCCAGGGCAATGGGAGGAGGGAAAGGGAGAGATCTGTTCGTAAATATGCAGAACACAAAAATCAGTGATGTTGTGTGTGTGTGTGTGTGTGTGTGTGATGTGTGTGTGTGTGTGTGTGTGTGTGTGTGTGTGTGTGTGTGTGTGTGTAGGGAACACATAAATACTCAATGGTCTCACTTCAAAACTTGACCAGGGTCCTAGGTGCCCTGGGTAAGCAGTTAACTAGTTATAACCTCCGATATACCATGGAGGAAATCCCCCCCACACGTCACTCTTGTCCCCCAGGTCTTCAGCCAACATCTGGCTTAGACCAAGATCCCACTTTGCTTCTGTAGCCCTAAATTGTGCCCCATTGTAATCTGCTTCCTTCCGGTTGCTGTTTCTCTCCCTCTATTGCTTTGCAAAAGCACAGTCCTTTCCTTCAGTTCCTTGCGATGACAACAGAGACAAGTCTCCCACCTGTTAAAGGTATAGGAATAACTGAAGGAAACTACCAGAAAACTTAGAACGAGACTCTAGGTGCGGCTGTTCCTAGAATCCACCAGCTCAATCCCTTCCATGGGAATTGTACCTCCAGTCACCTCTCTGACTGAATACCTAGCGCTTCTCAGAGTTGAGGTAACCCCTGCCCCTAATACCTGGCCTGACACCAAGTGGGAAGGACCAGCTACCTTCACTCCAGGAGGAATCTCAGACCTCTGTCTCCTAACAAAATCTGTCTCAACCTCTGGGAAACTCCCAAGAATGGGAAGTAGCTTCCTCCTCAGCTCTCAGTGTCAGGGTCTGCTTTGTCCCAGGGTGCCTAAGTGTGAAACTGGCCCCTCCTGAGAATCCTCGGTCAGTGTCCCTGAGTCTAACCTTCCACTTCTCTCCTCCACTCCCCACAGGTATGCCTTTTTAAGGGTCTATGCTCGGCACCCTTTCTGTGTTGCCATGCTTCGTGCTCATGGACTCAGCTCTAATGAGCACCTTGGCATAGATGACTCTGAGTCCTACCCACCTAGCTCTGACTTAACCTCGTTTTCTCCCACAGTGTGGTTTCATGAAAAAAAAAAAAAACACAGAACATGGCACCCTGGGTGGTCAGACTGGAATAAATCAGGTCCAGGACTTACCTCATGGGTCCTTTTTCTCCCCAGTTCTCCAAAAAGAGAAACTACAGAGTCACTGGTTTCCCTAGGAGCTGAGTACGCCTTTCCAGCATTCCTGTAGTGTCCCCACCCCTAACCCTTCCTGGGGAAGCCCAGCCTGGCAGAGGTATAAATAGGCACCTGGCAGCTTCCTGCCCTAACCTGCTCCTTTTTCTTTTCAAAATGGACAAACCCCTGCTTTTGGGACTCCCCCTCCTGCTCAGCTGCCTTAGAAGTGAGTCCCTAGCATTGACGTTGGTGAGGTGGGTCCAGGATAGGGGAATGGGTCAGAGCTCCCTTGACGGAGGGGCTCTTATGGGAGCCTCATGAACGTTCTATACCATGCCTTTCACCTCCAATGCATCACATCCCTTCACCAGAGGCTTAGTCTCCCCCTTAGAGCAGGAAATAGGTGGATTATAAAGGAATTGAGATTTTCATAGAAGTTGCGAGTTGGGGTTTGTAAAATGAGGTCTGCTGAGCACGTATCTCTTTCCCCAACAGTACTCTCTGGGTCACTGTATGACGGCGAACACACAAGTGAGTAGAAATAGATGATGGTGTGGGAGGGGAAGACGGGAGGAGGGAGGAGATGAGCCAGGCAGAGCGGGCATTGGGTGTTGAAAGGAAGCCAGAGATAGACCTTGCGTTTATCTTTCTCCTGTGGTCTGTGCTGTAGGGGCGGGTAGGGTATCCGTGAGGCCCCACGGAGGTGAAGGGAACTGAAAGGAAGGAGGAGGTGCAGAGATGCCAGGAGGCAGGTGCCAAGGCTTTGGAGGGACAGAAAGAGCCTAGCGTGGCCCCAGGTGAACCGCACAGGAGGGAGCCCGTGTGCGGCAAGCCTGACAGGGGCCCCGTGCGGGGCTAAATCTCGGACGAAATTGCAGATTTCGTTTTGTTTTTTCTTGGCAGCACAGTGCATGAGCTATTTGTTGCTGATAACCACTACTACAGTGAGTATGAAGAGGACCTGATTATCTCCGTCTTAAGTTCATTCTTTTCCTTGCCCCGCCCCCTTTCTTTCCCCTCCCATTTTTCCCAGCCCAATCTCTCGAGACCATAAACGCCCGTCCCTCTCCTGGCTTAGCCTCTCTTCATAGAGGCAGATGCCCACACTCCACGGGCCTCTGGGTAAGCCTTCCCAGGACTCCAAGCCGACTTCCCATCTCAAAGGGGAGGCGGATTTTCTCATGGCAGCGGGAGGTCGCTTCTCATTTCCATTCCTGGTTTCCCGGCCCCAATGACAGAAATCATTCAGTGTAGGATGTGCCACTTGCAGTTTCCAGGAGAGAGGTGTTCCAGAGGCAGAGGAATATGCTCTGCTACAGAAGATGAGAGTTGCACGACTGGGAGGATTTTCAAGAGTAAGTTGGGGGACGGGGGTGGGGGAAGCTGACCAGACATAGGAGCCCTAGGAAACAGCAGGGACCTTATTTTGCCCCAGGCAGCCCCAGCCCCGGGATGCCTGATCTCTCCCTACCCCCATCATAGACCATCATGAAAAATAGGTGGAGGTGGTCACGGAGGGGTGGGGATCTATAGCTACGGTACCCGTATTTTGAGAAGCCTGCAGAAAGCAGGGAGACTGGGTGAAGAGGAAGAGGGGAGGCACAATATGGCCAGTGGAGAGCAGGTGCTTGTTGGAGTGGGGAGAGCAGCTCCTTGTCTGTCCATGCCTGGACCTTCATGGGGGTGGTTTTAAACTGTGGAGATAGAGGGGCCAATGTGAGCAATAGACTCGGGTTAAATGGCCCTCTCGGTTGTTCTACGGTTCGTGCTAAGCGAACCCTTGGCATTTATAACCCTGACTTAAACCAGTGTTAAGATTCTCCACTGAAAACGTTCAGCTTTGGAAATCCCTCCATTGCTGCTGTCATCACCTCCCCACCCCTAAGAACTTTTGCAAACTGTTCTGCCACTGCTTTCCTTCCCGGAAGCCCTCAACTTGCAACATCTTGCAGTTCTGCGTGTTTGAATAACAGAGACTTGAACTACACACAAGGTTGTTCTTGTCGGCTGGTAGGGGCTGGTAAGAAGTTTCTTTGCGGAAGCCTATTTGCTAATCTGTTTCTCCTTCCTCCTGCAGAAGATGGGACTCTGTGGTTAACCTTCATGGGCTGCCTGAAAAACTGTGCTAATGTGGACAAAATAAAATGGAGTGTCTACCTGGTGAACTTCAGGTGCTGCAGGGGTTATGACCTATGCAATGAAACCCTGTAGATGTTGCTTATCCTTTGGGGGCTCCAATCTCTGGATGACATTATTGCCTCAGCCTCCTCCCAATGATTTCCTAGAAAGCCACGTTTCGGATTGCAAACACGTGGTCCTGCCTTCTGCTTATGTGAGAAAAAGTCCTCTCCTTTTCTAGATTTTCCATCTTAGTCCCTGGTAGTGGTGGTGATGGAGTGGGGGGAAAACAAAACACTTTGAGAGTAAAACCAATGTCTCCTGCAGGTTCTTACGAACCTGTCACTTTGTACGAAAGTTGCTTCAGAATAAGAAGACTAGAGACGCCTGGGTGGCTCTGTCAGTTAAGCGCCTGACTCTTGATTTTAGCTCCGGTCATGATCTCAGTGTCTTGAGATCAAGCCCTGCCTCGGGTTCTGGGTTGGGCGTGGAGCCTGCTTAAGATTCTCTCTCCCTCTCCCTCTGCCCACCCCCCATCACACGCTCCCTCTCTCTCTCTCAAAAAACAAAAACAAAAACAAAAATAAGTCAAGCAGAGAGTCAACTATCATATGGTTTCACTTATTTGTGGAACATAAGGAATGGCATGGAGGACATTAGGAGAAGGAAGGGAAAATGAAGGGGGGAGTCGGAGGGAGAGATGAACCATGAGAGACGATGGACTCTGAAAAACAAACTGAGGGTTCTAGAGGGGAGGGCGGTGGGGGGATGGGTTAGCCTGGTGATGGGTATTAAAGAGGGCACGTACTGCATGGAGCACTGGGTGTTATACGCAAACAATGGATCGTAGATCACCACATAGAAAACTAATGATGTCATGTATGGTGACTAACATAACATAATAAAATTTAAAAAAAAACAACAAGGGAGATGAGAATAGGTCAATTCTTTTCCTGGCTTTCCCCCTTCTTTCTGTGGTAGGATATGTTCTTTTCTTTTCTTTCTTTCTTCTTTTTAAATGTTTCTCTCTCTCGATATTATCCTTTTTATCACACTCCCACTAAAGCACATAACCCTGGCCTCGTAGGGAGGAGAGTAGCAAAGTGAAAAGAGATAGCTTGGGTCTTCTTGAATTTTGTTCACGAATGCTATTCCCAGAGTGAGGAGAAGGGTAGAGCTTAGAAAAGAATTTGCATCAGGAATTCTGAAGAGAGAAAGTTTTTCTGCCTTCTAGAAATGAGACTCTCTTTGGGGGTGGGCGTGGGAGAAGAGAAGCGGGTATCTAGGGGGTCTAGAGATAGTAACTTGCACCCTGATTGCCTGGCAACCTCACAGGAAGGCATCAACCCCTAGATTCGGAAGAGCTACAGGATACTTCCAAGGAGATGAGACCAGAAGCAGCCACACAAATATTCCCATGTGTCTAGCATGGCATGGAAGAAGGTGAAATCGGTGAGATCTGAGCAAGGCATGTGAGTCTAGCCACTGGACATCTCAACAGTAACCTCTGTACAGGGCTGTGCCCATGAGCAGATGCCTCCCCCCTCCCCCACCTCACGAACACTCAGGCTTTCCACTCTGTGTGGTTCTAGCACCCCGGGAAAAATAGGAGTGAGCATGCTCACGCACATGGAGACTGATTTCTAAGAAACTGGTAGGGTGAGGCCTATTTTTTTGATTATATAAATATAAGCTCATTTTCCTATTTTTGTTGAACTGGTTATAATTCATTACTGCCGCACATATTTTAATGTTTAGATTTGGTCAGCAAGAGTCACTTCAAGCTTGTTCCTGTGTCCTTTCAATATTCTTCATCGTTCTTGGAACATTTCCTTATATCTGCCCCAGCCAAATGTTCCAGGCTCATTTGGTACTTTCCCTCTAGGAAGCCCTGCTTCTTTTCAGCGGGAAAGTTATTTAGAAACCAAAATTGGGGTACTAGGTATGCACATGGCTCCTGGAGTGTCACTGCCCTTAGGGCTTCGCCGTGGCCAAAGTTGAAGAATACATGTGTGTATGTACACGTGCAAGTGTGCATGTGCGTGCACACACACACACCCCCACACATGCACACTTCCATCTAGAATTTATTCTAGTTTTTTTTCTCTTGCCATATTTATAAATCCCTTCTGTGGTGCTGAGAAACTGGGCTCCTATTATCTTCAATACATTTCTTGTTTTGTTATTCCCCTCTGTACAAGACCGAGCTCCCATTGCCATCACCTGACCCCCTTGGGCTCCAGCATCCCCCCCGCAGGCTACTACCAGTGTTATCCCTATGTGCAGATACCCTCCCCGCAACTTTCAGGTGCCAAATCCTTTTTTGGGTCACCATGCACCCCACTTACATATCAATGTTCCTTACCAGCCTGCCACTGCTGCCCACCACACAAGTTGCCCTCCTCACGCAGCTTGGACTCCAATGACCAACTGGACCAAGTGGCCCCTGCTCAATCCACTCAGTCACCAACTGCCCAGGTTTGCCCACATCTACCACCAGAGCACTCAGCAGGGACACTCTCCTCGCCATAGCAGACTCTGACAATCTGCACCAGAGTGCGTGGACGTTGTCCTCACCCACTTGGACTTCCAATAGTCTGTGTTGCGCCTATACCCAGTAACCTCCTTCATGGAGATCTACCTTGCTCAGCCCAAATGGCTTTTAGACTGAATTCTTAGAAAAGGAAGCTGAACATTTAAAAAGTTTTTTTTTTTCTGGGGCACCTAGGTGGCTCAGTCAGTTAAGTGTTGGACTATTGGTTTCAGCTCAGGTCATCATCTCAGCGGGGAGTCTGCTGGAGATTCTCTCCCTCTTTCCCTCCCCCCAACTCGCGTGTGTGCATGCGTGGGGGGGGGCGCACGTGCACGCATGCGCATGCTCCCTCTCTCTCTCTCTCTCTCTCTCTCAAATAAATAAATCTTTAAAAAGTTTTTCTACGCTGCTTTTTCATAGTTTCTATCATTTCCCTCATTTCTTGTAGTTGCACTTTGAAATACTGAGTTTCTATCCATTTTGAAGCCATATTTTCCTGACATCCTTTTGTTTTCTGTAAGTATGGTGTTCAGTGCACTTGTCTCATAACATTATTATATGGGGTTTATTTGCAGGTTTTTTGTGTCATACATGCTTAAATTAAATGTGTTTTCCCGGGAAGATCTGCATGTTGGGGCTGGCGGTGGATGGGGGGAGCCTTCCTAACTTCATCTCTTGAAGGCATTGAAAGGAAAGTAGTTAAAATTCTTCACCTCTCTAGAGCAACCTCTACAGTGATTTCCAAGATTTGCTACCTGCCATCCCCTTTCCCACCAGGATTCAAACTTTCTCTTAAAACTTTCTTGTTGCTTCCCTGCTCAATTTCATTTCTACTGACAGTTCCTTTCTTCCTCGGAATGGAACTCTATGTTTGTGGGAGGGATTTTAGTGGCATATTTTCTGTATTTCTGAGATCTTTGAGGCCACCCTAGCAGATCCTGCTTTGGTGTATGGCACCTTCTTTTTGCTGTCCTAGGTATTCTGCCTTACTGGTAAGGGGATTTGTGGAGGTCCATAAACCACGCTGCTGTCTCTAACTTGTCCCAACTAGAAGACCACAGGCCTACCTTGATGGTCCTAAGCAAAGATTTAAAATCAGCCCAGGAAGTTTAAGGCAGGTGCTTTCAACCTCCAGCCTCACAGCCTTTTCCCAGTTGTGGCTTACTGTGTTCTTCCGGAGGCTATTTCCTCCTCCTGACGGACAGGGGGCAGGTTTTCCTGCCTCATCAATCTGTGATAGAACTATAACTAGAGAGATGCACCCAAAGTGCTGAAAGAGTACAAATAATGTTTACGTTTCCAGTTTTTCTTTGTCACTGTTAGCAGCACCCTCAGAATAAATCAGGCGATCCATACGTCTGTGTTGAATACTTACAGGGCATATTTTGAAATATTCAGCAGTTGTTTCAGAGCTCTGTCCATAAAAAACATGAGATCAAATAGTAAGCCCCGGATCATATAATATATCAATATAGAGTATATCATATCTCTATATGAGGTTCTGGAGCCAGCCTCCTAGTATTTCAGTCCAACCATGACTGGTGCAAAATTTGTGAGCAGAACAAAAGTTTTGAGGTGTGGTTTTCTGAGAACTGGTCGATCATGAACACATTTCTATTGGACTTCTATGATTTTACACACTTTTCTACAAAAGAAACCCTGTTTTCCTACTATTAATAATCCTCCAGATTTCTAGTTCCATAGAATTGGTTTGTCTTCCTTTGATCAATTTTTCCAGTCTAAGTCCGCCACCAAGTAAGGAATCTTTGGCCAGACGAGTGTTCTGGACTGGAATCTAGAACTAGAGTACATGTTCAGGGTCTGTCTTCCCTCATTGTTTCCTCTACTTCCTATCCCTTTCCCCCCCAAAATGTGAAGAACAGAGATGTACTCTACTTAAGCAAGAAAATTAGGAGGTGATGGGGTATTGTAAATGGGGCAATAGGGGAGTCAGAATCTCATGGAAATCCAAGATGGGAAACATAATAGGACGGACTCCAAAAGATCAGACCTGGAGGGCCAGTCTGGGTATGAGGAAGCTCTGGGGATTTTGCCACAATGGTTTATGAAGCTTCCCTTCAAACTCAGCTATAAAATTGTGCCAGTGAGTCTCCTTCTGTCTGTATCACTCAGTGTCTATCTGCTAGTCTTCCTGCTACTGGTCACCTTCTTCACCTTCTATATTGTTTCTCTTCTCTAATTTGAAGTTTCCAATTTTGACTGGTTTGGGACCATTCTAGGCACTAACCACACATCATAGTAATGCCTCTGTGAATCACTTCATTGTTGGAATCTACAGCCAGCCTCTCCATTCTATCCATATAAATGGAATAACCAACCCTGAATGGAAGTGTCTACCATATTCTCTCCTCAAGATGCTAAAGTATAATATGCCTGCTAACATGACACAATCTGGGGCAAATCCCAGCATACATATATCGCAAATATTTCAAAATTAATTTGAATTTTAAAATGTTTTATTATATCTATGTAAATACAATGTGGTAGAAAGCAATAAGCAATTATAACCCTGGATCAGGAGGGAAATTACTTAACCTGGGATAATATTATATTTGTATATATAATTATTCAGTTAAAAAAGAAATATAATAGTTTCTGTAGATTCTAACACATAGGAAGGCAAACATGGTAAAAGAAAAGTTTAACCTAAAGTGAGCGAACAATAATTTAGGGATTCATTTTTGTCATTTCATAGCTTATTATTTTTGTTAGAACACTACAGTGAAGTCTGAAACTCATCTCCCCTTGACATAATCTGTTGCAGGGTTGTGCCAGTAAACACTCAGCTTTTTATCAATGAGTTCACTGAATGCAAGGTAACATTTAAATATTTTTCAGAACTGGGCGGTAGAGTATTCCTCACATGCCAGGAGACAGAGTAGTTGGTCGACAATGAGGCCAAGTGCTTATTCTGATGTTCTTGGCTTTGACCATGAAAGCAAGATAAGATCATTAGAAACATGGTAGCTTAGGGCTGTGTATCAGGTGTAGCTGTGGTCGGTACAGTTTCTCCAAAATGATGCAGGCACAAAGACTCTCTTGTCTAGTTCATTGACTATTCCTTTTGTGGAAGTTCGAGTTTTCTCACTTTACATTTACTTTCTCAAGCCCTTGCTTAATACAAGCTCTTCTTGCCCTCCACCAAATACTTCTTCTATCCTTCTCTCAAATATTTCTTCTAAAATGTCTTGTGATTTCTTTTTTTTTAAGATTTATTTATTTATTTATTTATTTATTGGACAGAGAGAGAGGGAGACAGCGAGAGAGGGAACAGAAGCAGGGGGAGTGGAAGAGGAAGAAGCAGGTTTCCCACTGAGCAGGGAGTCCGATGCAGGGCTCGATCCCAGAACCCTGGGATCATGACCTGAGCCGAAGGCAGACGCTTAACGACTGAGCCACCCAGGCACCCCTCTTGTGATTTCTTGTCCCTATTTCTATCCAGTCTACTTTCTCTTGATTTTTACTCAGAAGCTATACTAGAAAAATACTTTGTTCTCTTTGACAGAGATTTTACCCCAGATTTAGCATCAGAACTTAAGGACAGTTACAGATCATCAAGTGGTATCAAGTGGTAAAGACAGAGGAATCCAAGTAGAAGGCAGAGATGGGTGTTCCCATTTTCCTCTTAATGAAAGCGCTGACACAGGAAATACAGAGCTCCCATGGGTAGATCTACTGGGACAGAGTGCAGAGTAGGGTCTGTGTTTTGAGATAATGTGCGATGATGTTGCCATTGTGTAGGGGAAGGGCAAAGATTACTGGGAGAGATAGTTTAACTTCATTCACCGTTAATTTATTTTGGTTGGATTTCATCATGTTGAAGGTAATCTAAATCTTCTCCATACAGCATTGACTTATCCAAATTATCCTTTCCAGTATTACACATGTGTTTATTAGTGCAGCAATGTGTTTCTCTCAGTAAGTCATGGTATACTTGGAACATTCCTGCTTCACAAGCTTTACAAGACAGTTTTGTAAAATGAAACAGATATCTCCCTAAAGAGAGGAAAAAAAGCAAATGTGATCACCTTGCTTAATCAAACCGTCTTCCCAGCAGTAACATCTTTCCAAAACCTCATTGGTTTTCTGTGGATGGGAAAGAGCCCCAAAGCTGTGCCTACATCTCATCTAGGTCTCTCTGGACAGGATCAGGCAAAAGCCATCTGCCTCCCACATAGACTCCACCCCAGGTGGGTGTATGGAGAATTCCACTTTCCCCAGTCTCTCCTGTGGTCTCAAATTCCCTCCACACCTTGACTGCAAGGAAGGTGGGCACCACTGGTAATGTCTTGTGTCTCTCTTTAATCCCCACTTACCTGTAACTCGATCCGCATAGTAATAGTGCTCTGTGGTACAACTCCTGTTGTATGGCAGGAATAAATTAAACTTCCAGCAGCGTTTCATATGACTACGGCATTTGAATCCATCAAAGAAATCACATTCATGGCAAAATCGAATCCCTAAAGAAACGAGGAAAGATTGAAAGCAGAGCGCTAGGGAAAGTAATTCTGCTTCAGAAGCCTGCCCCACCTGTCAACATTTACACTGGTGAGGTGTAGACCTCATAAGAAGGAAGTTGATATCTTTCCCAACTTCTGCCAGGGGTCCTTACTCCCTTGAGATGGTAACAACCATGACCCCAAGGATTCAAGCCTCCTCCCTCTTCACCCAAGAATGGGGGCAGAAAAAAGACACAAGAGCAGTGAGTGAGAGTAGAATATAGTCAGGGAGGGTAGAGAGACAGTGTTTGAAAAGATCAGGAATATCTCCTCTCATTGTGGCATTATCCAAAACCTGTGAACCAACTGCACCATACATTTCGATTTTGAGCCACCGTCCTCTGTGAAAAGAAGAAGAAAAATTCTCCTTGAGCCTTTTTACAGCAGCCCAAAAAGTCAAGGTTAGAAACCATCTCCCTTTCCTCCCCTCATAACATCTCACCACCCATCACTGCCTCCCTCACCAGGCTTTACCTTCATCCATGAAGACCAATGTGAATATGCCCAGCAGAAGCAACTGCAACAGTCTGAGGCTCATTCCTGAGATGGTCCCAGTGGGAGGCTCCAGCTTTATTTATTCCCATCACGTGCCCTCAGGCATCCCATTAGATCACAGAATCATAAATTTCAGATCAAGCCACCTGAATCCTCTCTACAATGTTCCCAGAAGAGGGTACATCCTGTCTGTGGGTTTGCATTCCTCCAGATACTTAGAACTCAGCCCATCCAGACACCCCATTTCATTTTATTAGATCTAGCATAAGGTACTAATTAACACTGGCAGAGAATCTCTCTCGCTAGTACCTCTTCACTTCGCTTGTAGTTCTGGATGTTGGCCTACAAAGAGCGTGTCTAACCCCACATCCACAGGACTGCCTTTCACATATGACAAAGCTGGGATCACTGAGCATCTGTGAGGGAATTGCTCCATCCCTTTCAAGTAGAACCGTCTGGGACACTGGCCTCAGTGTGACCTCCAGCGGTACTACACCCCTGCCAAAGTGGGTCATCAGGACCAGAGCCTGATACTCCAGATGTGGTCCGACTGCCCAGTGTAGCACCCCTCTGAGAGATGGATGGGACACTTCAAGAAAGAGGGGTGAAGAGGTTTAGATGATCTGTTTCCCTTGAGCTTTATTCATTAATTTGTCCAAGGGAGACAAAGACCAGAAATGGTTACAGTGGGAGAGACTTACACTGGGGATGATGGGGAGAGAGCAACACATATTTGGATTAGTCACTAGAAATGGGGTATGAGGGAAGGAAAGCAGCAGGGAGACCTGGAAAGGAGTTTTCTCATCAGTTCTCTGCCTTTTTACCTCCCTCTTTCAACTACTAAGTGTCACTTGATTAGTGAGACTTGCCAACGTACTCATGGGTAAACAGGAAATATTTGGACATATGTGCAAAACTCCCTGACCATGCTCGCCATGTCCCTTTCCTGTTTTTTCCCACATGTTTAACCTGGTTTATCATTTGAAGGCTTTTCCTTATTTATGTTTCTTGTCTCTTTCCCCTCTCAAGGATGAAAGTGCCATGAATGCAAGATATTTTTGTGTTGTGTTCACTGCTTTCTCCTCAGCACCGAGAAAGAGGCCTTGCACCTATGAGATAATCAAAACTATCTGGTGAAAACATGAATGCATCGTTGGCCTGGTTAACCTGAGAGGCACAATAATTCCCAGTTCACAGGATGACACTCCTTGCCTACCTTGTGGTTGGTGGTCACCATAGAGAAGACAGACATTGATAATGGCAGGTTCCCGTCTTGGGGAAAAGAGTGAGTATGGGGCCCATTTATCTTGAGTGAATTCGTTCCCAGACAGAGTCAGACACAGGCTACCCCAAGTGTGATCCCCCACCATAATCTTCCCCTGCACATCGGGGATGGAAGGTTAAGTGTGCTACCTGCCTACTATGTGATCTTAAACAAGTTGCTCCCTTCTCTGTGCCTCTGGGACCTCACAGGTGGAAACAAGGACTGCCAGAGGTACATCAGACGTAGTTGTTAGGACTTAAGAAATTCACATATGAAGGGGTGCCTGGGTGGCTCAGTCGGTAAGGCATCTGCCTTCAGCTCGGGTCATGGTCTTGGGGTCTTGGGATCGAGCCCCATGTCGAGCTCCCCGATTGCTGGGGGAGTCTGCTTGTCCCTCTCCCTCTGACTCTCCCCCTGCAACACATACTTTTGTTCTCCCTCTCTCTCTCATAAATAAAATACATATATAAAAAAAAGAAATTCACATATGGATAATGGTCAGGAAGACCCTACTTAGTGTCAAACATTCTTTAGGCATGTATGCACTTGATTTATTTGAATTCTCTGAACAATCGCACAGGTTAGAAAGAATTGACCTCATCTTCCAGTTGAAGCCCAAGGGCACTTAGAGAGGAAATATTTTTCTCCAGGGAACAAAGTGCATATCTGTTTGATTGGGTTGGCCATTATCTTTCCATTACCGTTTCCTTCTCTTTACAATCTGGAGAAGGGTTCCCAGGATTGGAGATGACTGTGGGGAGAGAGGAAGGGAGAACAGGTAAGAAAAAGTCTGTCTCCATTAAAACATAAAATAAAAAAAGAATCTCTCTCTGCCTGGCAGAGACAATATTCACAAACTAACTCCCACTGAAACTAGGGCGTCCTGCAAGCCTGCCTGGGATCTCAGGGACCACATTCATGAGTCTTGCATTGGGAGCATGTGAGACACAGGCACCAATCCATGGATAGAAGTCCGGAGGGTCTGAGTTGGGAGAACCAAGCTTATGCTTGGAAGCAAAGGACCCCGTGTTCTGGCTGGGAAGATGCTCCTGCACCATGATCTGGCAACCAGGGATTAAGATCGGCCGTGAATTCCAAGCTTTGTGCATCGTGTCTCTCTCCCTGTGTTCATCCAGGCAACTTTGAACAACATTCTATTTGAAATAGAAGTAACAGAAATTGTGGAAACACACCAAACTTCTAAGAAGTACATAAAACTCCCTTTGTGCTTCCAAATCTGAGAAAAACTGTGAACATTTGCCATTACCTCCATACGAGAATACTTCTGTGCATATACCACAAGTTCACGTTCCTAACAACTGTCATAGTTGACACGGTATGTGTGAGGTTGTGATTTGTTATTGTGGGAAGGGTGCCTTTATCACCGGACCTCTCTTCCCCTCCTAGAATGTGAGGCCCAGAGATGGCGGGACGTTCAGGAGCTGGTGCCCTGGTAACTCCCTTTAAAAAGGTTAACACCAGAGTCTGCCTTCCAGACTCAGCCAGAAGCTTTGGCCAGCTGCTTAGCCCTTCAACACCTCTCACCTGAGGATCTCAGTGTGGGCCCCAGACAGACCTTGGACACCTGTGGCCACCTCTCCCTCCCACAGATAGAGAGGATGTGCTCTGTAGCCATTCTTTCCTCCCGCCTCCATATTTGAGCCCTGGAAGCAGGTTCCCAGCCCTCCGCGCTCGTGGAGCTGAGAGTCTGCACCTTCTCCCCGCTCTTCTGGCTCCTGTTCAAAGCCCTTCCACCCTGCTGTCCCTTCCTCCATGGGAGGTTGTAGGACATGCTGTCCTGCTCCTGCCCTGCTCTTGCCCTGGCCAGAGGCTCACTCTGTACCCACGCCCTGTGTCTGCAGATGGAGGAGTAGGTAATGGACTTGAGGCCACATCAGTTCCTTTGTAGTCAGCCCGAGGTTGGGCTCACCTTGCCCCTGCAGGAGGACCCTGAAAGGGCAGGGGATGCAGGGAAAAAGAAAATAAAAACAGAACCCACCTCCCCACCGCCCCCACCGATCCCAAAGAAAGTTCCCTGCAGTCAGCAATATCCTCTTCCGCCAGTTCTGCCAACCTCCAACCAGCACTTCCCTGGCCCTGCTCAGCAGGGAGCCCACCCGAGTGGGATCATCTGATCCCAGGTGAGCTCATGAGAAGAGGGAGACTTGCTCTGTGACAGGGCTCCCTCCGAGCTCCCACACAGGCAGGAAGAAGGAAGTGTGTGATGGATGTCCAGTCCCATTTCTTCTCCTGTGACCATTTCTTCTGCACGTGACAGCAAACCTGCCTCACTCCCAGGCCTGCAGGGGACATGGGGTCTGGCTGACTAGCTCTCCTGGCCTGCAGTCCACCTAGGCCTGCCTCAGACCCACGCTCCCCCTAGCGGCCGGACCCACCCCACCACACTGCCCTGCATGGCTGGGTCTCACCCCAGAAACCCTTGGCCCCCTCCCCCTTCCTCAGCCCAAATCAGCCTCCTGACCCAGCCCCACTTCCCCCTTTAACCGTCCTCCAGACTTTCTAGCCATGGGCGGCCTGGAAGGTACCATTTTCCCAAACGAGTGAATGAGTTGGGCATAGAAGCCACAGAGCCCCATGTCTTTCTTTTATGCCTAAGAGACAGGACTGAACTGAAATTTCGTGACAATGTCAAGGGAGAGGGAGATCCTGAACCGGGTCCTCTCAGCTGTGAAGTCAGGGATCATGTCTGACCGGTGACAGAAGCAGGGAACAGGAATTCGGGCTCAGACATGGATTTTTGGTCACCCCTTCTCATTGGTTCAGCTCCTACCACATGTGCTGCTTAGGACCTTAACTCACCTAACATAGTTGACAGGGGATCGATTGTGGGGAGGCCAGGAGTAACGATGGACTTCTTCACCGGGACTCCTCCTAAGCTTTCTGCGTGACCCCCTTTCCTGAGGCTCTTCCTAGATGGAGTCAGCAGGATCTCAGTCTCCAAGGCAGAGAGGGCTTTGCCCTGAGGCCATTCCCCAGAGCCCTGTTCCACTGCCCCAGCCTACTGCCTTCCAGCCCCTTGCTCTGGCCGTTGCCCACCACATTTCGGAGTAATGAGAACAGAATGGGAGGCTCCTGTCAGCCACCCCCAAACAGCAGTTCTAGACCAATTTCCAGGACTGAGGTCACAGTAGATGTGCTTCCCTCTCCAGGCTGCTCAGACTTTCACAAGTCAGGCTGAAGAAGAGGGACTGAAAATTATACTGCCCCCTAGCCGTTACTTCTGCATGTTCTCGTCTACCCAAGAATACCCAAGCGTGAGGACCTTGAGAGGGAGAACATCCACTTTAACTTCATTTGAATTTGCTCTGAAACTGCATTGGGAAGAATGGGGGCTGACACCCCAAACATAACAATGTGGGATCCATTCTCTCTATTTTTCCCAGGCTATGAGTGAGCCAGCTGCGTGCTCATCAGGGCTACCAGTATAGAAAGCTGAATGATAGGGCTGAAATAAGAACTAAGAACGTGAAACACTTGGTATTTCTAGCTCTCCATAGTAGCCCAGACCTCTGAGCCAGGGTCGGAAACTTCAACCCGCAGGAGCCAGTCTCGAGAAAATCATCCGCCCGTAGAAGAGTGGGCTTGGACCTGCAGGTGCTCCTCTGGCGTGGGATGAGGAAAAACCTGACAGCAAGGGCAGCAGCAGGAGTGTCCTGATAAAGGTTGACTGCCACTAAGGCTTAGATTTGGCTTGTGTGTGGAAGTGCGCGCAAGAACTGTTTCTTCCAGAATAGACTTTGAATGTGGGGACTAAGATTCAGGGCAGAGTCTGATTTTCCTTGGTGGGTAAATAGCACAGATGTTCACTGAGCTCTGATACTGAGCCTGGATGAGACTGGTCCTTACTCTATAATTTTGGGTGGCCACGGTCTGGGGAAACATCCAGGGAATGCACAGACATCTCAAAAAGCTCATTTTAAATGACTAGAGTAGTTCTCTTTGTGTCTCAGCTTCATTGGTAGAGTCACCAACTCTCAGAGCTTTGCTGGCCATCTACAGGAGCCCTTCTAGATGTTCCAGACTTCTGGGAATAGGTCATCTTCCCTAGGTTGCTGGGGGAGGGGAAGAGGAGGTAGCTGGGGGGGGAAGGGAAGGGAAGGGGATATAATAGCCTACTGGGAGTATCAAGATTTGGGGGAAACAATCTATATTTTGCACATGTCTGGCTCAGGAAAAATTTCCCAAGCTTTAACACACTGCAATGGGAACTTTATCAATGACTCAATCATTTCCTGAAGGCCCCGGATCATGTGAACTCACACATCACCCTCTGTTAGATAGGAAGGTCAAAAATTCCCGTCATGCATACTACAGTTAGTGACTAGATCCAGGACCTCAGCAAGAGAGCAATAGAGAACTTCAGTTGCAGAGGGAGGGAGGGGAAGACGTCACCCCCTAATCTGGAGGCTCCCAGTTACTGCCCGTAAATCGGCCATCAAGATTTCTATTGCTTGCCCTCCCAGCGTCTCATCCACGTATGCCCGTGCTGCCTCTGACAATCTCTCTGCCTCTCCTTTTTCCACCCTTTCTTACTGGCCTTGCCTTTGCTTTGGCATTCAAAGACATCACTCTTCCCACCCAATCTTGATGGGGGGACGGGTAGAACAGGCTAAGATCCTTTATC